>NC_053026.1:146970349-147270349 GCF_003073215.2 Triticum urartu | reverse complement strand
AAACGGGGTTCCCCAGACTTGCCTGCCTGCGGCCCGCAGCGTGGCTGAGCCAGCAGGCCGTACGGCCCATCTTCACCAACAAAGCACCCAAGACCCTCGTGAGGGGCCAAACCTCGCGAGGCGGACGATGCAAGACCTCCTCTGGAGTGGCCTAGCTAGGCAGGCTCACGAGGATCGGAGATATCAAGGCGAGGCGAACCTCACGAGGCTCTCGTAACGTGAGCCATGACGATCGACACCAGGCGGGCGCTAGGCGGGCGCCAGCGCACATAGCGTCTGTGTTTCCTCTTTGGTGCAAAGGGGGGCAAGCGCAGCCGTGGAGTACCAAGGCTTCAGGCAAAGGTTGCCATTTCGGTGCAACAAGACCAAGACCATGGACTGCAAGACGGAGGTCACCATGGAGCCCAGAGCAGCGTCACCACCAGAACTTTGTGCAGGTGAAGACTACTTTTGTCAGGATAGCTTGTACTAGCTGTCCCCCTTCAAATTAGCCTACCATTGTTGGCTCCCTTCCCGCTCTATATTTGGGAAGAGGACCGGGGCCTCTATAAATAGGACTAGCCACCATAGTAGGGGCACGGACTCATCAGGCCCAGAGACACACACAAGTTAATACGCATAAGAAGACCGAAACCTCAGGAGGCCTTTCTCCCCTTGTATTGTTCATCACCAGCCCGACAGGCAATCCAGCACCACACTTGAGTAGGGTATTACACCACAATGGTGGCCCGAACCAGTATAAACCCTGTGTCCTTCTGTGTTGTGAGTTGGTCAAGTTCGTTCGCAAGATTCTAGCGACCTAGAGCATAGATCAGTTGGAGGGAAAGACTTTGCGCGCACCCCAGTGTTCGAACCTTAAGGGTTGCCGGGACCCCATACCCCGACATTTGGCGCGCCAGGTAGGGGTGTGCCGGAGCCTTCTCTCTGCCAATCAGCTCTCTGACGTTCACTGGCTATGATGTCTGGCGACCCAAGAGCCGGATCCGACCGCTGGGCAGCCTGGCCAGCCCGGACGGCGCCACCTTCCCATGAAGATCTTGACCCCGCACCCCAGGCGGCACGGGCGTCACCAAGCTCTGCCGGGCATGGACAGCGCGGCCAGGCATCATCCACCCTCACCCCGTGGCAAGCACGAGCCACGGCGAGAGCAGCAAGCCATGCCGCTGCAACGGCGCCGCAATCATGGCGGGAGCAAGCGAACATGCGGGCGGCACTCACAGTGGCAAGGGAGCTGGTATGATGCAGGCTGATGGAGAGCGGCCGGGACACGCTGCTTGAGCGTGTTGCTGAGCTCCTGGACGCAGTGGCATCAAGTGCGCCACCCTTCAGCTATCGACTTCCCCCCCAGGCCAATGCAAGGTCACGCGGCGAGCCTCACCACATCTGCGCGCCGTCAACTACGCCCCGGGGCTTCACCAACATCAGCATGGCCGACAATGTAGGGGGCTCCAATCCTCCCATGTCGCCCTCGAGAAGCACGAGCGCAAGCGTCACCCCCATGGGCCCAGCCAGATGCCATATTATCATCCCCAGGATGCCATCATGGGCGGAGCAACATGGAGTGTGGGGCACCACGGCGAGGTGTTCGGGGTGGCGGCCCCGGAAGCCTACGTGCCCCGCATGATGGACCAAGGGTACGCACCAGAGTACGACATCAGCTCATTCGTTGGGGAAGGCTGGGGAGAAGGGGCGGTAGGAGTCGAAGCCTTCCAAGAGCCAGCAGAGAACCACAGCGATCGCGCCGGCGACGGCAACTACAGGGTACCGCTAACCTCTCAGGAACAAGCTTATGCTAACCACAGGCTACCGATGAATCAGGTTGCAGCACAGATCGACGACCCCGGCACGGCGGCACCCGTCTCGACAAGGGAGACACGCTGGGGGCTGCCGAGAGGGAGCCAGGAGCAAGGCCCCTCCCCAAGGCACGCGAAACCAGGGGACACCCGGAGGTAGGCCCTCTGCCGGGGTGGCTTCAATGACCCTTCCTCCGGCAGAGGACCCGTGGTCGCCGAGGGAACTGCTGGCGTCCTCTTTCCCTCCTTTATGCCGTACTGGTCTCCGGCCAGCTCAAAGGAGGTCAAGAGTGGCGCAAGGTGGTGCCCTCGTCTGGCGATATGAAGCAAGGTCAGTACCTATGAAGAAGGCCCAGTGCCTGTGAAGCTCGCCGCCCGTAACACTCTCACATAATAATGAGTTGGGCATGTACACACTCCGGAGTCTCAGGAGCGCCGGCCTTAGGCCTTGGGGCTCCCTCCCACGCCTAGTGGACAACACTTAGCTCCACGCTGGTGAGAAGACTTGAAGACTAGACTAGGTGCCGGACGCGGCCTTTTGCTTTGGATCTCTCTTTCTGTGGCTTTGCTTTCTGATTCTGGACTTAAGTTGGAGCTGAATTTTTATCGTTGCACGCAGGGGGTGACTTTTCTCGTTCGAGCCGTTTCTCGCCTTCTGGATCTTGTTTGGTTTGGGACTCACGTCCGTCGCCTCTCCCTTGCAAAGCTCCTCGCATGCCAGACCGCGCAGAGCACGCGCTAGCACTACGCCTGGTGCCCACCTTTTCCGGGACCCCCCCTTCAAACAGGGCGATAGGCTCCGCAGGATTCTCGGGAACTCGTCGCCTCACGGCTCAGCCCTAAGCAGGCACTGACTAAGGTAATCCATGTCTGGAAACTCACCCCCAGTTTGGCGAGCTCACGAGGACACATTCCCACATCGCATAGGAAAGTAAAAACTGCGGTTTGCTTACACGAGGGGCTCCCCCTCTCAAAATGCTCTCACAAGTTTTCCAAGGGCCACGCCCGAGTTTTGCATGCAGAATAAAACAACAGGAGAATATGGGATCAGCTAGAGATATCGCTCGCTGCATCGTCCGGGGACGCGTCGCTCGCATCATCATCGCCATCGTCGGAATCGTAGTCGCCGTCGGCGACGCCCCCATCACCGTCGTTGACCACGTCACCTTCGTCTGCGACAACCACCACCCCATCGTTCTCCGAGGTGAAGGCCCTAACCAACGCTTCGACATGATCCTCTACCCAACGCGCCAAGTCGCCCTGGACGGCGATGGGCACAGGAGCAATGGTGGCATCAAAGTCGAAGTTGGGGTCCGCATTCAGGAGGTGGCTGAAGACACGGGAGAAGGCGCGCTGAAGCAGGCCATGACCCCTCTCCTCCACAAGCTGCCGAGCTCTAGCAGATTGAGCCTCCAGGCGCGTCACCACCTCGGTGAAGAAGGTCGGGTGGCTGGCATAGTCGCTCGAGTGAGGGGTCGGGGCATTCTTGTCGCAGATATAGCCCAGGGCGGTGTTGGCCTTGTTCCGAAGGTCTTGGAGCATAGGGCCATGCACGCGCTCCAGCATTCGGCGTTGGAGCACTTTTTCTCTGTTTTGCCGAGCGACGGCCTCCGCATCATCAACTCGCCTCCGGAGGGAAAGCAGCTCGGCGCGAGCGGAGGCCAGGTCCACCTACGTCGTAACCAGGGCGGCGGTTGTGGCCTCAGAATGCCTCTCGGCCTCGTCCAACCTGGGCCTGAGGGCGGCGGCCCTGCCCGCGCCCTCCTGCCCGGCAAGCTCCAGCCTCAAGCCGTACCTGCCCTCCAGATCAGCGCGAACCATGGCTACCCGGCGATTGATCTCTTCTTCGACTCCGGCCTCGCGGGCCCCGACGGCATCTTCAGCTTGAGCGACTTGGCGCTCCCTCGTCTCTAGCCGCTCGAGCTCGAGGCTATGCTCCGTGGCCTCCAGGGCCAGCGCCTCCTCGCGCCGCCGGATCTCCCCTTCCTCTGCAGGCATCCCCCTCACCGACGCGAGGGCGGCCCCGCGCGCCTCGACTTGTTGCTCAAGGGACGCCCTCTAGGCCTGGAGCTCCCACGCGCGCTCCTCCGCAGCCTCGCGGCGGCGATCGGCCTCGTGAGCTTCCTCCAAAGCTCGCGAGCGGGCCTCATTGGCAATCTTGAGGGACGCCTCAGCCTTTGCGTTCTCGAGGTCGCGATGATAACGGCCAAGGTTGATGGCCACTTGCAGCTTGCGCCGCTCCTCCACCAACCGAAGACCTTCGGCCTCAAGACATGAGTGACGCCAGCAAGCTCTTCACCAAGGAGGTTCATCGCGCCCATTGCCTCCTGGAAGAGCTCGTGGCGGACCATGCTGCGCCCGCGCTCGAGCTCGAACGCTCGCCCCATCTCGTCCTCCGCCTCGGGGGCTGCGGGTGGAGCATCAAGTGGCGCGCCATCTCCCGGTTGGAGGCTGGGGGCTGGCACGGCCCCAGGCATTGGCTGACCCTCGTGAAGGGCCCGGACCGAGCAAGGCCCGCTACTTGAAGGAGGCTCCAGCATCGAGACTAGCCATCGACCAACTGTGACCAAGGGAGGAGCCCTTGGCACACCCGCTGCACTCCAAGCAAGGCCGTGTACGAAGGGCGTTGAAGGCACGAGCTTGGGGTGCTTCGACGACGGACCAACTCCCGAGGCTGACCCCGCGATGTAGTCAGTATCTGAGCCTGAAGCACTGGAGTTTGGCGAGTACGATGGGACGAGAGGGAGCTGCTTCTCTGAAGGTTTCGCGGCCTTAGCAGAAGGGGACCTAAGGGGGCAATCGTCAGGAAGGGAAGGCAGCACATAGAAGATCACCAAGGAGCGGTACTTACTCGTCGATGGCGATGTACTTCCGTCGTTTCAATGGTCCTAAGATGCTGCCACCGCTAGGGGATCCCTTCCTCTTGCGGAGCTCCTCGAAGTACATGCAAATACGGCCGAAGCGCTGGACGTGATGGCCGGAGCGCGGCGGAGCCGAAGAAGAACCAAGAGGAATGGTTTCAGGGGAGCCCGGCTACGGCAAACAACCCGGCTCTCTCTCGCTGCGACCTCCCGAGGCCCCTGAAGCCTCGCCCTCGGGAGCCGCATGCCGCACCTCATCAGCAACTGGCGTCTCAGGAGAGGCGTCACAAGCTCCCGAGGACGATGCCCCTGGATCACTGCTCGGCAGGTGCTCCTCAGCACCTGAGCAGCCGGCCCCCTTCGCAGCTCGCTCCCCCGTACCATCACCTGGGGCGAGCTCGTCACCGGTGGCGAAGAATGGGACCATGATGATGGGATTCTCGCGGGGTCCCTCCAAGCCAATTGGGCGCAGCCCCCACTCATCAAAGGAAGGCATGGTCGCGACGAAGGTAACCTTGTTCTCGCTGTAGTACAACGTGTAGCTCTTCCTAGGCATCTCGTCCGGCAGAGGGACACCGGATAGCACTATGAGCACAGTTTGCCGTGCAGCAAGTGGAAGCCCATCCTCCTGAAACATCATGTTGTCCCAACTGCTGAGCAAGTCCCACATCGGGTGAGAATGATGCTAAAGCGGGGCAACTCGATGCCTGACGAACTCCCTCACCACCATGGGCGCAGTCACCCCAAGGTCCTTCAACCACCGCAGCCTGGCCCAGACGGGGGCAAGGCAGGGGCTCGTGAGCCTCTGGTGACTCCAGCCAGAGTTTGGAATGGCAGGCCCCACCGGATCTTGGAGCAGAGGGTTGAGCATGCCGGCATCAACAAACACACATTGCGTGCAGAATTCCCTCGTGGATGAAGGAAGCTCGAAGTCGATCCCCATGCCTGCTGTCGCCGCCACGGCCTGAAAGCCCACACACCCTGAGCTCTGCCGAGCACCGATGAGATGTAGCGAGAAGAAGTGGCAAAGGAGTGCCATGGAGGGGGTGATGCCCACCATGGCCTCACACACGAAGGTGAAGACGGCAAGGAGGGTCACAGATTGAGGGTCGAGATGAAGCATATGGATCTGGTAGTGCTCGAGCACCCTGTTGAAGAAGGCGAAGAAGGGAGGAAGCAGGCCGGCCCAGAGGGCATCAATGAAGATCGGGATCTCGGTGACTGCTCGAGCCATGCTAGAGCGAGATGCAGGCTAGGCCGGTGTCTCTCCCCACTCATTGAAGCTAGAGGCGAGCATGGGGTGCACCTTGCCCATGGCCTCGTCATTGAGCAACCGAGGCCGGCTGAGCGCCGGCTCGAAGGATGGAGGCGCAGTTGGCAAGGACAGAGGTTTGTTCCCCTTGTCGGCTTGTTTCGGCGCCATGGAGGCAAAGCAGGCGGAACACTGATCGGACTAGGAAGGCGGAGCAAGGTGACGAGGAAGCTGTAAGTGCATCTAGTGCCACCCCTAGTTGGTTTTGGAGTATTGACGACAAACCTAGTTGAGGGACTAATGTGTTTGTGAGAATTGCAGGATAACACAGGTAGAAGTCCCTCATTGATTCGGTTTTCCTACCAGAGATGACCCCTAAAAATGTATGAAGACATTGAAGTCAGAGGTGGTATGTGAAGACATTCACATTGAAGACTATGATAAGAGAATACATCGCGTGAAGACTATGGAGCGCGAAGACTTAGCAGTTTCGGCGTTCTGTGTTTTTCTTTGTTGAGTCATAGGAACCACCGTACTGTTAAGTGGGGTCCAAGAGAACCAGTCAGAATGACTGAAGTGATGCTTAACCAAAAACCTATGTCTTCGAGTGAAGACTATGAGAGCAAATCTTGTCCAGAGTTGGATAAGTCAACTTTGCTTGTAGTCCAAGTTAAGTTGCCGTGTGTGTTTGAAATCTAACCGTTGGAACATGTGTCAGTTCCTTAGTGACCAAGGGTCATTTCGGACAAACCAGGTCGGGTTGCCCAGTGGCTATAAATAGCCCACCCCCTACAACCATAAATGGTTGGCTGCTCAGAGTTAGAGTACGGCTTTTGTCGTTTGAGAGCAACCCACCTCGAAGCCTTTGAGAGAGAATTCCTTGCGAGGATAAAGCCCTTAACACCCAGAGCCAAAGAGTGTTAGGCATCACTTAAGTCTTCCTGTCTGTGTTATCTTAAGACTTATTACACTTGAGGACTGTGAATCCTCCAGCCGGTTAGGCGTCATGTTCTGAGCATCCAAGAGTCATTGTGGATCACCGGTGAACGAAGTCTGTGAAGGTTTGGAAGTCTACCTTGAAGACTTACCAGAGTGATTGGGCGAGGACTGGGTGTCCTTAGCTCAAGAGGAATAAGGTGAAGACGAGGTCTTCTGCGTTGAATCTCAGCCTCCCTAACCAGACGTACAATTGTCACAGCAATTGGAACTGGTCCAACAAATCATTGTCTTCAACGAGTCACTGGTATCATCCTTCCCTTCCCTTTACTTACTGTTGGTCCTTGTGAAGTCATTGTATGATTGCATTATCTTTTGTCTTCACTGAGTGACTGCTTGTTCTGATTGGCTTCACAATATCTTCCTACCTGATCTTTCTTGCCTAGCTGCTATTAGTCATTGTGCTTTCACTTCATTGAACACTTGACTATGGTTTGCCTAGTGTAGTCTACCTTCCGCTGCATGGTAATAGGTTTATTTCTATCATTTGTCTTCGAAACTTCAATGTTTTGAAGACTTTCATAAAAATCGCCTACTCACCCCCCCTCTAGTCGGTCACTAGCACTTTCAATTGGTATCAGAGCGAGGTACTCCCTTGTTCTGTGTGATTCGGTTTAACCACCTGGAGTTTTAGCTATGTCGACTGCAGGGATAATTAAATTCTCCGCTGCATGCCCCGTCTTCGATGGAACTGAATATCCCTACTGGAAGAATAAGATGCACATGCATCTTGAAGCCATTGATGTCGACCTATGGTATGTCGTCAAGAATGGCGTTCCCAAGGCTGGTGAAGGTGTCACCGCTGCTAATGTCAAGAAGTTCGTTCAACTGGACTCCACTGCCAAGAACATCATCTGTGATCATCTGACCAAAGGACAGTATGGCCGCGTGAGTGCTTTGGAAACATCTAAGCTAGTCTGGGACTAGCTCTCCAAGGTCAATGAAGGCGTCTCAACCCAGAGAGATCACAAAATCAGTGTCATTCGCAACCTCTTCAACCTCTTCAAGAGAAATGACAATGAGAATGTCTAGCTCACGTTTGATCGACTCACTGACATCACAAATGAGCTTCATGCTCTCGGCGCCACTGAGATCACCAAGCATGAAGTCGTCAAGACACCCCTGAGATCACTTGACAGCTCATTTGACACCCTAGCCCTGATGATTTAAGAATGTCCTGACTTCAAGACACTCGATCCGTCTGACATACTTGAGAGGCTCAACACACACGAGTTTCAGCTTTCTGAGAAAAGAGACATCTACGGTCCCAACTATGGGCGAACTCGTGCCTTGAAGGCAGAAGCTGTCTCCTCATCTGAAGAAGAATCTGACAGCAGTTCTGATGATCCTGAAGACATTGGAAAGGATCTTGCTATGCTTGTAAAGAAGTTCCAAAAATTCACCAAGAAGAAAGGCTTCAAAAAGTCTTCACGATCAAGCTCAAGGAATGATGAAGCTTCTGCTCATGACTACAAGAAGAGAACATGCCACAAGTGCAAGAAACCTGGCCACGAGTGTCGGCAGTGGGACAATGAGAACAAGAAGAAGAAGAAGAAGAAGAAGAAGAAGAAGAAGAAGAAGAAGAACAAGAAGAAGAAGAAGAAGAAGAGCAAGGAGTATGACTCTGACGACAAGAAGAAGAAGTAATACTCAAAGTCTTCTTCCAAGTCTTCCTCAAAGTCTTCATCACACAAGAAGAGCTCATCTGGCAAGGCACGTGCGTTTGTTGGCAAGGAAATGGATTCAGAGGAGGAGTCCGCTTCTGAGGAGGCGGAGGTGGAGTCTGAGGAGGAGTCCGATTCTGGCGTTGCGACTCTGGCTACAGCATATGTTGCCTAGTCCATCTTCAACACTGAAGACAATGACTTCATCACCGACACCGATGCAAATGACAAGGACTGCTCCGCTCCTACCTACTGCTTCATGGCACGCGGTGCCAAGGTAAACACACGCACTACTCACTATCAAACATCTAGTGAAGATGACTCTGATTGTGGTTCCAAACCCAGCTACAAAACACTTGCTAAAATTGCAACTGAACAACAGAAAGCTATGGAACATATTCAAAAACTGTTAGACAAAAGCGATGATCTGTTAGACGCTAAAATGACTCGATCTCAGTCCTTAATTGAAGACATAAAAAATCTTCACGTTAAGTATGAGGAACTTGAAAGTCGTCATGAAACGCTCTCAACAACTCATGAAAAGCTTTCCTATGATTATCTTCAAAGGAAGCAAGATCTTGAGAAATTGAGAGCGGCTCATGAAGATCTTCAAAAGGAAAACGAGTCACTTCGCGCCGAACAGATCAGTCCAGCTCAGGAAGGATTTGAACCACCATGTCTTAAATGCATCGAGCGTGACAACGCTACTTTTGTTGCTGGGTGTTCTACTGCTGCTACTATTGCAATATCTTCAACTGTTGATGTGGTAACTAACCCCTCTACTGAGGATACCACTGCTATTGCTGATGAGAATGCTAGGTTGAAGACATTGCTTGAAACAGGGATGTACAAAAGTCTCAAAGGGCATCAGACACTATGTGATGTCCTCAAAAGGCAGATCCTGAACCAAAACCCTAGGAAAGAGGGTGTTGGGTTCTAAAGGAAAATGAATGCTGATGGCTCTTACTAGAAACCTGAGCAGTACCCCAAAACCATATGGGTTGCTGCAAAGGAACCTTCAGCGGATCCATCCACCCTATCTGGCTTCACTTGTGCTAATCCCATTGTTATTGATGAATCCTTTGATGCAAACTATAAACTATTTAAGAATCAGAATGGTGAAGTGTTTGGCAGGTATATTGGTAGTAACTGCAGGAATGGGCCGCCTATGAAGAAAGTCTGGGTGCCGAAAAGGTGTTTGGAGAATCTTCCTGTGAATGTCGTCATGACACCACAAGTGAAGAAGACAAACCCCAGACCACAGGCTTCATATGGTCCAAAGGCTTCATATAGACAGAGGACTCACCTGAGTCGCACTAACGCAAATGTCTTGCAGGGAAACCTTACTCAGGCCTATGAATATGAGCGTGTTTCATCAAACCGCCATGTTCATAAGACCAAAAACTATTCTGCTTATCCTTATGAGTACTATTGTCCACCTGCAAGACTTCTTGCTAGGGCTCCAAAGCCAAAGTTCTCAGATGCTGCACTTAGACTCATTGCTTCGAAGCCACCCTTGAAGATGTGGGTGGCTAAGAAAGCTTAACTCTCTTTTGCAGGGAAAGGTCTCCAGCCGAAAACCAAAATCGTCTGAAGCCATAGCTGGGGACCTTAAACATCTTCTAGGGCGCAAGATCAAATGCCCAAATGGTCTTATTATGTATTTTGTTCCTGAGTCGCTTGCCACTTGCCCTATCAGTCCTAACCTCGATCTAAGCTTCCATAATCCACTTGCTCGTCAAATGTTTATGCTTCACAATTCTCTTCGTGAAGCCTATCCCCCTAACTGCACTGTAGGGTACAACACCAGATGCTTCGGAATGGATTATTGATAGTGGGTGTACTAATCACATGACTGGCAAGCGAAGCCTTCTCATGGACTCAACCTTACGTCCATCTGACAAAAGTCACATCACATTTGCTGACACTGGTAAAAGCAAGGTATTGGGTCTAGGTAGAGTTGCAATCTCAAAGGATCAACACATGGATAAAGTCATGCTTGTTGGATCCCTTGGTTTCAACTTACTGTTTGTCTCAATGCTTTCTGATTTAAACATGATTGTGATGTTTGGAAAATGTCATTGCCTTGTACTAATGGAATGTGACAAGTCTCTAGTGTTTGAAGGGTATCGGAAAGATGATTTGTACGTGGTAGATTTCTCAGCAGGACCACAACTTGCCGTATGTCTTCTAGGAAAAGCTTCTGAATGCTGGCTCTAGCATCGGAGGCTAGGGCATGCTGGCATGAGGAACCTCCACAGCCGTGCAAGGAAGAAGCATGTCATAGGCATCGAGGGCGTCAAGTTCAAGAAGGATCACTTATGCGGTGCCTGTGAAGCAGGAAAGATGACGAGGGCCAAGCATCCCTCGAAGACAATCATGATAACAACTCAACCCTTCGAACTGCTCCACATGGACCTTTTTGGTCCCACTCATTACTCAACTCTTACTACTACTGCTTGTCTCTATGGCTTTGTCATTGTTGATGATTATTCAAGATATACTTGGGTGCATATAATCCTCTACAAGACTGAAGTGCAGGATGTCTTCAGACGCTTCGCCAATCGAGCCATGAACAACTATGGCATCAAGATCAAGCACATCATAAGTGACAATGGCATTGAATTCAAGAACACTGGTCTAGAAACTTATCTTGATACTTTTGGCATTACACATGAATTCTCAGCTCCGTACACACCGCAGCAGAATGGCGTCGTGGAACGCAAGAACAGAACACTTCTTGAGATGGCCCGGACGATGCTTGATGAATACAAGACTCCAAGAAAGTTCTGGCCTGAAGCCATTGATACTGCATGCCATATCATCAACCGTGTTTATCTTCACAAGCTTCTCAACAAGACATCCTATGAGCTCCTTACTGGCAAGAAGCCAAATGTTAGTTACTTCAGAGTATTTGGTGCCAGGTGCTGGATCAAGGATCCACATCACACTTCAAAATTTGCACCAAAAGCACATGAAGATTTTATGCTTGGATATGGAAAGGATTCGCACTCCTACAGAGTCTTCAACCTTTTTCACTATAAAGTGGTTGAAACAGTGGATGTGCGGTTTGATGAGACTAACGGCTCACAAAGAGAGCACCTGCCAAACGTGCTAGATGAAGTTCCATGCAGTGAATCAATCAAACTTATGGGAACTAGAGAAATCATACCATCTGAATCTCAGCCTAAAGAGGAACTTATCATCTCCGCACCTGATCAAACTGAAGACAATGCTCAGCCTGAAGACAATCCTTCTAACGATGACAATGATCAGCAAGAGCAAAATCTTCGTCCTATACATCCTCGTGTTGCAAATGAAGTACAGATTGAGAGAATAATTGATAGCATCAATGCACCAGGTCCACTCACTCGTTCAAGGGCAACACAGCTAGCAAATTTCTGTGGGCACTTCGCATTCGTCTCAATATCTGAACCCAAGAAAGTTGAAGAAGCCTTCATGGAACCTGAATGGATTCAAGCTATGCAAGAAGAGCTTCAACAGTTTGAGCTGAATAATGTATGGGAACTGGTTAAGCGTCCTGATCCTCGCAAGCACAATATAATAGGCACAAAATGGATATATCGCAACAAGCAAGATGAGCATGGTCAACTTGTTAGAAACAAAGCTTGTCTCGTTGCTCAAGGGTACACTCAAGTTGAAGGGATTGACTTCGATGAAACATTTGCTCCTATGGCTAGACTTGAAGCCATACGCATACTGCTGGCCTATGCAAATCATCATAACATTCTTCTGTATCAAATGGATTTGAAGAGCGCCTTTCTCAATAGAGAATGAAGAAGAAGTGTATGTTGCACAACCGCTGACTTTGAAGATCCAAAACATCCTGACATGGTGTACAAGCTCAACAAGGCACTGTATGGCCTCAAACAAGCCCCTCGGGCTTGGTATGACACACTCAAAGACTTCCTGAAGAGCAAAGGCTTCAAACCTGGTTCCCTCGACCCCACTCTCTTCACGAAGACATATGATGGTGAACTATTTGTGTGCCAAATATATGTGGATGACATTATCTTCGGCTGCACCAATCAGAAATACAGTGAAGAGTTTGGATATATGATGCAAGAGCAATATCAGATGTCCATGATGGGTGAGCTGAAGTTCTTCCTTGGTCTTCAAATACGTCAGAAACGCAACGACATCTTCATATCTCAAGAGAAGTACCTCAAAGATTGCCTGAAGAAATTTGGGATGCAAGACTGCAAAGGCTTCACGACGCCAATGCCAGCCAAACATCATCTGGGTCCCGATGACAATGGTAAAGAGTTTGATCAAAAGGTATACCGCTCCATGATTGGTTCTTTACTTTATCTATGTGCATCTAGGCCAGATATTATGCTTAGTGTTTGCATGTGTGCTCGATTCCAAGCGGCACCAAAGGAATCGCATCACTTAGCTGTGAAGCGAATTCTTCGATATTTGGCTTACACCCCAACATTAGGATTATGGTATCCAAAGGGCTCAGAGTTTGATCTGGTTGGATTCACGGATGCTGATTATCCTGGTGACAAGGTGGATCACAAGTCTACATCAGGCACATGTCATTTTCTGGGACAATCACTTGTATGTTGGTCTTCAAAGAAGCAGAACTGTGTATCTCTCTCCACTGCTGAATCTGAATACATTGCTGCTGGATCTTGCTGCGCTCAACTTCTATGGATGAAGCAAACACTCAAAGACTATGGCATTCATCTGAAGCAAGTGCCACTCTACTGCCACAACGAAAGCGCCATCAAGATTGCCAACAACCCAGTTCAGCACTCGAAGACAAAGCACATTGAAATTCGTCATCACTTTCTCAGAGATCATGTTGTGAAGGAAGATACTGATATCATACACGTCAATACTGAAGAGAAATTGGCAGATATCTTCACCAAGCCCTTGGATGAGAAGAGGTTTTGCAAGTTACGGTGTGAGCTAAATATCTTGGAATCCTCAAATGTCCTGTGATCAGGCACACATCCTAACACTTATGCATATTGATGACTTAGATGTGCAACACATGAAGTAAAGTATATCTTCAATCAATGAGGACTTACATTCTAAGTGTGAATACATTAATGTGGAATTTGACTTCGGAGCGCCACGATAATTGTGCGCCGTGTCTGGGTCTAATACTTCCTATACTGTGGGTAACTGAAAGTGCATTATATCGACTAGAGGGGGGGTGAATAGGCGATTTTTATGAAAGGTTCAAAACGTGAAAGTTTCGAAGACGAACGATAGAAATAAACCTATTAGCATGCAGCGGAAGGTAGACTACACTAGGCAAACCATAGTCAAGTATTCAATGAAGTGAGAGCACAATGACTAATAGCAGCAATGTAGTAGAGATCAGGTAGGAAGATATTGTGAAGCCACACAGAACACGCAGTCACTCAGTGAAGAAAAAAGATAGTGCAAACATACAATGACTTCACAAGGAGTAACAGTAAGCAAAGGGAAGGGAAAGATGAAACCAGTGACTCGTTGAAGACAATGATTTGTTGGCCCAGTTCTAGTTGCTGTGACAACTGTACGTCTGGTTAGGGCGGCTAGGTATTTAAACCTTAGGACACACAGTCCCGGACACCCAGTCCTGAACACGCAGCTCAGGACACCCAGTCCTCACCGTATTCCCCTTGAGCTAAGGTCACACAGACCTCGCCCAATCACTCTGGTAAGTCTTCAAGGTAGACTCCCAAACCTTCATAGACTTTGTTCACCGGCAATCCACAATGTCTCTTGGATGCTCAGAACACGATGCCTAACCGGCTGGAGGATGCACAGTCCTCAAGTGTAACAAGTCTTCAGATCACACAGACAAGAAGACTTAAGTGATGCCTAATTCTCTTTGGCTCTGGGTGGTTAGGGCTTTATCCTCGCAAGGAATTCTCTCTCAAAGGCTTCGAGGTGGGTTGCTCTCAAACGACAAAAGCCGTACTCTGAATCTGAGCAGCCAACCGTTTATGGTTGTAGGGGTGGGCTATTTATAGCCACTAGGCAACCCGACCTGATTTGTCCGAAATGACCCTGGGTCACTAACGTACTGACATGTGTTCCAACGGTCAGATTTCAAACTCACATGGCAACTTTACTTGGGCTACAAGCAAAGCTGACTTGTCCAACTCTGGACAAGATTCGCTCTCAAAGTCTTCACTCGAAGACATAGGTTTTGTTTAAGCATCACTTCAGTCATTCTGACTGGTTCTCTTGGACCCCACTTAACAGTACGGTGGTTCCTATGACTCAAGACAAAGAAAAAGAACTATGAAAGATCTAATTCTTCGAGCTCCATAGGCTTCATGCGGTGTCTTCTCTTGTCATAGTCTTCAATGTGAATATCTTCATATACCACCTTTGACTTCAATGTCTTCATACATTTTTAGGGGTCATCTCTGGTAGGAAAACTGAATCAATGAGGGACTTCTACCTGTGTTATCTTGCAATTCTCACAAACACATTAGTCCCTCAACTAGGTTTGTCGTCAATACTCCAAAACCAACTAGGGGTGGCACTAGATGCACTTACAATCTCCCCCTTTTTGGTGATTGATGACAAACTAGTTGAAGTTTTCAACGGGGAATATAATCTGTGAAATTGTAAAGGATAAGGAATTGTCTTCATAAGTTGCAAGGGCTCCCCCTGAAGATGTGCATATAAGTAATTTGCTTTTGGAATGCAAATGCACATGGCAGGTTGTGCTTGTGGAGATCCACTTCAACTTATGATGACAATCCACTATGCATGTGAAAGTATATGAAGATAATGACATGCATAATGGAAAATGGACGTCTGCAAAATGATCTAAGTGCGGAATTTATCGTCGCACATGCGGAATTTATCATCGCAACACAAGGTGGCAAATAAGTAGTAGACGACCATCGAGTTTAAGTGTTACAACTCAAAGAACCAAATGTATCAAAACGATAGTTGTAAGCACGAAGCAAAATATAAAGCACCCGCCCATATGGACCCGCTTGAAGACTATCAAACTCATATGCTTCTCCCCTTTTTGTCAGTAAGGACCAAAAAGGTTCGAAGACATAGAGCATCTACTCGTTCCCTCTGGCATTCACAGTTGCAGCAGAGGAAGAGAACTCAGAGTCTTCAAGGGATGGAGTTCGTCGCAGCACTGCCCTTCGAGGAGGTGTGGAGTCAAACTTGAATCGCTCGAAGAAGCCATCCTCTTGAAGATCATTTTCAGAACACAGCAGCGTCAGCCCTTTCCATGTGCGTCGAGAGGTTTCATGAGCAACAAAGGCATTCTTGGTGGCAAGATTGCGAATGCGATTAACATCCACCAAGAGGCTTTGCATTTGACGCTTCAGCCAGTCATGATGCCTATCCTGTTTCTGATGAAGAGCCACCAGAAGCTGTCGGTCATTGAGAACACGAATGCGCTTCTTGGGTCATTGGGTAATGGTGCTATCAGTGGCTTCAGTGAGAGCAGGATGCGGTGCACGTGTAGTGCCAGCCAAAGGATACACACGAGTTACGGCTTCAACGCGTTCAACGTTCTGAGAAAAACTTTGATGCTCTGCATTCTGAAGACTTAGAGATTCCTTGGCAGGCTCAGGATAGATGGCTTCAATAGACATATCCACATCAGGCAAAAAGATCCGATGATTGCGGGCAGAGGGCTGATATGAGATAGCGGAGTGAAGTTTGATCAGCCGCATCACCCAAGGGGCGTAGAACTTCAAACCAAACAGATCAGAGCCAGATGCAGCAAGTTGGCGAATGAAGAAATCCTGTGTATTGAAGAATTTTCCATGAAGAATATAGAAGACCAAAGTCTTCATTGCACCTTCCAGCTTGGCATGGGGAGAATGTCCTTTGATTGGCCAGAGAGTTCGCCTTATGATGTGATAAATGGTCCTTGGCAGATACTCAAGGTCTTCAACGAAGAACTTCGTGGGATAAGCAGCATCTTGGGGCAATGGCTTCATCATACTGAGCATCTGACTCATATTAGGTTCATTCTTCTGAAAGATGCTCTCAACAGCTTCACTATGAAGCTGACAGCCATGCTCGTAGAGATCGCCAGGAGTGGGCAAACCAGTGAGCTCAATGATGTCAAAGGCTTTGGCTTCATGATGAACGTTTCCTGTCATCCACTCCAGGACCCAAGTCTTCGGATCTCTGTTATACCCGTGGATGTGAACTGTGGCATAGAATTGGAGCAGCAACTCTTCATTCCAATGCTCTTGGTCAGTGACGAACAGCAGCAGTCCAACCTCTTTGAAGCAATCCAGAGCTTCTTCCAGACAGGGCAGACCAGCTATTGCTTCAATGTCAAGGCGCTTGTGTGGGAAGATGCGACTTTGGTTGTAAAGAACGCATGAGTAATAGCTTCACTGCGGATAGCTCCAGAACTGATCAGATGATATTCTTTCCCTTGAGTAGGGGTTCCTGGAGCTATTGAAGAATGTGTTGTCTGCTCTGAAGCCATTGATATTGAAGGAGCCAGGTGCTGATGCAGGACCTGGGAACCTGGGCAATCTTGGGATTGGCTTCTGTACCTGAGGCTTGTGCTCAACATGATAGTCGAAATGGGGATCGGCAGCAGATGCAGGAATAGAAGCAGCGGGATCAGTGGCTTCGCTGACTTCTGGTGCTTTTGTTGGTGAGGGCTCCACATTAGCTTCAGCCATGACAGCGTCAGTGGCTTCAGTGGTGTTGGTGGTGGCAGCCTCAAGATTTTCAACCTCCACTTGACGAGCAGGAGGGTCGGTCACGATCACGTTCTCCTCGAGAACCGCTTCTTGGTGGGACAGGGGAGTGGCAACTTGTGGGACTTCTTCTTCAGCGGCTGATGCAGCCGGATTGTCTTCAGCAGTTTTATCTTCAGTCGCAGAGACTTGAGGCCTTGGACCTTTGCGAAGCCTGTGCAACGCGGGTGACGCCTGTGGAGTTGGTGTTGGCTGGGCCTCAAAGTCTTCTTCCTCTTGTGGGCGATCCGCCCAAGAAGCATCCTGTACAATTGGCGTCAGTGGACGACCAATGCTGATGAGTTCGCTGTGTGTTAGCATAGGTGATGATACCTGTTGGTGCTCTAGCTGAGGAAGGGCTGCATCATCTTCAACATGGTCATGGTGACCAATGTCTTCAGCAGCGATGGGATCAGCTGCTGGAAAGTCTTCAGCTTCATGAGCCTCTGTGAAAGCAGGCTCATGGACAGTCAGTTGACGTTCTTGTGGATCAGCGTCGGGGTGAACCATGGAAATGGGTTCAACAATCAAGGGCTCTGTGGGAGCAGCCCGTTCCTTCTTGGTCTTTCTTTTCTTCTTGGCGGGGGCAGTAGTAGAGGCTTCAGGATGTTTTCTCTTCCTTGCTTCAGCCTCAGCAGTCCTGGTCTTCTTCAGTTCTGAAGCGGTTGACCTGGCCTTTGGCTTCAGGCCAGTCATGCTAGTTGGGAAGACAAGGGGATCTGCTTCCTGCCTTGGTGCTTCAGGTTCATCCATAGCGGGCTTCTTCTTCTTCTTGGTAGCCATCCTGGGGTCGATGCCAGGACGCCTAAGGGCCTTGCGCTTCTCAGCCTCATTGTAGGCTTGCACACACCTATCAGCCAGGACCTTCATGTGCTCACGAGAACCCTGAGCTTCTGCACGTTTCTTTAGAAAGGCTTCCTTGAGCTTGTGCAGCATAATCTTGAAGTTCTTCACATCTTGCATGCTGAGCTTGGCCATATGCTTCTTGAACTGAGATTTCTCAAAGTCAATCTTCTGCTTCAGTTCAACAATGCACTGGGCGATGGCTAACTCTGAAGCAATGGCGCCATGGAAGGCGACACTGAGGCCAATGGGTAGTTGGAGATCTTCGAAGCTGATGTTTGGCGTGTCAAACCACTCATCAATGAAGTTGTGGATGATTGTTACATCAAAGAGCGGCAGGTCATTGAAGATTTCTGCTTCTTCTTTGCTCTTGATGAGTTGCTCAAGAGCTTCATCTGCAAGATCTTCATCACTTGATAGATCAATGGCGTCACTGCGTAGAATGGCAGCAGCAGTTAGCTCTTCGCCGGTGTGTGGCAGAGGCATCTTGACCTTCTAGCGCTTGGAGATGCGTGACAAATCTTCAGACTGCACACTGTCTTCAGGAGGTGCAGTTGCCAGTGCCTTCGCCCGTGAGATTTTTGGTGAAGGGGCAGGCTCTTTAGGCTTCTTCAACTTCTTTGGCTTCGGTGCTGCAGGCGCTTCATCTGATTCAGCGTCAGCTGCAGGCTCATTCACGGCTATCCCTTGAACCAAGATATGAGTGATGAGACCTTCAAGGTTGTAGAAAGGACTGACGACATTGGGTTCTGCATCCCATGTGCCGTCATCCCTTGGAGCAGAAGGACCAGGGTTGAAGTCTAGTCCCAATGTCTTCTTGTTCTGCTTCACTGAGCTCTGGGCAAACTGAAAGTTGCGCTTGAACAGAATGTCGTCATGACACCATAGTAGTGACGATGGGTCAGCATCCGCAGGCTGTGGTCCACGGACCATGCAGGGATAGAAGCCTTGTTCAATGGCTTCATCTCTGGTCCTGGGTTGAAGATTTTTGTAGAGGATGTCTCCCCATGGTCGCTTGATGGCATTCTTTTCAGCATATTCCTTTGTTACAAATCTGTACTTGAACCACTGTTCTGCCCAATAGCGTCGAATCCATTGGATTCGTGTTTTGCGCTGATTGTAATCCTCTTCAGGATCTGTCTTGTACAGTTCTGAGAGGTTATCTGGCAGATCTCTTGATGTTTCTCCACGACGCTTTCTGCCACCCTTCCTTGCTGATTTCTCTGAAGCCATGAACTTTAAACTGAAAGGCTTCAATGCATTCAAAGGCTTCAAGGGCTTTCGCTTGCTGGACAGACAGGAACTGGCTTCGGGAGAATTTATATGATGCTGTAAGAATTCTGCAAATGAATGCAGACTATGAGAACCAAGGGATTCTCCCATGGACATGTACCTGTGACAGCATTAAGGTGCGAGGGAAGGGGAAGAGGTCATATGCATTCTCAAAAGATTTTGATTATAAATCAGTTTAGAAGACATTGACCTCATCGTGCGAAGACATTCGCTCATAGATAAGGAGTTGGTTCCAGATTTGTACGAAACCAGAGATCAGTACAAGTGAGGAATCTAACTACTTTGTGAAGCATAAGTGAATATACTAGGCATGTTATGAGATGTAGTATGAGAGAGATCCAACTTGTGTGAATAGAAACTGCTTGTGGTAGAAAGTGACAAAGCCATAGGATCAATGGGGCTGTAAAAAGGAAGTTTCATTTACCACACTAAGAACTGCTAGACGGAGTGGAAGAGGAGGCCGAGAAGTTCGATCTTCCGTGCCCTAACTTGGCGACGGAGGACACCTATGGCGACGGTGGAGAGGACGATGTCTGCGGTCGGCGTGAAGACGGCGTCGGAGAGGTTGCGGCAGCGAAGCGCTTCGTCGCCGGCGTCGTCGAGGGCTAGCGGTGGCGCTAGGGTTCGTGCGAGAGTGGAAGAAGAGATAATGACCGCTGTGAAGTGTGTATTTATAGGTACAGGGGCGGCACTGTGTTATTACACAGGTGCCCCTAGCGATTCGCATCTGAGGAACACGTGGCCATCATGCAGAAGTTTGGGGTTTGTTCCACGTCCCACGCACGCCTAGATTGTCGGGTGGTTGTTCCTACTTCTCCAGGTTTCATGTGGAGGAATGAGCATTGAAAGCGAACTTAAGGTTTGTCTCTGTATCATCTGCTGACTAGGACGCAGAGAAGACATTTGACAGTTTCAATAGAATGCATATGATTTGGAGAGATAGAGTTTGAGATAGAAAGTACAGAGAGGTTAGGGTCCGATCACATTCACTTAGTTCAAAAGATTCAACAAGAAGACATAGCTATAAGTGAATGCTGTAGAGGACAGAACACTAGTATATATGTATATAATCAACATAGTGAAGATAATCATGAAAATATGTTGAGATTGAAGCCAAACCAAATGTGAAGACATAGCAAGGTAACGCCATGAGTGAAACACTTCAAATAGAACATTTGGTGGTGGCATTACCCACCATATAGGAAGTATTAGACCCATACACGGCGCACAATTATCGTGGCGCTCCGAAGTCAAATTCCACATTAATGTATTCACACTTAGAATGTATGTCTTCATTGATTGAAGATATACTTTACTTCGTGTGTTGCACATCTAAGTCATCAATATGCATAAGGGTTAGGATGTGTGCCTGATCATAGGACATTTGAGGATTCCAGGATATTTAGCTCACACCGTAACTTGCAAAATCTCTTCTCATCCAAGGGCTTGGTGAAGATATCTACCAATTGCTCTTCAGTGTTGATGTGTAGGATATCAATATCTTCCTTCACAACATGATCTCTGAGAAAGTGATGACGAATTTCAATGTGCTTTATCTTTGAGTGCTGAACTGGGTTGTTGGCAATCTTGATGGCGCTTTCGTTATCGCAGTAGAGTGGCACTTGCTTCAGATGAATGCCATAGTCCTTGAGTGTTTGCTTCATCCATAGAAGCTGAGCGCAGCAAGATCCAGCAGCAATGTATTCAGATTCAGTAGTGGAGAGAGATACACAGTTCTACTTCTTAGAAGACCAACATACAAGTGATCGTCCCAGAAAGTGACATGTGCCTGATGTAGACTTGCGATCCACTTTGTCACCAGCATAATCAGCATCTGAGAACCCAACCAGATCAAACTCTGAGCCCTTTGGATACCATAATCCTAGAGTTGGGGTGTGAGCCAAATATCGAAGAATTCGCTTCATAGCTAAGTGATGCGACTCCTTTGGTGCCGCTTGAAATCGAGCACACATGCAAACACTAAGCATAATATCTGGCCTAGATGCACAAAGATAGAGCAAAGAACCAATCATGGAGCGGTATACCTTTTGATCGAACTCTTTACCATTGTCGTCAGGACCCAAATGATGCTTGGCTGGCATTGGTGTCGTGAAGCCTTTGTAGTCTTGCATACCGAAATTCTTCAGGCAATCTTTGAGATACTTCTCTTGAGATATGAAGATGCCGTTGCGTTGCTGTCGTATTTGAAGACCGAGAAGGAACTTCAGCTCTCCCATCATATACATTTGATATTGCTCTTGCATCATATATCCAAACTCTTCACTTTACTTCTGATTGGTGCAGCCGAAGATAATGTCATCCACATATATTTGGCACACAAACAGTTCACTATCATATGTCTTCGTGAAGAGAGTGGGGTCGAGGGAACCAGGCATGAAGCCATTGCTCTTCAGGAAGTATTTGAGTGTGTCATACCAGGCCCGAGGGGCTTGTTTGAGGCCATACAGTGCCTTGTTGAGCTTGTATACCATGTCAGGATGTTTTGGATCTTCAAAGCCAGGTGGTTGTGCAACATACACTTCTTCTTCAATCTTGCCATTGAGAAAGGCGCTCTTCACATCCATTTGATAAAGAAGTATGTTGTGATGATTTGCATAGGCCAGCAGTATGCGTATGGCTTCAAGTCTAGCCACAGGAGCAAATGTTTCATCAAAGTCAATGCCTTCCACTTGAGTATATCCTTGAGCAATGAGACGAGCTTTGTTTCTGACAACTTGACCATGCTCATCTTGTTTGTTGCAGTATATCCATTTTGTGCCTATTATGTTGTGCTTCCGAGGATCGGGACGCTTAACCAGTTCCCATACATTATTCAGCTCAAACTGTTGAAGCTCTTCTTGCATAGCTTGAATCCATTCAGGTTCCATGAAGGCTTCTTCAACTTTCTTGGGTTCTGTTATTGAGACGAATGCAAAGTGCCCACAGAAATTTGCTAGCTGAGTTGCCCTTGAACGAGTGAGTGGACCGGGTGCATTGATGCTATCAATTATTCATTCAATCTGCACTTCATTGGCAACACGAGGATGTACAGGGCGAAGATTTTGCTCTTGCTGATCATTGTCGTTGTTAGAGGGAATGTCTTCAGGCTGAGCATTGTCTTCAGGTTGATCAGGTGCTGAGATGATAAGTTCTTCTCCAGGATGAGCTTTAGAAGGTATAATTTCTCCAGTTCCCATTAGCTTGATTGATTCACTGGATGGAACTTCATCTAGCACATTTGGCAGGTGCTCTCTTTGTGAACCATTGGTCTCATCGAACCGCACATCCACTGTTTCAACCACTTTATAATGAAAGAGATTGAAGACTCTGTAGGAGTGCGAATCCTTTCATATCCAAGCATAAAACCCTCATGTGCTTTTGGTGCAAACTTTGAGGTGTGATGTGGGTCCTTGATCCAGCACCTGGCGCCAAATACTCTGAAGTAACTGACATTTGGCTTCTTGCCAGTAAGGAGCTCATAAGATGTCTTGTTCAGAAGCTTGTGAAGATAAACACTATTGATTGTATGGCATGCAGTATCAATGGCTTCAGGCCAGAATTTTCTTGGAGTCTTGTATTCATCTAGCATCGTCCTGGCCATCTCAATGAGTGTTCCGTTCTTGCGTTCGACGATGCCATTCTGCTGTGGCGTGTACGGGGCTGAGAATTCATGTGTGATGCCCAAGGTATCAAGATATGTATCAAGGCCAGTGTTCTTGAATTCAGTGCCATTGTCACTTCTGATGTGCTTTATCTTGGCGCCATAGTTGTTCATTGCTCGATTGGCGAAGCGTCTGAAGACATCCTGCACTTCAGTCTTGTAAAGGATTATGTGCACCCAAGTATATCTAGAATAATCATCAACAATGACAAAGCCATAGAGACAAGCAGTAGTTGTAAGAGTTGAGTAATGAGTGGGACCAAAAAGATCCATGTGAAGCAGTTCGAAGGGTCGAGTAGTAGTCATGATTGTCTTCGAGGGATGTTTGGCCCTCGTCATCTTTCCTGCTTCACAGGCACCGCATAAGTGATCTTTCTTGAACTTGACGCCCTCGATGCCTATGACATGCTTCTTCTTTGCAAGGGTGTGGAGGTTCCTCATGCCAGCATGCCCAAGCCTCCGATGCCAGAGCCAGCATTCTGAAGCTTTTGCTAGAAGACATACGGCAAGCTGTGGTCCTGCTGAGAAATCTACCACGTACAAATCATCTTTTCGATACCCTTCAAATACTAGAGACTTGTCAGATTCCATTAGAACAAGGCAACGATATTTTCCAAATATTACGATCATGTTTAAATCGCAAAGCATTGAGACAAACATTAAGTTGAAGCCAAGGGATTCAACAAGCATGACTTTATCCATGTGTTGATCCCTTGAGATTGCAACTCTACCTAGACCCAATACCTTACTTTTACCAGTGTCAGCAAATGTGATGTGGCTCTTGTCAGATGGACGTAAGGTTGAGTCCATAAGAAGGCTTCTTTTGCTAGTCATGTGATTTGTACACCCACTATCAATAATCCATTCTGTAGACGATGGTGTCGTACTCTACAGTGCAGTTAGGGGGATAGGCTTCACGAAGAGAATTGTGAAGCACAAACATTTGACGAACTAGTGGGTTATGAAAGCTTAGATCCAGATTAGGACTGATAGGGAGAGTAGCAAGCGATTCAGGAACGAAGTACATAGTAAGACCATTCGGGCATTTGATCTTGCGACCTACCAGATGTTTAAGGTCCCCAGCAATAGCGTCAGAAGATTTTGGTTTTCTGCTGGAGACCTTTCCCTGCAAAAGAGAGTTAAGCCTTCTTAACCACCCACATCTTCAAGGGTGGCTTAGAAGTGATAAGTCTAAGTGCAGCGTCTGAAAACTTTGGCTTTGGAGCCCTAGCAAAAAGTCTTGCAGGCGGACAATAATACTCATAAGAATAAGCAGAATAGTTTTTGGTCTTATGAACATGGCGGTTCGATGAACCGCGCTCATATTCATAGGCCTGAGTATGGTTTCCCTGCAAAACATTTGTGTTAGTGCGACTCAGGTGAGTCCTCTGTCTGTATGAAGCCTTTGGGCCGTATGAAGCCTGTGGTCTGGGGTTTGTCTTCTTCATCTGTGGTGTCATGATTTTCCAAACACCTTTTGGGCACCCAGATCTTCTTCATAGGTGGTCCATTCCTGCAGTTAGTACCAATGTACCTGGTAAACACTTCACCATTCTGATTCTTAAACAGTTTATAGTTTGCATCAAAGGATTCATAGATGACAATTGGGTTAGCACAAGTGAAGCCAGATAGATTGGATGGATCAGCTGAAGGTTCCTTTGCAGCAACCCATGTGGTTTTGGGATACTGCTCGGGTTTCCAGTAAGAGCCATCAGCATTCATTTTCCTTATGAACCCGACACCCTCTTTCCTCGGGTTTCGGTTCAGAATCTGCCTTTTGAGGACATCACATAGTGTCTGATGTCCTTTAAGAATTTTGTACATCCCTGTTTCAAGCAATGTCTTCAACCTAGCATTCTCATCAGCAATAGCAGTGGTATCCTCAGCAGAGGGGTTAGTTACCACATCAACAGTTGAAGTTATTGCAACAGTAGCAGCAGTAGAACATTCAGCAACAGAAGTAGCATTATGACGCTCAATGCATTTAAGACATGGTGGTTCAAATCCTTCCTGAGCGGAACTGATCTGTTCGGCGCGAAGTGACTCATTTTCCTTTTGAAGATCTGCATGAGCCCCTCTCAATTTCTCAAGATCTTGCTTCCTTTGAAGATAATCTTAGGAAAGATTTTCATAAGTTGTTGAGAGCATTTCATGACGACTTTCAAGTTCCTCATACTTAACGTGAAGATTTTTTATGTCTTCAATTAAGGACTCAGATCGAGTCATTTCAGCGCCCAACAGATCATCGCTTTTGTCTAACAGTTTTTGAATATGTTCCATGGCTTTCTGTTGTTCAGTTGCAATTTTAGCAAGTGTTTTGTAGCTGGGTCATGAATCACAATCAGAGTCATCATCACTAGATGTTTGATAGTGAGTAGTGCGTGTGTTTACCTTGGCACCGCGTGCCATGAAGCAGTAGGTAGGAGCACAGTAGTCCTTGTTGTTTGCATCGGTGTCGGTGGTGAAGTCATTGTCTTCAGTATTGAAGATGGACTTGGCAACATATGCTGTAGCCAGACTTGCAACGCCAGAATCGGACTCCTCCTCAGACTTCACCTCCGCCTCCTCAGAAGCGGACTCCTCCTCTGAATCCATTTCCTTGCCAACAAACGCACGTGCCTTGCCAGATGAGCTCTTCTTGTCTGATGAAGACTTTGAGGAAGACTTGGAAGAAGACTTTGAGTACTTCTTCTTCTTCTTGTCGTCAGAGTCATATTCCTTGCTCTTCTTCTTTCTGTTCTCATTGTCCCACTGCAGACACTCAGAGATGAAGTGGCCAGTTTTCTTGCACTTGTGGCATGTTTTCTTCTTGTAGTCATGAGCAGAAGCTTCATTATTCCTTGAGCTTGATCGTGAAGACTTTCTGAAGCCTTTCTTCTTGGTGAATTTTTGGAACTTCTTCACAAGCATAGCAAGTTCCTTTCCAATGTCTTCAGGATCATCAGAACTGCTCTCAGATTCATCTTCAGATGAGGAGACAGCTTTTGCCTTCAAGGCACGAGTTCGCCCATAGTTTGGACCGTAGATATCTCTTTTCTCAGAAAGCTGAAACTCATGTGTGTTTAGCCTCTCAAGTATGTCGGACGGATCGAGTTTCTTGAAATCAGGTCGTTCTTGAATCATCAGGGCTAGGATGTCAAACGAACTGTCAAGTGATCTCAGTAGTGTCTTGACGACTTCATGCTTGGTGATCTCAGTAGCGCCGAGGGCTTGAAGCTCATTTGTGATGTCAGTGAGTCGGTCAAATGTGAGCTGGACATTCTCATTGTCATTTCGCTTGAAGCAGTTGAAGAGGTTGCAAAGGACACTGATTCTCTGATCTCTCTGGGTTGAGACGCCTTCATTGACCTTGGAGAGCCAGTCCCAGACCAGCTTAGATGTTTCCAAAGCACTCACATGGCCATACTGTCCTTTGGTCAGATGACCACAGATGATATTCTTGGCAGTAGAGTCCAGTTGAATGAACTTCTTGACATCAGCAACAGTGACACCTTCTCCAGCCTTGGGAACGCCGTTCTTGACGACATACCATAGGTCGACATCAATGGCTTCAAGATGCATGCGCATCGTATTCTTCCAGTAGGGATATTCAGTTCCATCGAAGACGGGGCACGCAGCGGAGACTTTAATTATCCTTGCAGTCGACATAGCTAAAACTCCAGGTGGTTAAACCGAATCACACAAAACAAGGGAGCACCTCGCTCTGATACCAATTGAAAGTGTGTTATATCGACTAGAGGGGGGTGAATAGGCGATTTTTATGAAAGTCTTCAAAACGTGAAAGTTTCGAAGACGAACGATAGAAATAAACCTATTACCATGCAGCGGAAGGT
Source organism: Triticum urartu (assembly GCF_003073215.2). NCBI lineage: Eukaryota > Viridiplantae > Streptophyta > Magnoliopsida > Poales > Poaceae > Triticum > Triticum urartu. The sequence goes on along the minus strand of NC_053026.1, from coordinate 147,243,439 downwards.
AGACTACACTAGGCAAACCATAGTCAAGTATTCAATGAAGTGAGAGCACAATGACTAATAGCAGCAATGTAGTAGAGATCAGGTAGGAAAGATAGTGCAAACATACAATGACTTCTCAAGGAGTAACAGTAAGTAAAGGGAAGGGAAAGATGAAACCAGTGACTCGTTGAAGACAATGATTTGTTGGACCAGTTCCAGTTGCTGTGACAACTGTACGTCTGGTTAGGGCGGCTAGGTATTTAAACCATAGGACACACAGTCCCGAACACCCAGTCCTGAACACGCAGCTCAGGACACCCAGTCCTCACCGTATTCCCCTTGAGCTAAGGTCACACAGACCTCGCCCAATCACTCTGGTAAGTCTTCAAGGTAGACTCCCAAACCTTCACAGATTTCGTTCACCGACAATCCACAATGTCTCTTGGATGCTCAGAACGCGACGCCTAACCGGCTGGAGGATGCACAGTCCTCAAGTGTAATAAGTCTTCAGATCACACAGACAAGAAGACTTAAGTGATGCCTAATTCTCTTTGGCTCTGGGTGGTTAGGGCTTTATCCTCGCAAGGAATTCTCTCTCAAAGGATTCGAGGTGGGTTGCTCTCAAACGACAAAAGCCGTACTCTGAATCTGAGCAGCCAACCGTTTATGGTTGTAGGGGGGGCTATTTATAGCCACTAGGCAACTTGACGTGATTTGTCCGAAATGACCCTGGGTCACTAAGGAACTGACACATGTTCCAACGGTCAGATTTCAAACTCACACGGCAACTTTACTTGGGCTACAAGCAAAGTTGACTTGTCCGACTCTGGACAAGATTCGCTCTCAAAGTCTTCACTCGAAGACATAGGTTTTGTTTAAGCATCACTTCAGTCATTCTGACTGGTTCTCTTGGACCCCACTTAACAGTACGGTGGTTCCTATGACTCAACACAGAAGAAAAAGAACTACGAAAGATCTAAGTCTTCGAGCTCCATAGGCTTCATGTGGTGTCTTCTCTTGTCATAGTCTTCAATGTGAATATCTTCATATACCACCTTTGACTTCAATGTCTTCATACATTTTTATGGGTCATCTCTGGTAGGAAAACCGAATCAATGAGGGACTTCTACCTGTGTTATCCTGCAATTCTCACAAACACATTAGTCCCTCAACTAGGTTTGTCGTCAATACTCCAAAACCAACTAGGGGTGGCACTAGATGCACTTACGGTAACGCCACCACCAAATTTTTCTGTTTGAAGTGTTTCACTCATGGCGTTACGTTTGGTATGTCTTCACATTTGGTTTGGCTTCAATCTCAACTTGTCTTCATGATTATCTTCACTATGTTGATTTGATTGTCTTTCTCATATATGTATATATATATATACTAGTGTTCTATCCTCTACAGCATTCACTTATAGCTATGTCGTCTTGTTGAATCTTTTGAACTAAGTGAATGTGATCGGACCCTAACCTCTCTATGCTTTCTATCTCAAACTCTATCTCTCCAAATCATATGCGTTCTATTGGAACTGTCGAATATCTTCTCTGCGTCCTTGTCAGCAGAAGATACAGAGACAAACATTAAGTCTGTTTTCAATGCTAAATCCTTTCACCTGAAACCCGGAGAAGTGGGAACGACCACCCGACAATCCAGGCGTGTGTGGGAACGTGGAACAACCTCCGATATGTTGCATGATAGCCACGTGCCCTTCAGATGTGAAGCGCCAGGGGCACCTGTGTAATAACACTGTGCCGTCCCTGTCCCTATAAATACACGCCTCACCACAATCATTATCCTTTCTTCCACTCTCGCACAAACCCTAGCGCCACCGCTAGCCCTCGACGACACCAGCGACGAAGCGCTTAGCTGCCGTGACCTCACCGACGCCGTCTTCACGCCGGCTGCGGACATCGTCTTCTCCACCGTCGCTGTAGGTGTCCTCCGTCGCCAAGTTAGGGCACGGACGATCGAACTGCTCGACCTCCTCTCCCACTCCGTCTAGCAGTTCTTCGTGTGGTAAATAAAACTTCCTTTTTACGGCCCCTTTGATCCTATAGATTCATCACTTTCTACCACAAGCAGTTTCTGTTCACACAAGTTGGATCTATTTCATACTGCATCTCATAATATGCCTAGTATGTTCACTTTGCTTCACAAAGTAGTTAGATTCCTCACTTGTACTTATCCGTGGATTCGTAAAAATCTGGAACCAACTCTCTATCTATGAGTGAATATCTTCGCACTATGAGGTCAATGTCTTCTAGACTGATTTATCTTCAAAATCTTCTAAGAATGCATATGACCTCTTCCCCTTCCCTCACACCTTAATGCTATCACAGGTACATGTCCGTGGGAGAATCCCTTGGTTCTCATAGTCTGCATTCATTTGCAGAATTCTTACAACATCATATAAATTCTCCTGAAGCCAGTTCCTGTTGAACCCGCAGGCGGAAGCCTTTGAAACCTTTGAACGTGTTGAAGCCATTCAGTTTGAAGTTCATGGCTACAGAGAAATCTACAAGGAAGGGAGGCAGACAGCGTCGTGGAAACACTGCTAAGGACCTGCCACTAGATCTCTATGAGCTATACAAGTCAGATCCAGAAGAAACCTATGGAGAATGCAAGAACCGAATCCAATGGATTCGAAGACATTGGGCAGAGGAATGGTTCAAGTACAGATTCGTCACCGACGAATATGCTGAGAAGAGTGCCATCAAGGGCCCATGGGGAGATATCATATACAAAGGTCTTCAGCCCAAATCACAGTCCGAAGCTATTGCTCAAAGCTTTTACCCCTGCATGCTTCGTGGACCTCAGCCTGCTAATGCCGACCCATCCTCTCTGTTATGGTGTCACGAAGACAATCTCTTCAAGCGCAACTATCAGTTTGCACAGAACTCTGCCACGGAAAACAAGAAGTCATTGGGATTAGACTTCAACCCAGGCCCCTCTGCGCCATGTGCTGATGGCACACGAGAAGCTGAACCCAATCTTGTTGGGCCCTTCTACAACCTAGAAGGTCTCATCACTCATATTATGGTTCAAGGGGCAGTCGTGGATCAACCTGCAGATGATGTTGAATCTGACGAAGCACCTGCACCACCGAAGCCAACGAAGCTAAAGAAACCGAAAGCTTCAAAGTCTGCCTCAGCACCAAAAATCTTACGGGTGAAGCCACTGGCTACTGCACCTCCTGAAGACAGTTGCAGTCTGAAGATCTATCCCGTATCTCCAAGAAGACTGAGATGAGAAAGAATACTGATCAGGCACTGACTGCTGCTGCTATTCTGCGCAATGACGCCATTGATCTGTCCAGTGATGAAGATCTTGCAGATGACGCTCTTGAGCAATTGATCAAGAGCAAGGAAGAAGCAGAGATCTTCAATGATTTGCCTCTCTTTAATGTGGCAATCATACATAACTTCATTGATGAGTGGTTTGACACGCCCAACCTCAGCTTTGAAGATCTGCAACTTCCAATTGGCCTCAGTGTCGCCTTCACTGGCGCCATTGCTTCTGAGCTAGCTCTAGCTCAGCGCATCGTTGAACTGAAGCAAAAGATCGACTATGAGAAAGCTCAGTTCAAGAAGCACATAGCCAAGCTCAGCGTGCAAGATGTGAAAAACTTCAAGATTATGCTGCATGAGCTCAAGGAAGCCTTTCTCAAGAAGCGTGAAGAAGCTAAAGGTTCTCGTAAGCGCATGAAGAGCCTGGCTGACAAGTGTGTGCAAGCCTACAATGAGGCCGAGAAGCGCAAGGCTCTTGGTCGTCCTGGCATCGACCCAAGAATGGCTGCAAAGAAGAAGAAGCCATCAACAGACCAATCTGCACCTTCAAGGCGGGAAGAGCCACGCATCGTCTTTCCAAGCAGCATGACTGGCTTGAAGCCAAAGGTCCGGTCAACCGCTTCAGAACTGAAGAAGACGAGGACTGCCGAGGCTGAAGCCAGAAAGAGGAAAAATCCTGACGCTTCTGATGTCGCTCCCTCCAAGAAGAAGCGCAGAACCAAGAAAGATCAGGCTGCTCCCACAGAGCCCCTTGTTGTAGAACCCATCTCTGTTGCTCGCCCTGATTCCTCGCATCACGAATGACGGTAGTAGTTCATGAGCCTGCTTCCACAGAGGCTCCTGAAGCTGAAGACATTCCAGCAGTTGACCCCACCGCTGCTGAAGACATTGGTCACCATGACAATGTTGAAGATGATGAAGTCCTTCCTCAGATCGAGCACCAACTGGTATCATCGCCTGTGCTTACGCACAGCGAACTCATCAGCATTTGTCGTCCTCTGACGCCAACTGCTCAGGATGCATCGTGGGCTGATCACCCACAGAGACAAGACACTCCAAGCTCTCCCCAACCGCAAGCAACCCCGTCAGTGCAAGAAGAGGATGACTTTGAGGCCCAGCCAACTCCATCTTCACAGGCGTCGCCAGTGTTACGCAGGCTTCGCAAAGGACCAAGGCCCCAAGTCCCTCTTTCGAGCATTTCAGAAGGAGAAGTGCACCACCAATCTGTTGCACGTCAGGTGTTTCCAGATGCCACTCCTACTGTGACTGTCTCTGAATCCAAAGCCAAAATGGCTGAAGATATCCCGGCTGCATCAGCCGATGAAGAAGAAGCCCCAAGAGTTGCTACACCCCCGTCTCACCAAGATGTTGTTCTCAAGGAGAACGTGACCGACCCTCCAGCTTCTGAAGTGGAGGTTGAGAATCCTGAGGCTGCCACCACTAACACCACTGAAGCCAGTGACGTGGTCATGGCTGAAGACACTGTGGAGCCTGCACCTAACAATGTGCCAGAGGCCAATGAAGCCAATGATGTAGCTGCAATAGATGTGCAGCCTGACACCTCTGTTGATGCCACTGCTCCTATTCCGCCACCAAGGCCACACACTATCGAGCAAGCATTCAACTATGGCCAACTTATCACTGTCAAATGGCCTTTTCTGACTCCTCCGCCTGCTGCTGGTCCTCAGTTTGACTATCACGTTGAGCACAGGCCTCAGGTTCAGAAGCCAATGCCAAGGTTTCCCAGGTTTCCAGGTACTGCATCTGCACCCGGATCTTTTAATATCAATGGCTTCAAGGCACACAACACCTTCTTTGATAGCGCCAAGAACCCCTACACCAAGGCAAGAATATCTTCTGATCGGTTCTGGAGCTATCAGCAGCGCAGTTATTACTCATGCATTCTGTACAATCAAGGTCGCATTTTCCCACATATGCGTCTTGACACTGAAGCCATAACTGGTCTGCCTTGTTTGGAAGAAGCTCTGGATTGCTTCAGAGAGTCTGGATTGTTGTCGTTCGTCACTGACAAGGAGCACTGGAACGAAGAATTGCTTCTCCAATTCTATGCCACTCTTCATATTCGTGGCTACAACAGAGATCCGAAGACCTGGGTCCTTGAGTGGATGACAGGCAATGTTCATCATGAAGCCAAAGCCTTTGATATCATTGAGCTCACTGGTCTTCCCACTCCAGGAGATCTTTATGAACCTGGTTGTCAGCTTCACAGTGCAGCTATGGAGAGCATTTTTCACAAGCCTGAACCAAACATGAGTCAGATGCTTAGCATGATGAAGCCTTTGCCTCCAGATGCTGCATATCCTAAGGAGTTCTTTGTTGAGGACCTTGAGTATCTGCCATGCACTATCTATCACATTATAAGGCGAACTCTCTGGCCCATCAAAGGACATTCTCCACATGCAAAGCTGGAAGGTGCAATGAAGACTTTGGTCTTCCATATTCTTCATGGCAAATGCTTCAATGCACAAGACTTCTTCATCCGCCAACTTGCTGCATCAGGATCTGATCTCTTTGGCTTGAAGTTTTACGCTCCATGGATTATGTGGCTGATCAAACTACACTCAGCTGTCACCTATCAGCCCTCTGCTCGCAATCATCGGATCTTTCTGCCTGACATCGATATGTCAGTTGAAGCCATCTATCCAGAGCCTGCCAAGGAGCCCCTTAGTCTTTAGAATGCTGATAAGCAAAGTTTCTCTCAACACATTGAAGGCGACCCAGCAGTCACTCGTGTTTATCCTCTGGCTGGTACTACCCGTGCACCTCATCGCGCCCTCACTGAAGCCACTGAAAGCACCATTACACAACGGCCCAAAAAGCGATCCCGTGTTCTCAATGACCGAGAGCTTCTGGTTGCCCTTCATCAGAAACAGGATAAGCATCATGACTGGCTGAAGCGCCGAATGCAAAGCCTCTTGGTGGACGTAAACAAGATTCGCAACCTTGCCACCAAGAATGCCTTTGTTGCCCATGAAACTTGTCGGCGTACATGGAAAGGGCTGACGCTTATGTGTTCTGAAGATGATCTTCAAGAGGATGGCTTCTCTGAACGCTTCAAGTTTGACTCAACACCTCCAAGAAGGACTGTGATGCGGCGTACTCTGTCTCTTGAAGACTCTGAGTTCTCCTCCTCTGCTACAACAGTGAATGCACGTGTCATCGATGATGAAGACGATGCTACTTCACCACCTTCAGCGTGAATCAACACTGCACCGAGTTCGTCTGCACCGCCAACCAACATCGAAGACCCTGCTACTTCACCAACTCCTCACGGGGACGTGTAGGTGCTCTATGTCTTCAAACCTTTTTGGTCCTTACTGACAAAAGGGGGAGAAGCATATGAGTTTGATAGCCTTCAAGCGGGTTCATATGGGTGGTAGTTTTATATTTTGCCTAATGTTTACAACTCTCACATCTTGATACATTTGGTTCTTTGAGTTGTAACACTCAAACTCGATGGTCGTCTGCTACTTAGTTGCTATTTAGTGATGCGATGATAAATTCCGCATGTGCGACGATAAATTCCGCACTTAGATCATTTTGCAGACGTCCATTTTTCATTATGCATGTCATTATCTTCACATACCTTTCATGCATGATAAATTGTCATCATAAGTTGAAGAGGATCTCCACAAGTACAACCTGCCATGTGCATTTGCATACCAAAAGCAAATTACTTATATGCACATCTTCAGGGGGAGCCTTTGCCACTTACGAAGACAATAACCTATCCTTTACAATTTCACATATTATATTCCCCGTTGAAAACTTCAACTAGTTTGTCATCAATCACCAAAAAGGGGGAGATTGTAAGTGCATCTAGTGCCACCCCTAGTTGGTTTTGGAGTATTGACGACAAACCTAGTTGAGGGACTAATGTGTTTGTGAGAATTGCAGGATAACACAGGTAGAAGTCCCTCATTGATTCAGTTTTCCTACCAGAGATGACCCCCAAAAATGTATGAAGACATTGAAGTCAGAGGTGGTATGTGAAGACATTCACATTGAAGACTATGATAAGAGAAGACATCGCGTGAAGACTATGGAGCGCGAAGACTTAGTAGTTTCGGCGTTCTGTGTTTTTCTTTGTTGAGTCATAGGAACCACCGTACTGTTAAGTGGGGTCCAAGAGAACCAGTCAAAATGACTGAAGTGATGCTTAACCAAAAACCTATGTCTTCGAGTGAAGACTATGAGAGCAAATCTTGTCCAGAGTTGGATAATCAGCTTTGCTTGTAGTCCAAGTAAAGTTGCCGTGTGTGTTTGAAATCTGACCGTTGGAACACGTGTCAGTTCCTTAGTGACCAAGGGTCATTTCGGACAAACTAGGTTGGGTTTCCCAGTGGCTATAAATAGCCCACCCCCTACAACCATAAACGGTTGGCTGCTCAGAGTTAGAGTACGGCTTTTGTCGTTTGAGAGCAACCCACCTCGAAGCCTTTGAGAGAGAATTCCTTGCGAGGATAAAGCCCTTAACACCCAGAGCCAAAGAGTGTTAGGCATCACTTAAGTCTTCCTATCTATGTGATCTGAAGACTTATTACACTTGAGGATTGTGAATCCTCCAGCCGGTTAGGCGTCGCGTTCTGAGCATCCAAGAGTCATTGTGGATCGCCGGTGAACGAAGTCTGTGAAGGTTTGGAAGTCTACCTTGAAGACTTACCAGAGTGATTGGGCGAGGACTGGGTGTCCTTAGCTCAAGGGGAATAAGGTGAAGACGAGGTCTTCTGAGTTGAATCTCAGCCTCCCTAACCAGACGTATAGTTGTCACAGCAACTGGAACTGGTCCAACAAATCATTGTCTTCAACGAGTCACTGGTTTCATCCTTCCCTTTACTTACTGTTGGTCCTTGTGAAGTCATTGTATGATTGCATTATCTTTTGTCTTCACTGAGTGACTACTTGTTCTGATTGGCTTCACAATATCTTCCTACCCGATCTTTACTGCCTAGCTACTATTAGTCATTGTGCTTTCACTTCATTGAATACTTGACTATGGTTTTCCTAGTGTAGTCTACCTTCCACTGCATGGTAATAGGTTTATTTCTATCATTTGTCTTCGAAACTTCCATGTTTTGAAGACTTCCATAAAAATTGCCTATTCACCCCCCTCTCTAGTCGATCACTAGCACTTTCAGAAGTAGGGAGATTGGAAGATTGGAAGAGCCAGGCGCGGAGAGGGAAGAATAATTATGCAAGAAGCGGGGCCGCATAGCCGGGGGGATTCAAAGGCAGCATGGGGAAACGGAGGCGCCCACGTCCAGTCAATCACCACACATCAACCGAGGCTGCATGCTTTGGGGGCCCGTGGTGCTCCGAAGTTGACCCTTGGCTTCGCCACGAAGCCAAGCCAACACGCACCTTGGGCCCGGGGGCTACTGTCGGCGTTCTGGGAACGGGGGTCCCCAGACTTGCCTGCCTGCGGCCCGCGGTGTGGCTGAGCAAGCAGGCCGTACGGCCCATCTTCACCAACAAAGCACCCAAGACCCTCGCGAGGGGCCAAACCTCGCGAGGTGGACGACGCAAGACCTCCTCTGGAGTGGCCTAGCTAGGCAGGCTCACGAGGAGCGGAGATATCAAGGCGAGGCGAACCTCACGAGGCTCTCGTGACGTGAGCCGTGACGATCGACACCAGGCGGGCGCCAGCGCGCACAATGTCCTTGTTTCCTCTTTGGTGCAAAGGGGGGCAAGCGCAACCGCGGAGTACCAAGGCTTCAGGCAATGGTTGCCATTTCGGTGCAACAAGACCAAGAACATGTACTACAAGACGGAGGTCACCGTCGAGCCCAAAGCAGCGTCACCACCAGAACTTTGTGCAGACGAAGACTACTGTTGTCAGGATAGCTTGTACTAGTTGTCCCCCTTCAAATTTTCCAGCCATTGTTGGCTCCCTTCCCGCTCGATATTTGGGAAGAGGACTAGGGCCTCTATAAATAGGACTAGCCGCCATAGTAGGGGCACGGACTCATTAGGCCCAGAGACACACACAAGTTCATATACAAAAGAACACCTCAACCTCAGGAGGCTGTTCTCCCCTTGTATTGTTCATCATCAGCCCAAGAGGCAATCCACCACCACACTAGAGTAGGGTATTACACCACAACGGTGGCCCAAACTAGTATAAACCCTATGTCCTTCTGTGTTGTGAGTTGGTCAAGTTCGTCCGCAAGATTCTAGCGAGCTAGAGCGTAGATCGCTTGGAGGGAAAGACTTTGCGCGCACCCTAGTGTTCGAACCTTAAGGGTTTGTCGGGACCCCATACCCCGACACTGTTACTCACGGGCAGCAGGATCGGTGGCAGCGTTAGCCACCGATGAGGCAGAGCAGCGAGGTGCACCGGTGCCCACGGGTGCCGCCTGAGCGACACGAGCGGCCCGGCGCTCGGCACAGACCAGGCAAGCATCAGCCATAGGAACAATGGAATGCCGGCGGAGTGAAGTATTGAAGAGAGGCTTCGACACGCCCCTACCTGCCACGCCAAATGTTGGATTCAGGGCTCCATAGACCCAAGGAAGGTTCGAACTCCGGGGCATGTGCGAAGAACTCAACCTCTGCAGTAAACCGGCTCATCACCCCCATGGCCTAGCTCGATGAACAAGGAAGAAGATGAACATGGCAGTTTACCCAGGTTTGCGCCACCTTGCGGTGTAAGACCCTACTCCCGCTTTTTGGTGGATTTGCCTCATGAGGGGCTGAAGATGAACTAGTACAAGGGATGAACAACATCGCGAGGCCTGCTCTGGTGGGGGAATCAGTCGACTAGGTTTGGGATCCCCCTCTATGGTGGTCGTTAACCTATACTTATAATGGCAGTCCTCTTCCCCCACAACATAGGCGGGAAGGGATTCCAAAGTGGCCAATTTGAAAGGGGACAAGAAGTAGATCTTATCCTGACGAAAGGTGGTCTACACCTGCAAAGCTTCTGGTCATGACGCTACGGTGTGCTCGGCGTTGACATCCGTCCTGCTGCATAGCGGTCTTGGTCTTGTTGCACTGGAATGGAAACCTTTGCCTGATTCCTGGGGAACCCACACCTGCGCTCGCCTCCTTAGCACCAAAGAATAAAATGTCTTCTCTGCGCCCGCTGGCGCCCGCCTGGCCTTGGTCGTCATGGCTTGCGTCACCTTAACCTCATGAGGTTGGCACCTGCATAGGAATCTCCGCTCCTCAGGAGACAGCCTGGGGAGGCTGCTCCCTCCGGAGGTCTTGGAGTCGTCCGCTTCGCGAGGCTTGGCCCCCCGCGAGGGTCTTGTCTTATTGGTCTCATAGATGGGCCACACCAGGATGACAATGGAGCCGCACCGTGGGCCACAGGCAGGCAAGCCTGGGTACCCTGGTTCCTAGAACACCGACACACATGACCGGTGGTCAGGCAGCCTTCAGACAGGTAATCCTATTAAATGCCGGGCGGAGCCTATCATCAGTAAGGTCAAACTCCCTCCAGTCGTTGCCATAGACAATGCACTCTGTCCGCGCGTGGCAAAACTTTGGGGCCTCCTTATCCTGGATCCATCACCAGTCGGTCCGCCACTCCTCCCATCTGCCGCGCTGCTGACCAGGGAGGTAACCCCAATTTTCCCTCACCACCTGAGGAATCTAGCTTATATTCCCGGAACGGCGAGCTTTGTTCTACAGCCGCAGGACGAAGTAGTGACGGAACAGATCCACATAAGGGGCAGCCCCGACAAATTTCTCGCACAAGTGGGAAAAAATCTCCATGCACGCCATTGCATTCGGAGTGAAGTGCAGGGGGTGGAATCCATAGATTACCATCATCGCTTCGATGAAATCCGATAAGGGGGGATAGAGGTCGCAGAGAAAATATGCGTAGAAGAATCGATACGAGTCTGGGGGGTCCTCTTTCCCCTCCGCCAGAATGTTGGGCACACCTTGCCCCTTTGGAACTTCCCTCCCCCACATGTATCCATACCTCGCAACCAAGGCATCGCCGTCCAGATTCGATGGGAAGAAGACCACGTGTCCCCTCTGCTTCTTGTTTAGCTCTACAGCTCTCTTCTTGCTCCCCTCAGCGGCCACTATAACGCCCCGGACACACCCGCCAGTGGTCGTTACTCCTGACGGGATCTAGACTGTCCCCCAGATCAATACTAGTCTTTTCTGCGCACTTTGTCCTCACTCGTGCGCATCTGGGAGCAACTTCTCGGTCAGTCACCCATCCTAAAACTACTCCAAGCTGAGCATGCTTAACTTTGGAGTTCTGTCCAAATGGGCTCCCGGGAAAGAAGGAATTCCTTATTGATATGAGTAGTCTATCATCCCTAAGAGCATCTCCAGCAGACACCGCAAAATCCCAACCCGCATAAGTGTTTTGCAGTTCGCGGAAAAGTGCATATCCAGGCCGATGCGGGCGAGGTCAGACTCAGACCCTGTATAATCAACCCGTAAAAAAGAATATTCTCTGAATATACCTCTTCCTCTTCCTCTTCCTCTTCTCACGCCAATTTGAAATCAACCGGCGACCGACGTCCGGACAAGGAAGACACGGCCAGAGCGGAGGCCGGTGGACAAACGGACGAGAGAGACGCGGGATGGCCACGATGCGCGGGCGCCGGCCGGGCGCGCGTGGCCGGACTCAGCTAGCTAGCTAGCACGGCCGTAGCTAGCTAGCTTGCTCGCATTGATTCACAGCTAGCTAGCGTGGCCGGAGCTAGCTAGCTCACATCGATTCAGCTAGCGTGGCCGTCTTGCTAGCTTGCTCGCATCCACGCGGGCGGCCGGGCGGTGGACGGGGACGACGGCCAGGCGGATGGGCATGGCGGTTGGGCGAGCTTCATGGCGTTGGCGGGAGCAGAGATTCCTCAACCGCCAATGTTGACCGGTATTCAGGGCCTTGGCAAAGTTTCCTTCAAAACTGTAGATATGAGGGTTTCGGGTTCGTATTCAACGGGCCCCTTAAATTTTTTTAGGGTTGGACGATTTTAACGGGTCTGTTCGGGCCCATTTTTTGACAGGAACTGTAAAAAACAGTTATTTTACGGGTTTGACCACATATGCGGGGTCTGCTTGAGATGCTCTAATAAGCCAGGCTATCACATATACCCCCACTCAGAGGAACCGACGTCCTCGTCGAGCCACATGAACGTTCCCTCTTGGCACATATATTGGTGCTTCCAGTCCGGCACATCTACCATGCCGTGTGCCATGACGGGTCACAAACGTCATGAACAACATGACCGCGCACTTGTCCGCAAACATCCGTGTAACCGCGAGGGTCTTCTCTGATACCAACTTATAATGCCCCTGACACACCCGCCGATGGTCGTTACTCCTGACGGGATCTAGACTGGCCCCATAGATCAATACTAGTCTTTTCTGCGCACATTGTCCTCACTCGTGCACACTCGAGAGCAACTTCCCGGCGCGTCTCCCATCCTGAAGCTACTCCAAGCTGAGAAGACTTAACTTTGGAGTTCTGTTCGAATGGGCTCCCTGAAAATATGAAATTCCTTATTGATATGAGTAGACTATCATCCCTAATAAGCCAAGCTATCACAACCACCTCCTTCGCGGCGGTCGCCCGCTTCCCCTTGGGGCCGTCGGTTTTCTTTCCCATCTTCTCGAGCTGTGGTGAGATGGGAGGAGATAGCTGGATGGGGATCAAAGGCGAATGTGGGCGAGGGGGAGAGAGGTCGCTTGGCTTGCAAAAGAAGATGGTGGAGGGGCGAGACAGACGACAAATGAGCAGTGCCTCTTTGCGTTTTTCTCTCGTAAGGGAAAAAGACGTAGGGGAAGGCGCTACTCTTCGTCATTCCCTCTCAAAAAGTTACCGTTTAACATTAACGGCTATAGTCCCATGACACCACAACTCATAGTAATTCCGCGAAGTGGACATTGGTCGACCAGTCATCATGAAGAACCGCTGCATGCGTAGGGTTTCCTTGCCATGTGTTCGTGCACTGTTTTGGGGCCTAACCCAACGTGCCCGGTGACACATATGGCTCAGGCCTGGGGGCTTCTGTCGGGGTACATAGACAGGGGTGTTTGTTTCCCCTTACTTGTGCACGGACAGTAGACCTCCGGTCTAGCAACACTCGACGTGTGAGACAAGACCAAGCTGAAGAGATAGCTCTTTGACAAATCAAAGGATGGATCAAGAAGACCAAGTCATGCCAAATGAACAAGATATCACTAAGGAAAAACCTCCCTTGCCAGGCAGGCGAGCCCAGCGAGGTCGAAGTTTCCCTGAAGAGAAATCTCAAGACTGCGCCGAAAAGCTTGCCGGGGACATCGAGGGCAGATTACCCTGCCAAGGCTCCACCACTGCACCTCACAACAACGCAAGTCACCTATCGGTGCGGTGTCAAGCCCCCAAGTGATTAAGTGGCTATTATTTGGCATGTGGCAGTCATTTCTGAAGGAAATCACCTACAAATGACACCCGTCTGGGGACATGCCACATAGGCAGGGGGGAAGGTGGCTAGATGGCACGGCCAGGCTTGCCGGGATATGCCATTATGTGACACTAAGCGACACGTTTAATGCACCCTGTCCTATCTCCAGAGTTAGGTATGATAACATTGTTTGCTATCTAATCGGTATGTAATGACTGATTTGCCATTGTGGTGACCCCTTGACCTATAAAAGGAAGGTCGTGGCAACCTTAGAAAGGATTCGGACCCTTGTACCCTCATATGCGCGTAGCTGCTCTCGTCCTGAGGCAACCTCGCCAGGCTAGAGTGCTACTTCTCCACCAAGGTCCTATCATTAATCCACCAAAGCAGGAGTAGGGTTTTACGCCTCACGGCGGCATGAACCTGGGTAAGAACTATTCGTGTGATTACTATCGTGCTGCTCTGCGCCCTTCGCTCTTTGTGCAATGTGCCCATCCCCCTGCCGAACCACAAGGGGCCGATGGCCCCATAGGTGGCCGTGTTATCCCATGACATGATATCCAAGGCAATGATCATGTATATAGGTATCAGGTCCAAGATTAGTAGACCGGCTCCTACCTACATCTACTACTATTACTCCACACATCGCCCGTCATCCAGCATGCGTCTAGTGTATTAAGTTCATGAAAAAATGGAGTAATGCAATAAGAACGGTGACACGACGTAGATGTATCTTATATATCTAAATAGCTAGCCCCCACTAGTCTATTTCTCTCAACATGCAAGTATGCCACCTCATCATTCACCATGCATGGAGGAAGGTTGTAACGCCCCAGATACAACTTTCCATATTTGTAACTCCGACTCTTGCCTTTTCTGGAGATGCGATATGATATTCCCTTCATGGTTGGGTTTTGTCTTTCGTTTTGCATTTTGTTCATGTCATGCATTACATATCATGTCATCAAGAGCATCGCATTGGCATACATGTTTGTCTCATGCATCCGAGCATTTTCCCCGTTGTCCGTTTCGCAATCCAACACTCCCACATGCACCCGGCGCACCCCTCTTGTCTCTTTTCGTGAGTGGGATTTAAACGTTCTCGGAATGGGCCGAGATTTGTCAAGTGGCCTGGGTACACCTCCGGTAGACCGCTTGCCAAATTTCGTTCCATTTGGAGGCCGTTAGATGCCCCAACGGTTAACTGGGTAACCGCAAAAGCCCCTTGTGTGTTGCATCCCAACACCCATCCAAAACAGCCCAATAACCCATCTAAACCACCTCCATATTCTCCGTCGTCGGATCACGATCATGCGGGCGAAAACCGCACCTCATTTGGACCCACCTATCTCCTTCTACCTATAAATATGTGCCCCTCCCAGAAAATTCATGGATGAAACCCTAGATCCACTCCTCCACTACGCATCCAGACGCGTCTGCGCCGCGCCGGACATGTCCACCGCCGCTCCACGTCTCCCGGCCAATACGAGGCCGCCACGTGAGCTCCAACCGCCCCCACGTCCAACCCCGCCGTGCCATGTGTCCACCCGCGCCCTACTTTTCCGTCGGGCCCGCGGTGCCAATCTCCGGCCCGCTCCGGGCCGCGGCGGGCCCGATCCGCCTGAGCGCCCGCGCCTCCGCCTGCCTGCCTTGCGCCGCCCGCCGGCCACCAGCGCTACCGCCTCCTGTGCGCCGGCCGCCACCGCCACCTTCGCCGGCGCCCCGCTCTGCCACCGTCGCCGCGCACCGCCACTGGCCGGAGAGTGCCAGATCTACACACGACACCTCCTCCTCCACCGCGCCTCGCGCCGCCCTGGAACCGCCTCGCATCCGGTGGCCTCTGCCTCCTCTGCTGCCCTCCGCTCGGTGTCGGTCGCTGAACCTTGCCGGCCCTGGACTCCGCGCCTCCAGATTCGCCGCCGCTTCCTCCAGCGACACGCGTCGTCGACCTCGCCGGCGTTGACCCGCCGCCGGGACGGGCACGTCCCTGAACGCCCACAGCTGCCGTTCCAAACGCTCCGTCCCGCGCTGTACCGCTCCATCCCGGTTCCTCCTCGTCCCGCTTTTCGCATGGGTAATTTTCTCTAAGTCCAAAATCCTTATAATTTTTATGCTACCTTCAACATGTCACATCTCATGCTCGGTGCTCCAAATCATGCATATGATATATCGGAATGTTCGCCTCGGAGATCTTCATGTTAGAAGCATTTCCATGCACGTTACTGTAATTATGATGCCATTTTCATTGTTGCAAGAGTGCTATAAAATGTTAACTACTGGTACTTATCTGAAACTATTAATTAAACTTGCTATGTTTACATGGGTGTCATCATATCTTCTGTGCCTTTTTGGCTGATGTTCAGTAAGGGACTTTTGTTCTATGCTTTGAGTAGAATCATAACATGCCTTTATTTTCTATGATATGTTCCTGTAGCATGATGTTTGCTTGCTCTAGACAGTGCTTCCTGATGTTGTTTTTGACATGTTAGTATTTTCACCAAGTCTGTGAAGCTGATATCTTTTGCACTTTTGCCACGCTTGTTTGAACCCGCTCTATTGTGATTTAGCCATAGCTCAATGTTCATGTTTTGTCAAGCATCTCTTATACATCACTGCCATATGCTTTCTTGTTATGTTGGCGTGTAGTAGCTTAGTTTCTTGTGGCATTCTAAGTGGCATCATGATGTTAATCGCAGATTTGCGTCATTTTTGTTTTGCTTACCATTTGCAAACCGTGCATCCGTTTCCGGTGATTTTTATATCGATTTCAACCGAAATCATCTCATATTTCAGCGGCATACTTGGTTTCCCAAGTTGATGCCTTCATCATTCTTTCCCTTCTGGAGCACGCATATGCATTGCATATCATATCTTGCATATCATGCCATGTATTGCATCATGTTGCTTGTGCATTGCACCGTGATTGATTGTTGTTCCATTGCTTGTGTTCTTGCCTTGGGTAGAGCCAAGAGACGAGTACGTGAACAAGGATCCTGTTGAGTACGTTAACGAGGATCAAGCTTTCGAAAACTCTGAGAACATTGCAGGCAAGATGACCATACCCTTGAAATCACTTCTATCTTTGCTTTGCTAGTTGTTCATTCTATCGCTATGTCGCGCTACCAACCACTTGTTATATCATGCCTCCCAGATTGCCATGTCCAGCCTCTAATCCACCTTCCTAGCAAACCAATGTTTGGCTATGTTACCGCTTTTGCTCAGCCCCTCTTATATCGTTGCTAGTTGCAGGTGAAGTTGAAGTTTGTTCCTTGTTGGAACATGGATATATTGGGTTATCACAATATCTCTTATTTAATTAATTAATGCATCTATAAACTTGGTAAAGGGTGGAAGGCTCGGCCTTATGCCTGGCGCTTTGTTCCACTCTTGCCGCCCTAGTTTCCGTCATACCGGTGTTATGTTCCTTGATTTTGTGTTCCTTACGCGGTTGGGTGTTATGTGAACCCCTTGAAAGTTCGCCTTGAATAAAACTCCTCCAGCAAGGCCCAACCTTGGTTCTACATTTTCCAAACAACCTATAACTTTCCCTTGGATTTTCGCGAGCCCGAGGGTCATCTTTATTTTAACCCCCCGGGCCAGTGCTCCTCCGAGTGTTGGTCCAAACCAGAGCCACTTGCAGCGCCACCTCGGTGTAACTTGAGGACTGGTTTTAGCTGTACGTAGTGAATATCTGGTGTGCCCTGAGAACGAGATATGTGCAGCTTCTATCGGGATTTTTCGGCACATCCAGACGGTCTTCCTGGTCTTGTTTTAGCATTGTCGAAATGTCTTCTAACCGGGATTCCGAGACTGATCGGGTCTTCCCGGGAGAAGGAATATCCTTCGTTGACCCTAAGAGCTTGTGACGGGCTAAGTTGGAACACCCCTGCAGGGTATAAACTTTCGAGAGCCGTGCCTGCAGTTATGTGGCAGATGGGAATTTGTTAATATCCGGTTGTATATAACTTGACACTTGACTTAATTAAAATGAATCAACCGCGTGTGTAGCCATGATGGTCTCTTTTCGGCGGAGTCCGGAAAGTGAACATGGTTTTGGGTTATGTATGAACGTAAGTAGTTTTCCGGATCACTTCTTGATCAATTCTAGTTTCTCGAACGTTGCGTTGCTTCTCTTCTCGCTCTTGTTTGCGTATCTTAGCCACCATATATGCTTAGTGCTTGCTGTAGCTCCACCTCACTACCTTCTCCTACCCATAAGCTTAAATAGTCTTGATCTCACGGGTGTGAGATTGATGAGTCCTCGTGACTCATGGATACTTTCAAACAGTTGCAGGTGCCGAGGATACCCGCGCAGGTGATGCTACCGAATTCAAGTGGGAGTTCGACGAGGATTCGGGCCGTTACTACATTTTGTTTCCTGATGATCAGTAGTGGAGCCCAGTCGGGACGATCGGGGATCTAGCATTTGGGGTTTATCTTCCTTTTATTCGTATTTGACTATAGTCAGTCTTTCAGTGTCTTTGGATGAGTGTGAATTATTTATGTATTGTGTGAAGTGGCGATTGTAAGCCAACTCTTTATCCCCTTTCTTATTCAGTACATGGGATTGCGTGAAGATTACTCCTCTTGTGACAAAACTACCATGCGGCTATGCCTCTAAGTCGTGCTCTGACACGTGGGAGATATAGCCGCATTGTGGGTGTTACAAGTTGGTAATCAGAGCCATCCCCGACTAAGGAGCCCCCTGCTTGATCGAAACGCTGACGGTGTTGAGTCTAGAACAAAATGTTTTGAGTCTTACGATTATATATATATATCGGAGAGTAGGATTCTTTTTACTCCTCAGTCCCTTCATCGCTCTGGTGAGGCCTCCTGTCGTAGTAGTTTTGACTCTCCTCTCCTCAAATTTCACGATTTTTTTAGGATCACACGGTTATCTTGGAATTGTTCCGATAGTCTTGTTACGAGAACATTGTTCTTGGTGCCTCCTGACATTTAGTGGTTGTGGCAGTGTCCCGGGGAGTTGAGCTCCGAGGTGTTGTCATCACAATTTTATCGTTGTAGTTCTGGAATACCTAAGTTCGCCGACATCAAAAATCTCTTTTATGCAATTGTTGGTGAGATAACCTCGACGCCACCCAGTACTGGGGCGGGAGTTCGGGAGTATTGCCATAACTCGTATAATGGATGCTTTTCAAAGGTTGAGGTACACGATTTCCGAAGGTTTCTTGGTTATGTGTTGAAGGATGGATACAACTGGATGTAGGGATTGTTTGTTTGGGTGAGATATTATGCTTCCCCTATATCCCCAACACCTGATTGCATAACCAGAAAGTTTCGGGAGTTTATAGGTGGGAATTCAAGTATCTCGTAGGATATCTTTCCAACAGACACATGATACGATATGGGATCTATCCTATGTTTGTTTCCGGATTATTTTGCAAGACAATCTTTGTTTTGTTTTGAGTTGTGGTATTCGAGTTGCTTCAATGTCAAGTGTTGATTCCATACCTTTTCCTAAGCGTTGTTCTCATACTTCTATGTGAATGCCAATCCTTCCTGATCATCGAGGTTCTCATGTTAATTCTTTTCCAACCGGCGTGTTTGTCTTCAAGTGGATCCAATCATTTCAAAATTCGTAACATCACTTCTCAGTTTTTCCCAATGGTGTTTGTTTCATCCATCCCAAGTTGTCTTTGTTTTTCCCGCCCTCCCCCCCTTTTTTTCAAGGACTCAGATTTCTTAATCAAGTATCCATTTTATTCATGTCAAGTCCCTTCATTCTTTTCAATCAACGTTCTTATCCGGTGATTCTCAGGAAGATACTAACGGAGCTTCAAGTTTATTATTCTTCGTTCTCTTTTCTTCTCCGGTGGATTCAATTCAAGCTTTGTCGGTCATATCCTTTTCTCGTTTCAAATGTTTTCTCATGCCGGTGCACCTCTTAATCGCTCACCTCTCTCTATTCATATCCGAAGTGCCGAAGATATCTCAGAAGATTTGTGTCTCCACTATCAATCCGTTCAAGCTATTTCGAGGTTGTTATCTCATTCAAGCCATTTAATTCAACCGGCGCAATATCTCTTTTAAATGGTTCAATGGTGTATCTTTTGAGTGGGCCCTAACCCACATGTCTTTTCCCAGGATCTTACCTAACTCTTCTAATTTTCCCGGAGTTACTCTCAAATTCTTCTCCAAGTTTGACGTAAGAATGAGTTGTCATCAGTCAAATGTCTTTCTCCAAGATCCTTCAAATTCTGTACATTTTTGGTTCAATCTTTCTATTTTTCATTTCGGAGTTCCTCAACAATTCATGGTGGTGTTTCTCATCGTCATTCTCGGAGTTTGAAGACCGAAGAAGAGTTTTTCCTCCAAATCTAATCCGTTCTCTCAAAGATTCATAGTTCAAGCTTGATGCCATCCTCTCATAATTGTTTGCGATTGTGAGAATTCTTTTCACCCATCCGGAGAAATTCCGGAGTCTTTTCAGTTTGATTCTTCGGAGCCATCATCTCAGAATTATTCATTCCAGCCTTCAGCTCTCGTTCTACAAATCTTACCAGTGCATCGTTCAAATATCCTCTAATTAGTTCATGATCTCTTTGTTCTCATGTATCTAAATTCTGTCAAGTATCTTTATTTGTTTCTAATTCCTCTCGGTGAATTGTGTCTTTGGCACTTTCTTTTTCAATTCTTACGGTGGTTCGTTCAAGATTTCTCTTCCTTCGTTATGATATCAATTCATTCATTCTTTCCAATCCTACCGGTGGACCGTTGAAGACCTTCTCAAGTTTACGCTATATCTCTCTTAATCATTTCTACGAGAATAAGTAGTGTGCCAAATCCATTGCTTGTCATCAATTTAAATTGGTGAAGGATGCGCATAACATAATTCATATTCTTGCTTCATCCAAGTGTTTAATTCTTTCTTCCGGAGTTCGTTCATGATATCAATTCTCGGTTTCTAGTTGTTCATATTTCTTTTTCGAAATTCCAGGTTTTTGGCATTATCTCGTCGCGAAGCTCCATCTAAATCATCTCAAGGCTTCACCTTGTGTTTTCAACTTCTCTTTCTTTTCGGTATCCTTTTATTACCGGAGTTCTTCATGGAGGCTCTACATGATGGCTCATCAAGGATTTAATTCCTTCTCAAAGTGTTCGTCAAGATTCTTTTTAGAGGAGCTCAAGTATTCTTGATCTTGCATTCCGAAGTGCAATTCGTTCTACCTTATCTTTTGATGTGGTGTTACGTCATTTTTGACAATTGCTTGGTGTTTCATGATTGATAAGTTGTCCAGAATGACATATTGTAAAACCATCATTTTCAATTCATTTATGAGATCCTTTGCAACCCATCAATCTCTTCATTGGAATTATTTTGGGTTATATTTCACCTAAAGATTTCCCTGAGGATTGTTGCTATTTATGGTGCTTATAAATGACCCAAGTTCTTCATTTATCCTCCCGGTGAAATAAGCTTCTCGTCTTCTTGTTGATATCAATCCAATCTTTTGTTTCCGTTTTCCCTCCGGTGCCATCCTAGATCTCGGGACGAGATCCTCTTGTAGTGGTGGAGTGTTGTAACGCCCCAGATACAACTTTCCATATTTGTAACTCTGACTCTTGCCTTTTCCGGAGATGCGATATGATATTCCCTTCGTGGTTGGGTTTTGTATTTCGTTTTTCATTTTGTTCATGTCATGCATTTCATATCATGTCATCATGTGCATCGCATTGGCATACGTGTTCGTCTCATGCATCCGAGCATTTTCCCCGTTGTCCGTTTCGCAATCCGACACTCCCACATGCACCCTGCGCACCCCTCTTGTCTCTTTTAGTGAGCGGGAGTTAAACGTTCTCGGAATGGGTAGAGATTTTTCAAGTGGCCTTGGTACACCACCGGTAGACCGCCTGCCAAATTTCATTCCATTTAGAGGCCGTTAGATGCCTCAATGGTTAACCGGGTAACCGCAAAAGCCCCTTGTGTGTTGCAGCCCAACACCCCTCCAAAACAGCCCAGTAACCCATCTAAACCACCTCTATATTCTCCGTCATTGGATCACGATCATGTGGGCAAAAACCGTGCCTCATTTGGACACCCCTATCTCTTTCTACCTGTAAATATGTGCCCCTCCCAGAAAATTCGCGGATTAAACACTAGATCCACTCCTCCACTGCGCATCTGGACGCGTCCGCGCCGCGCAGGACATGTCCGCCGCCGCTCCACGTCTCTCGGCCAATACGAGGCCGCCACGTGAGCTCCAACCGCCCCAGCGTCCAACCCCGCCATGCCACGTGTCCACCCGCGCCCCACTTTGCCGCCGGGCCCACGGAGCCCCTCTCCGGCCTGCTCCGGGCCACGGCGGGCCCGATGCACCCGAGCGCCCGCGCCTCCCCCCGCCTACCTTGCGCCGCCCGCCGGCGACCAGCGCCGCCCCCTCCCGTGCGCCGGCCGCCATCGCCACCTTCGCCGGTGCCCCGCTATGCCTCCGGTCGCCGCCGCCGAGCCTCCTCATCGCCGTGCGCCGCCACTGGCCGGAGAGCGCCAAATCCGTGCGCGCCGCCTCCTCCTCCACCGCGCCTCGCGCCACCCCGGAACTGGCTCGCTGCCGGTGGCCTCTGCCTCCTCAGTCGCCCTTCGCTCGGCGTCAGCCGCCGAACCTTGCCAGCCCAGGCCTCCGCGCCTCCAGATCCGTCGCCACTTCCTCCGGCGACCCGCGCCGTCGACCTCGCCGGCGTTGACATGCTGCCGGGACGGCCACATCCCTGAACAGCCTCAGCTACCGATCCAAACGCTCCGTCCCATGCCGTACCACTCCATCCCGGTTCCTCCTCGTCCCTCTTTTTGCGTGGGTAATTTTTTCTAAGTCCCAAATCCTGATAATTTTTATGCTACCTTCAACATGTCATATCTCCGCGCTTAGTGCTCCAAATCATGTATATGATATATCGATATGTTTGCCTCGTTGAGCTCTTCATGTTAGCAGCATTTCCATGCATGTTAGTGTCAATTATTATTCCATTTTCATTGTTGCAAGAGTGCTATAAAATGTTAACTGCTGGTACTTATCAGATCATGGAGATTTGTCATTTTTGTTGTATTTGATGTGTGCATTCTATGAGCATGATGTCTACATGTGTTTTGAACTAAATCATTCCATCTTTACAGAGGTGCAAGACTTTTATTTTTGTGATCTATGTGGTGACTAGCACAAGCATGCAAACTAGGCTCTGTAATGTTGCTGTTTTCAGGGACTTAGGATTTTGCTAAGTCTTTTTCCTGTAGTTATTTTGATGCCATGTAAACTTGATGCTACATTGAGATCCATGCTTATTTTGGGATACATCAGTAAGGATGTTTTGGACATGTGGTTAGTATCTATCCATGCATGCCTCTTTTTGCAATTATGGAGTGCTCTGGCATGTCGTTTTCTTGCTCTATTTTATCTATACAATGTTCCTGGCAGATTGTTAACATGTTAATCAATATTGCCATGGTGGTTGCTAGTGATCCATGCAGCCTATTAACTTCCTCGTTCCATGGTTACCTTCACTAACATGTCATCTTGCTATTGGTATTCTTATGTTGTCATTTAGTTCTTTGTGGTGAGTGGAATGAGCTCGCAAAGTTGTTATCATGAATCTGTTTATGCCATGCTCTGTTTTTCTTCCAAGTATGAAACTGTTAATAAAACTTGCTATGTTTACATGGGTGTCATCATATCTTATGTGCCCTTTTGGCTCATGTTCATTAAGGGATTTTTGTTCTATGCTTTGCGTAGAATCATGCCATGCCTTTGTTTGCTATGATATGTTCCTGTAGCATGATGTTTGCTTGCTCTAGACAGTGCTTCCTGATGTTGTTTTTGACATGTTTGTATTTTCGCCAAGTCTGTGAAGCTGATATCTTTTACACTTTTGTCATGCTTGTTTGAACCTGCTCTAGTGTGATTTAGCCATAGCTCAATGCTCATGTTTTGTCAAGCATCTCTTGTACATCACTGCCATATGCTTTGTTATTATGTTGGAGTGCAGGAGCTTAGTTTCGTGTTGCATTCTAAGTGGCATAATGCTGTTAATTGCGTATTTGCGTCATTCTTGTTTTGCTTGCCATTTGCAAACCATGGATCCGTTTCCAGTGATCTTTATATCGATTTCAACCAAATCATCTCATGTTTTCAGCGACATACTTGGTTTGCCAAGTTGATGCCTTGATCATTCTTTCCCTTTCGGAGCACGCATATGCATTGCATATCATATCTTGCATATCATGACATGTATTGCATCATGTTGCTTGTGCATTGCACCGTGATTGATTGTTGTTCCATTGCTTGTGTTCTTGCCTTGGGTAGAGCCGGGAGACGAGTACGTGAACGAGGAGCCTGTTGAGTACGTTAACGAGGATCAAGCTTTCAACAACTCTGAGAACATTGCAGGCAAGATGACCATGTCCTCGAAATCACTTCTTTGTTTGCTTTGCTAGTTGTTCGTTCTATTGCTATGTTGCGCTACCTACCACTTGTTATATCACACCTCCCATATTACCATGTCCGGCCTCTAACCCACCTTCCTAGCAAACCGTTGTTTGGCTATGTTACTGCTTTTTCTTAGCCCCTCTTATAGCGTTGCTAGTTGTAGGTGAAGTTGAAGTTTGTTCCTTGTTGGAACATGGATATGTTGTGATATCGCAATATATCTTATTTAATTAATTAATGCATCTATATACTTAGTAAAGGGTGGAAGGATCAGCCTTATGCCTGGTGCTTTGTTCCACTCTTGCCGCCCTAGTTTCCGTCATACCGGTTTTATGTTCCTTGGTTTTGCGTTCTTTACATGGTTGGGTGTTATGGGCACCCCTTGACAGTTCGCCTTGAATAAAACTCCTCCAGCAAGGCCCAACCTTGGTTTTAAATTTGCCTAACAACCTATAACTTACCCTTGGGTTTTCGCGAGCCCGAGGGTCATCTTTATTTTAACCCCCCCGGGCCAGTGCTCCTCTGAGTGTTGGTCCAAAACAGAGCCACTTGCAGCACCACCTCGGGGAAACTTGAGGGCTGGTTTTAGCTGTATGTAGTGTTCATCCGATGTGCCCTGAGAACGAGATATGTGCAGCTCCTATTGGGATTTTTCGGCACATCCGGGCGGTCTTGCTGGTCTTGTTTTAGCATTGTCCAATTGTCTTGTAACCGGGATTCCGAGATTGATCAGGTCTTCTCGGGAGAAGGATTATCCTTCGTTGACCGTGAGAGCTTGTGATGGGCTAAGTTGGAACACCCCTGCAGGGTATAAACTTTCAAGAGTCGTGCCCGTGGTTATGTGGCAGATGTGAATTTGTTAATATCCGGTTGTAGAGAACTTGACACTTGACTTAATTAAAATGAATCAACTATGTGTGTAGCCGTGATGGTCTCTTTTCGTTGGAGTCCGGGAAGTGAACACGGTTTTGTGTTATGTATGAACATAAGTTGTTGTCAGGATGACTTCTTGATCACTTCTAGTTTCTCGACCGTTGCGGTTCTTCTCTTCTCGCTCTTATTTGCATATGTTAGCTACCATATATGCTTTGTGCTTGCTGCAGCTCCACCTCACTACCTTCTCCTACCCATAAGCTTAAATAGTTTTAATCTCACAGGTGTGAGATTGTTGAGTCCTCGTGACTCACGGATACTTCCAAACAGTTGCAGGTGCCAAGGATACCAGTGCAGGTGATGCTACCGAACTCAAGTGGGAGTTCGACGAGGATTCAGGCCGTTACTACGTTTCGTTTCTCATGATCAGTAGTGGAGCCCAGTTGGGACGATCGGGGATCTAGCATTTGGGGTTTATCTACCTTTTATTCAATTTGACCGTAGTCGGCCTTTGAGTGTATTTGGATGATGTATGGATTATTTATGTATTGTGTGAAGTGGCGATTGTAAGCCAACTCTTTATCTCCTTTCTTATTCAGTACATGGGATTGTGTGAAGATTACCCCTCTTGCGACAAAACTACCATGCGGCTATGCCTCTTAGTCATGCTCCAACACGTGGGAAATATAGCCGCATTGTGGGTGTTACAAAGGTCCACCACAACATGCAATCATGCATAATAAAAAACCACCTCAACATGCAAACATGCATCAGAATTTACATTCTATTATGATATTTACATTATACAATAATCAAACACCACAAATCATATTTATTTTCAGTTTCTCATATTATATACTACTCGAAATATTCATGTTCCATATAACCAATTTTAACTAAATATATTGCAAAACATTCCCACAACAACGTGCGGGGTATCATCTAGTTCATGTAGGAATAGACCCCATATTTTTATCCTTAATAGCAATGATACATGTGTGTCATGTCTCTTTCTGTCACTGAGATTGAGCACCGCAAGATCGAACCAATCACAAAGCACCTATTCCCATTGCAAGAAAAATCAATCTAGTTGGCCAAACCAAACCAAAATTTTAGAGAAGAAATATGAGGCTATAAAGATCATGCATAAAAGAGTTCAGCAAAGACTCAAATAATATTCATGGATAGATCTCATCATAAACTCACAATTCATCGAATCCCAACAAAACACTGCAAAAAGTCATTACATCAAATTCATCTCAAAGAACATCGAGGAGAACATTGTATTGAAGATCGAAAAGAGAGAAGAAGCCATCTAGCTACTACCTACGGACCCGTAGGTCTATAGTAAACTACTCACGCGTCATCGGAGGGGCAACAAGGATGATGAAGAACACCTCTATGATCGTTGACCCCTCCGGTAGAGTGCCGGAAATGGCCTCTAGATTGGATCTCGTGGTTCTGGAACTTGCGGCGACTGGAAAAGTGTTTCATCGACTCCCCTAGGTTTTTTGGGATTTTAGAATATTTATAGAGATGATAGTCGGTGGAGAACCCTCCCATGGGCCCCACCACCCACCAGGGTGCCCCTGGGGCCTCTGCCGCACCCTCATCCCTATTGGCCCAATGGGACTCCTCTAGTGCACTTCCTTGGCCCCCTGGGTGTCTTCCGGGCAGAAAAATTCTCCTAATCGTTTTGTGGAATTTGGACTCTGTTTGGTATTGATATTCTGCAAAGTAAAAAACATGCAAAAAAAGCAAATTGCACTGGGCACTATGTCAATAGGTTAGTCCCAAAAAATGATATAAAGTTGCTAGTGAATGAGTATAAAACATACAAGATTGATACTTTAATAGCATGGAACAATAAAAAATTATAGATATCTTGGAGACGTATTAGCTACGAAGAAGAGCACCTTGGAGATGCTCGGGGTGATGGACAAGCCCCCAAGTACATGGACGAAGGAGCACGACGAGAGGAACCAAGAAGGCTCCTAGGACCCGGACATCCGGCCCCTAAAGACAGCAACAGCAGCCGCCCAGCAACCGAAGTGCTATAGGGTTCGGACATCCGGCCTGGCCCCGAACATCCGACCCGATGGCCCTGGACATTCAGTGCCAGCCTGAAAATCAGGCCTCCTATGTCCAGAGAGCAACTGAACGCCGCCAAAGCTAGCCCGGACATCCCTCCATGTCTACATACAGTAAACGGGCCACGGGCCCATGTATCTTGTCCATTCACCCCAACTTGCACTAAGACTATAAGTAGACATCCCCCTCTCCATCTAGGGTTAGCATTGTGATAGCTGCTACCTCTTGAGCATGCGTTAGTTTTCCCTTGAAGAGGAAAGGGTGATGCAGCAAAGTAGCGTAAGTATTTCCCTCAGTTTTTGAGAACCAAGGTATCAATCTAGTAGGAGACAACGCACAAGTCACCTAGTACCTGCACAAACAATCAAGAACCTTGCAACCAACATGATAAAGGGGTTTTCAATCCCTTCACGGTCAGTCGCAAAAGTGAGATCTGATAGAGATAGTAAAATAAATATTTTTGGTATTTTTGTTGTATAGATTGGAAAGTAAAGATTGCAAAATAGTAAATGAGATGCGATGTAAATAAAACAGATGCAATGTAATAAGAAAGAGACCCGGGGGCCATAGGTTTCACTAGTGGCTTCTCTCAAGATAGCATGTATTACGGTGGGTGAACAAATTACTGCCGAGCAATCGATAGAAAAGTGCATAGTTATGAAGATATCTAAGGCAATGATCATGAATATAGGAATCACATCTGTCTCAAGTAGATCGAAACGATTCTGCATCTACTACTAATACACCACACATTGACCGCTATCCAGCATGCATCAAGAGTATTAAGTTCATAAGAATAGAGTAACGCATTAAGCAAGATGACATGATGTAGAGGGATAAACTCAAGCAATATGATACAAACCCCATCTTTTTATCCTCGATGGCAACAATATAATGCATGCCTTGTTGCCCCTACTGTCACTGGGAAAGGACACCGCAAGATTGAACCCAAAGGTAAGCACTTCTCCCATTGCTAGAAAGATCAATCTAGTAGGCCAGGCAAAACCGATAATTCGAAGAGACTTGCAAATATATCAAATCATGCATATA
Source organism: Triticum urartu (assembly GCF_003073215.2). Lineage (NCBI taxonomy): Eukaryota > Viridiplantae > Streptophyta > Magnoliopsida > Poales > Poaceae > Triticum > Triticum urartu. Next base: position 147,215,344 of record NC_053026.1, on the reverse strand, counting down.
AGAATTCAGAGAAAAACCAAATAATATTCATAGATAATCTTGTTCATAAACCCACAATTCATCGGATCTCGGAAAACACACCACAAGAGAGTATTACATCAAATAGATCTCTAAGAACATCGAGGAGAACTTTGTATTGGGAATCAAAGAGAGAGAAGAAGCCATCTAGCTAATAACTACAGACCCGAAGGTCTAGGGTAAACTACTCACGCCTCATTGGAGAGGCTATGGTATTGATGTAGAAGCCCTCCGTGATCGATTCCCCCTCCGGCACACCGCCCGAAAAGGCTCCAAGATGGGATCTCACGGGTACAGGAGCTTGCGGCGGTGGAAAAGTGGTTTCGTGGCTCTCTGTGATCGATCTAGGGTATAAGATTATATATATAGGAGGAAGAAGTGCATTGGTGGAGCTACGAGGGGCCCATGAGGGTGGGGGCGCGCCTACCCCCACCTGGGCAGGCCCTCCTGCCTCATGGCCGTCTCGTGGCATTCCACACTTCAACTCCAAGTCTTTTGGTTTGCTTTCGGTCCAAGAAAGATCATCACGAAGGTTTCATTCCGTCTGGTATTCCTTTTCTGCAAAACTGTGAAATAGGCAAAAAAAAGAAAAGAAACTGGCACTAGGCCTCCGGTTAATAGGTTCGTCCCAAAAATAATATAAAAGAGCATGTTAAAGCCCATTAAACATCCAAAACAGATAATATAATAGCATGGAACAATAAAAAATTATAGATACGTTGGAGACGTATCAAGCATCCCCAAGCTTATTTCCTACTCGTCCTCGAGTAGGTAAATGATAAAAACAGAATTTTTGATGTGGAATGCTACCTAACATAATTATCAATGTAATTTTCTTTATTATGGCATGAATGTTCAGATCTGAAAGATTCAAGACGAAAGTTTAATATTGAGATTAAAATAATAATACTTCAAGCATACTAACAAATTAATAATGTATTCTCAAAATAACATGGACAAAGAAAGCTATCCTTACAAAATCATATAGTCTGGCTATGCTCTATCTTCATCACACAAAATATTTAAATCATGCACAACCCGATGACAAGCCAAGCAATTGTTTCATACTTTTGATGTTCTCAAACTTTTTCAATCTTCACGCAATACATGAGCGTGAGCCATGGACATAGCACTATAGGTGGAATAGAATGGTGGTTGTGGAGAAGACAAAAAGGAGAAGATAATCTCACATAAACTAGGGGTATCAACGGGCTATGGAGATGCCCATCAATAGATATCAATGTGATTGAGTAGGGATTGCCATGCAACTTATGCACTACAGCTATAAGTGTATGAAAGCTCAAAAAGAAACTAAGTAGGTGTGCATCCAACTCGCTTGCTCACGAAGACTTAGGGCATTTTGAGGAAACCCATCATTGGAATATACAATCCAAGTTCTATAATGAAAAATTATCACTAGTATATGAAAGTGACAACATAGGAGACTCTCTATCATGAAGATCATGGTGCTATTTTTTAAGCACAAGTGTGGAAAAAGGATAGTAGCATTGTCCCTTCTCTCTTTTTCGCTCATTTTTTATTTGGGTCTTTTTTCTTTTTATGGCCTCTTTTTTTTCTCTCTCTCTTTTTTATTTTTCATCCGGAGTCTCATCCCGTCTTGTGGGGAATCATAGTCTCCATCATCCTTTCCTCACCGGGACAATGCTCCTATAATGATGATCATCACACGTTTATTTACTTACAACTCAAGAATTACAACTCGATACTTAGAACAAAATATGACTCTATGTGAATGCCTCCGGCGGTGTACCGGGATGTGCAATGAATCAAGAGTGACATGTATGAAAGAATTATGAAGGTGGCTTTACCACAAATACGATGTCAACTACATGATCATGCAAAGCAATATGACAATGATGGAGCGTGTCATAATAAACAGAACGGTGGAAAGTTGCATGGCAATATATCTCGGAGTGGCTATGGAAATGCCATAATAGGTATTTATGGCGGATGTTTTGAGGAAGGTAAATGGTGGGTTTATGGTACCAATGAAAGTTGTGTGGTACTAGAGAGGCTAGCAATGGTGGAAGGGTGAGAGTGCATATAATCCATGGACTCAACATTAGTCATAAAGAACTCACATACTTATTGCAAAAATCTATTAGTTATCGAAACAAAGTACTATGCGCATGCTCCGAGGGGGATAGATTGGTAGGAAAAGACCATCGCTCATCCCCGACGACCACTCATAAGGAAGACAATGAAGAAATAAATCATGCTCCGACTTCATCACATAACGGTTCACCATACGTGCATGCTACGGGAATCACAAACTTTAACACAAGTATCTCTCAAATTCACAACTACTCAACTAGCATGACTCTAATATCACAATCTTCATATCTCAAAACAATCATAAGGAATCAAACTTCTCATAGTATTCAATGCACTCTATATGAAAGTTTTTATTATACCCATCTTGGATGCCCATCATATAAGGACTAATTTTATAGCCAAAGCAAATTACCATACTGTTCTAAAAGACTCTCAAAATAATATAAGTGAAGCATGAGAGATCAATAATTTCTATAAAATAAAACCACCACCGTGCTCTAAAAAGATATAAGTGAAGCACTAGAACAAAATTATCTAGCTCAAAATATATAAGTGAAGCACATAGAGTATTCTAATAAATTCTGATTCATGCGTGTCTCTCCCAAAAGGTGTGTACAGCAAGCATTATTGTGGTAAACTAAAAAGCAAAGACTCAAATCATACAAGATGCTCCAAGCAGAACACATACCATGTGGTGAATAAAAATATATCCTCAAGTAAAGTTACCGATAGACTAAGACGAAAGAGGGGATGCCTTCCGGGGCATCCCCAAGCTTAGGATTTTGGTTGTCCTTGAATTTTACCATGGAGTGCCTTGGGCATCCCCAAGCTTAGGCTCTTTCCTCTCCTTGTTCCAAAATCCATCAAATCTTTACCCAAAAACTTGATAACTTTACAACACAAAAAATAACAGAAAATCTCATGAGCTCCGTTAGTATAAGAAAATAAACCACCACTTTAAGGTACTGTAATGAACTCATTCTTTATTGATATTGGCGTCAAACCTACTGTATTACAACTTCTCTATGGTTCATACCCCCCGATACTAGCCATAGATGCATCAAAATAAGCAAACAACACGCGAAAAACAGAATCTGTCAAAAACAGAACAGTCTGTAAAAATCTGGAGGTTTCGAATACTTCTATGACTCCAAAAGTTCTGAAACATTAGGACGACCAGGATAATTTGTATACTGATATACTGCAGTTGGAATTGGTATTTTATCGCTCTCTGGTAAAAGATGAAAATTATTTTCGTGAGCGCATACTTTCTGTTTTTATCAGCAAGATCAAACAATAATCACCCAAGAAGATCCTAAAGGCTTTACTTGGCACAAACACTAATTAAAACATAGAACACACAATCATAACAGAAGATAGATGAATTATGTATTACTAAATAGGAACAAAAAGTAAAGAACAAAAAAATGGGTTGCTTCCCAACCAGCGCTATCGTTTAACGCCCCTAGCTAGGCATTGATAATTTTAACAATGCTCACATGAAAGACAAGAATTGAAGCACAAAAGGAGAATCATAAAGCATGTGACAAACACATCTAAGTCTAACATACTTCCTATGCATAGGCATTTTATAAGCAAACAAATTATCAAGGAAAGCAAAAACTAGCATATGCAAGGAAGAAGAAAGGAACAATAGCAATCTCGGCATAACGAGTGGTAATTTAGTAACATGAAAATTTCTACAACTATATTTTCCTCTCTCATAATAATTACATGGAGGATCATAATCAAATTCAACAATATAACTGTCACATAAAATTTTCTCTTCATGATCTACACGCATGCAAAGTTGACACTCTTCCAAAATAGTGGGATTATCATAAAACAAAGTCATGACCTCTCCGAACCTACTTTTATAAAAAACTTCATAATATTGAACATTATCCAAATATGTGGGATCTAAAGTTGACACTCTTCCAAACCCACTTTCAATATTATTGCAAAAATTATTATCAATCTCATATTCATCATGGGGCCTAAAATTAATTTTCAAGATCATAAGAAAAATCACCCCAATCATGATCATTGCAACAAGTAGTAGACATAGCAAAATTAGCATCCCCAAGCTTAAGGGTTTGCATATCATTAACACAATTGACATTAATAGAATTTATAATAACATCATTACAATCATGCTTTTCATTCAAGGAACTATCATGAATCTCTTCATAATTTTCTTCTTTCAACACTTCATCACAATTTCCAGATTCACGAATTTTAAGAAAAACCTCATAAAGATAATCTAGTGCACTCAAATCACTAGAAATTGGTTCATCATAATTGGATCTCTTAAAATATTAGCAAGTGGATGAGGATCCATAAACTTTTAGCAAGCGAAGATGCAAGCAATAAGGAGGCACATGGTAACACAAGCAAACAAAAGATCGAATGGAAGAAGGGCAAAGGAAAAGGCGAATCTTTTCAAAAATCGTTTTAGAAGTGGGGAAGAGGAAAACGAGAGGCGAATGGCAAATAATGTAATGCGAGGGAGAAGAGTTTATGATGGGTACTTGGTATGTCTTGACTTGTCGTAGATCTCCTCGGAAACGGCACCAGAAATCCTTCTTGCTACCTCTTGAGCATGCATTGGTTTTCCCTTGAAGAGGAAAGGGTGATGCAACAAATTAGCATAACTATTTCCCTCGGTTTTGAGAATGAAGGTATCAATCTAGTAGGAGACAACGCACAAGTCACCTAGTAACTGCACAAACAATCAAGAACCTTGTAACCAACGCGATAAAGGGGTTGTCAATCCCTTCAAAGTCACTCACAAAAGTGAGATCTGATATAGATAGTAAAATAAATATTTTTGGTATTTTTGTTGTATAGATTGGAAAGCAAAGATTGCAAAATAGTAAACGAGATGCGATGTAAATAAAAGAGATGCAATATAATAAGAAAGAGACCCGGGGGCCATAGGTTTCACTAGTGGCTTCTCTCAAGATAGCATGTATTACGGTGGGTGAACAAATTACTGTCGAGCAATCGATAGAAAAGTGCATAGTTATGAAGATATTTAAGGCAATGATCATGAATATAGGCATCACATCCGTGTCAAGTAGATCGAAATGATTCGGCATCTACTACTGTTACTCCACACATCGACCACTATCCAGCAAGCATCTAGAGTATTAAGTTCATAAGAACAGGGTAACACATTAAGCAAGATGACATGATGTAGAGGGATAAACTCAAGCAATATGATATAAACCCCATCTTTTTATCCTCAATGGCAACAATACAATACATGCCTTCCTGTCCCTACTGTCACTGGGAAAGGACACCGCAAGATTGAACCCAAAGCTAAGCATTTCTCCCATTGCAAAAAAGATCAATCTAGTAGGCCAAACTAAACTGATAATTCGAAGAGACTTGCAAATATATGAAATCATGCATATAAGAATCCAGAGAAAAACCAAATAATATTCATAGATAATCTTGTTCATAAACCCACAATTCATCGGATCTCGGCAAACACACCGCAAAAGAGTATTACATCGAATAGATCTCTAAGAACATCGAGGAGAACTTTGTATTGAGAATCAAAGAGAGAGAGAAGAAGCCATCTAGCTAATAACTACAGACCTAAAGGTCTGTGGTAAACTACTCACGCCTCAACGGAGAGGCTATGGTATTGATGTAGAAGCCCTCCGTGATCAATTCCCCCTCCGGCAGACCGCCCGAAAATGCTCCAAGATGGGATCTCACGGGTACAGGAGCTTGCCGCAGTGGAAAAGTGGTTTCGTGGCTCTCTGTGATCGATCTAGGGTATATGATTATATATAGGAGGAAGAAGTACATTGGTGGAGCTACGAGGGGCCCACGAGGGTGGGGGTGCACCTACCCCCACCTGGGCAGGCCCTCCTGCCTCGTGGCCGTCTCGTGGCATTCCACACTTCAACTCCAAGTCTTTTGGTTTGCTTTCGGTCCAAGAAAGATCATCATGAAGGTTTCATTCCGTTTGGACTCTATTTGGTATTCCTTTCCTGCGAAACTCTAAAATAGGCAAAAAAACAGAAACTGGCACTGGGCCTCCGGTTAATAGGTTAGTCCCAAAAATAATATGAAAGAGCATATTAAAGCCCATTAAACACCCAAAACAGATAATATAATAGCATGGAAAAATAAAAAATTATAGATACGTTGGAGACGTATCAATAGCGCATTTGAGGTAGAGCTTTGCTCATCCACTTATCCCGTACTCCTTTGGAGACTGAGGCCTCCTCAAGGAGAAGATCCTGCAAGTGGATTCAAGACCTCCGCATGGAGAAGATCCCCCTAGTGGATTCAAGACCCCCCTCCACATGGATCGGGATGAACTAGCTACCGAGTATCCTCCCTTGTTGACTTTAGATCTTGTGTTTCCCCTTTGTGTATGTGAATTTAGCCCATGTGTGACCGGATCTCGTTGATTTGAGTGTTTTCCCTCTTTTGTGTTCACCCTGTTCTTCAAGAATTCCCCTCCAAATCATGAAAGATCGGCCATTAGGGTTCCACCCTACATCATCTTGGTACCATGAGATGTGGTTGATCATGAATTTGGAGTCCCTACCACCACTTTCTTGCCTAATTTTGCTTCATTTTGTCCCAATTTCGAAAATCCCCACAAAAATAGCCCTACCAATTTTTTTGTGATTTGTTGGTGTGATGATGTTTTGTTTGATTTGATCCATGGATTTGCTGTGTTACTAGTGGATCTAGCTTCCCTACACTTTTCCCCATTTTCTATCCATGAAATTCCTCCAATTTTTCCCTGAATTTTTCTTTTTCCACTTAGTTCACCGAGTTCTTCCTCGGATTTGGTGCCCCGGACATCCGCCCCATGCCCCCCTGTAACACCCCAAAAATTTAATCAAATTTTGGTCAGAAATAAAATTTTGAGCTACTCCAGGTCATTTATTAATTTCAGAGCCTTTTCTATTTTGTTTTACAAAATTATTCCCTCCATAGAAGATTATTTGTAGAATGTGGTGGTCCTTGGTTGTTTTGTAAATCATTTCATTTATATCATAAACAACAGTAGGAAACATTTTCATAATAAAATTTCCACAAAGTAATACTTCTAAAAGTATTTTCAATACTTAAAATGCTTCTGTTGCACTACAATTATTTTAAATAATTGTTTTAAAATCCCACAAAAATTATGAGAGGTCAGGGGATGCCTATAAATCACTTTTATGCAAAAACCTAACTATATCTTTTGAGTGAAACATCCTCTTTTCATTTCTGCCCCACTCTTGAGTTATAACTACAACCCTAATTATCCTAGCTCCATTAATTCTGAAACTTTTCCATCTTGTAGTCCTTCCAACTAGTACCTTAACTCCAGGAGACACTGGTGCACGTCGGTCCTAAAGAAACGGTTTTTAACCCCTTTCCGCGACGGCATTTGGAACCGTCGCCAAGTGAGTATGTGCGATAGGGTGTCCTTCCCACACGACCCAGAAATCGTCGGGGATAGGCCCTCCTGGGACCCAGGCTGGGACCGTGTGCGATCGGGCGAGGCATCAAAACCCAATCATTTCCGTAGGTATGTACATCCCACACGGTAATCCGAGAAAATCATTTCTGTAGGTATGTACATCCCACACGGTCATACGAGAAAATCATTTCTATAGGTATGTACATCCCACACGGTGAATCCCATAAAACATTTCCATTCGTATGTATATCACACACAGTCAATCCAAGGAATACATTTCCGTTCTTATGTACATCCCACACAGTTAATCCAGGGAAAACGTTTCCGTTCGGACGTACATCCCACACAATTTTATGTGTAGGCTCGTGTGTGAAAGGTGTAACTATCACACACGGTCTTCCTTGGTTAACTATTTGCTTTTATCAACTATATCACACACGATTTGTTGAAGAAAAATGTGTGGCATTGGGCTATGCATCGCAAGCGCTTTTACTGCTAGAACCGTTTGCAAAGATCCATGACATATTTGGCAGGTTTATTAGTTTACAATTAATAATTATAGTATTACACAAATTCACTTTCATATCGAACAACTGTTTGCCAATTTCATATCATGCACATAAATATTTATAACATCACAGTACGGTAGCTACATGAAAACAACACAGTACAACATATAGCTAGTTCAACTTCATAAGAATAATATATTCATTTTCCTAATCGAGATCATCCAGGCTCGTCTTATCCACCTCTGCTTTCAGTTCGGTAAGAAAGAACCTATTTTGCATGGGCCAACTGGTAAAGTGCCTCCTCCTTCGCCAACACCATCTTAGGAAAGTCTGATTTAAAAAATCCGAGCTCATTCTCCACCTTCAACTTTTTATCCTGCATCTTGAAATATGCTTCAGTGTTGACAAGACTTTCTCTAAGCCTACATGTGTTCTCTTCCTCATACATTCTCCAGAGCTTCGTTAGGCACATCTTCAAAGATTATGGTCACTCTTGATCAGCCCACTCCAAGTAAGAACACTTCCGTTCATCCTATAATATTTAAAACTTGATCAGTAACAATCGTAGGGGAAATGGGCTTATAGCAACATAGAAAATAACCGATGCTTATTTTGGAAAACTGAAGAAACATGTTAATTATGACATATCTTCTCAAAAAGATCAATGTGCAAATGAAATAATTGGTACTGAAACGGCAACCAAATTCTGGAACATCAGAAGCTATAATTAACTATACCGACGCTACAAGTTCTTACTCATGTACAATGTAACGCCCCGGATACAACTTTCCATATTCGTACTCCGACTCTTGCCTTTTCCGGAGATGCGATATGATTTTCCCTTCGTGGTTGGGTTTTATTTTTCATTTTGCTTTTGTTCATGTCATGCATTTCATATCATGCTATCATGTGCATCGCATTTGCATACATGTTCGTCTGATGCATCCGAGCATTTTCCCCGTTGTCCGTTTCTCAATCCGACACTCCTATGTCCTTCGGCGCCCCCTTTTGCCTCTTTTCGTGTGCAGGTGTTAAACTTTCTCGGAGAGGACCGAGATTTGCCAAGAGGCCTTGGTACACCACCGGTAGACCGCATGTCAAGTTTCGTGCCATTTGGAGTTCCTTTGATACTCCAACGGTTAACCGGGGAACCGTAAAGGCCTCGTGTGTGTTGCAGCCCAACACCCCTCCAAGTGGCCCAATAACCCATCCAAAACCCCTCCATCCTCTCGGCCGTTCGATCACGATCACGTGGCCAAAAACCGCACTCCATTTGGACTTTCCTAACTCCCTCTACCTATGTAAACACCTCCCCCTCCGAAATTCGCAGTCCAAACCCTAGATCCCACCTTCCCCGCGCCACCGGACGCGTCCGCACCGCGTCGGACATGTCCATCGTAGCCTCCACCTCACCCCGGCCAATCGCGGGCCGCCAGCACAGCGTTGCCGTCGCCCGGACCTATCCCCCGCCGCCATGTGTCCCCGCAGCCGCCTCCTTCCCTGCATCGTCCGCGCGGCCCACTGGGCCCAGGGCAGGCCTGCCCGCGCCCGAACCGCCCCGCCGCATCCTCCCGAGCGCGCCCGTGCCGCGTTGGATCTGTGCGCCGCCGCGCGGGAGTCGCCACCGCCCATTGACGATCTGCTCCGCCACCATCGCCGTCCGGCCGCGTGCCTCACAGCCACCGCGCCGCCGCCACGCGCCTCGCCGCGCTGCTCCTCGCCGCCCCACGCGCCGCTTCTCCGCTGCCACGGCAGCGCGCCACCGCCCTGCTCCCATGCCGGCCATCGCCGCCGCGTCTCGTATCCAACGCCGCTCGCCGGAGTCCACCCCACCGCCGGATCCGAAGAAGAGGGACCAGATCCACCGGCCCCTCCTTCCAAATGTCGTCCCTGCTTTCCTGGATCCCGCCGTCCCGCTCGCCCTTGTCCCGCATTGACTTTCTGCGAGGTCTAATTTTCCTCAGATCTTCATGATATATGCCTCTGTTCATCATGCCATAATTTTGCGCTCGCTACTCTGTTTTGCATGCAGGATATATCGAAATGTTCATCTGGATGTGCTCTTCATTTTGTTCCATTGCGCCATGCTTGTTTGAGTCCATCTTGATGCCCAAATTTTTGATGCAAGAGTTCTATAAAATGTTAGTTCCTGTTACTTAGCAGATCTTGAGCATTTGTCATTTTTTCCATGATTATTGTGTGCTGCATATGAGCATGAGCTCTACATGTGTTTTGGGCTATGCCATGCCATCTTTACACGGGTGTATGCCATGTATTTTTTTGATCAATGTGGTGACTAGCACATGCATGCAAAGTAGCTCTCGTAATATTGCTGATTTCAGGGACTTCGAATTTCATTAAGTCTTTGCTCTGCTGTTATTTTTATGCCATGTGTTCATGTTGCTACAGAGAGATCCATGCTTCTTTTGAGTATGTTCAGTAAGGATGATTTGTACATATGGTTATGCTCTATCCATCCATGTCCCTATTTGAATTTATGGAGTAACCTAGCATGACTCATTCTTGCTCTACTTTTGCTATAAAATGTTCTTGGCAGATTGTTTACGTGTTAATCAATTTTGCCGATGTTGTTGTAGTTGATCCATGCATGCTATTAACTTGTTCTTGCTTTGCTTAGCTTCATGAACATGTGTTCTTGCTGGTAGTATGCTTAGCTTGTCATGCAATGCCTTGTGTTGAGTGCATCGAGCTTGCAAACATGCCTTCATATCTCTGTTTTTGCCATGTCCAGTTTTCTGCTAAGTCTGAATCTGTTAACGAAACTTGCTATGTTTACATGGGTGCCATCATATCTTCTGATCCTTTTTGGCTTATGGTAACTAAGGGACTTTTGTTATATGCTTTGAGTAGATTGATGCCATGCCTTTGCTTGTTATGTTCTATTCCTGTAGCATATTGTTATCTTGCTCTAAATATTGCTTCCAGATGTTAAATCCTGACATGTTAGTATTTTCACAAAGTCTCTGATGCTGATATCTTTTGCACGTTTGCCATGCTTGTTTGAATCTACTCTTGTGTGATTTAGCCGTAGGTCAGTGTCCATATTTTGTCAAAAATCTTGAGTAGATCACTGCCATGTGATTTGTTGCTATGTTGGAGTGCAGTAGCTTAGTTTCTTGTTGCATTCTAGATGGCATCGTGTTGTTAATCGCAGAATTGTGCCATTCTTGTTTTGCTTGCCATTTGCAAACCGTGCATCCGATTCCGGTGATCTTTATATCAATTTCGACCAAAATCAACTCATCTTTCTAGAGGCACACTTGGTTTGCCCAGTTGATGCCTTGTTCAATCTTTCCCTTCCGGAGCTCGCATATGCATTGCATATCACATCTCGCATATCATGCCATGTTTTGCATCATGTTGCTTGCGCATTGCACCGTGATTGATTGTTGGTCCTTTTGTTTGTGTTCTTTCTTTGGGTAGAGACGGGAGACGAGTTCGTGATCGAGGAACCCGTTGAGTACACTTATGAGGATCAAGCTTTCATCAACTCGGAGAACTTTGCAGGCAAGATGACCATACCCTCGAAATCACTTCTATCTTTGCTTGCTAGTTGATCGCTCTATTGCTATACCACGATACCTACCACTTGCTATATCATGCCTCCCATATTGCCATGTCAAGCCTCTAACCCACCTTTCCTAGCAAACTGTTGTTTGGCTATGTTACCGCTTTGCTCAGCCCCTTTTATAGTGTTGCTAGTTGCAGGTGAAGATGGAGTTTGTTCCTTGTTGGAACATGATTATTGTTGGGATATCATTATTATATCTTGTTTACTTTAATGCACCTATATACTTGGTAAAGGGTGGAAGGCTCGGCCTTATGCCTGGTGTTTTGTTCCACTCTTGCCGCCCTAGTTTCCGTCATACCAGTGTTATGTTCCTTGATTTTGCGTTCCTTACGCGGTTGGGTTATAATGGGAATCCCTTGACAGTTCTCCTTGAATGAAAGTCCTCCAGCAAGGCCCAACCTTGGTTTTACCATTTGCCACCTAAGCCTTTTTCCCTTGGGTTCTACAGACTCAAGGGTCATATTTATTTCAAACCCCCGGGCCAGTGCTCCTGTGAGTGTTGGTCCAAACTAGAGCCCCTTGCAGCGCCACCTCGGGGAAACTTGAGGGTTGGTTTTAGTTGTACGGATTGCTTATCTGGTGTGCCCTGAGAACAAGATATGTGCAGCTCCTATCGGGATTTGTTGGCACACTTGGGTGGCTTTGCTGGTCTTGTTTTACCATTGTCGAAATGTCTTGTAACCGGGATTCCGAGTCTGATCGGGTCTTCCTGGGAGAAGGAATATCCTTTGTTGACCATGAGAGCTTGTGATGGACTAAGTTGGGACACCCCTCCAGGGTTTTGAACTTTCGAAAGCCGTGCCCGCGGTTATGGGCAGATGGGAATTTGTTAATGTCCGGTTGTAGAGAACTTGAAACTTAACTTAATTAAAATGCATCAACCGCGTGTGTAGCCGTGATGGTCTCTTTCCGTCGGAGTTCGGGAAGTGAACACGGTTTTGGAGTTATGTTTGAACGTAAGTAGTTTCAGGATCACTTCTTGACCACTTCTAGCTCCTCGACCGCTGATTTGCTTCTCTTCTCGCTCTTATTTGTGTATGTTAGCCACCATATATGTTAGTGCTTGCTGCAGCTCCACCTCATTACCCTATCCTACCCATAAGCTTAAATAGTCTTGATCTCGCAGGTGTTAGATTTCTGAGTCCTCGTGACTCACAGATACTTCCAAACAGTTGCAGGTGCCGATGATACCAGTGCAGGTGACGCAACGCAACTCAAGTGGGAGCTCGATGAAGATCTTGATCATAGTCTTGTTTTGTTTCCAGTTGATCAGCAGTGGAGCCCAGTTGGGTCGATCGGGGATCTAGCATTTGGGGTTGTCTTTGCTTTGTTTGTGTTCCGTAGTCGGACCTTGTTTGTATTCTGGATGATGTATGCTATATTCATGTATTGTGTGAAGTGGGGATTGTAAGCCAACTCTTTATCCCTTCCTTATTCAGTACATGGGATGTGTAAAGATTACCCCTCTTGCGACATGCCTACTATGCGGTTATGCCTCTAAGTCATGCTCTGACACGTGGGAGATATAGCCACATCGTGGGTGTGACATAAAAAAATAACAAATTAAACATTTTATGACGAAGGTAAATATAACTGAAACAACATAGCGACAGTGTTTGGATGACAGCAAATTGATACTAACAGGTGTGTACATGCACAAATTTAGTAACACAGAACTAATAGCACTAAGGCCGTCCACTGTGTATGCCAAAACTGGGGTAAAGACAACTGTTCCTACATCTCGCACCAGTGCCCTGCACTAGCGAGCCGATGCAGCAGAAAAAATCAGGAACCCGGACTCCGGAGCTCGTAGTTGCTTCGATGCCCGGTTCCTTCGTGCCATAAAGATTTAGTATTTTACTGCTTGGCTGCTCGGATGTGTGGACCAAAGTTGGCTGTAGAAACTGCTAAAGCAGTGCCAGATAATTTTCTAATGGCACCGCTGATGAGATGGCAACAAATTAAGATACTAGGTACAAACTGTGACACTGTCTTAGGATGCGTTTGGTTGAAGGTGAGGTATGAATGGGTTGGGACCGTGACAGTGTCTGAATCACATCTAACAAATGATTTGTAACAACGAAAGAGGGTCTAACCTTCTCTGCACATGCCAGAAACTTCCTCCCACTGTCCACAGAATCAAACACAACTAGCTTCACGCATGGTGATTGATGGTAACAATGAGCAGATAGATCTTCAGCCACCCTGCTCCATTCGTTGCCACTGATGGTCTTAGGGAGCTACAAGAAGAAGAAACGACTCAAATCAATCTCCGGGTAAAAATCCTTCATTCCCAGTCATAGCCTGAGATAGAGAAGAGAGGCATACCTGGGTGGTGAAGGAGTAGTCGCCGGAAGAGGAACCGCTTGAGATGTCTTTGAAGAAGACCATGGCGACCCTGACGGTAGGATGCGAGACGAGGAGAGCGAGGAAACGGCTATAGCTTAGCAAGGAAGGAAGGAAGGAGGAAACAAGGGAAATGTGAGTTGTGGTGGGGGAGAAAAAGGGGGGGGGGAAGGGGGGGAGGGGGGAGGGGGTAGATATTTTGGCGGTAGGCCAAAACTTTGCACGCGGTGCCGCCGGACCATTCACTTTGAATGATTGTGTGCATCGCAAACAATTATTCTGCTTTACGTGCATGGGATGAGTTTGATAATTCAAATTTTGGTCTCAAGGCATGGGCACATTCACTTTGAACGCGCGTGGTGCCACCGGACCATTCACTTTGAATGATTGTGTGCATCGCAAATGATTCTTTTGCTTTACGCGCATGGGATGAGTTTGATAATTCAAATTTTGGTGGAAATTTCCGTGGGTACGTCATTGCATAATTTAACATCGATTGCTAATTTGGGCACACAAAAGAGCGTACAGCAGACAGACCACACTTAATGAATCGAGCAATTTAAGAAATTACATAGAGCCAGTTGACCTAAACATGGCTCTAACAAAAGACCAACATTAAAAACTAAGCCTAAGTACGCATAATTTTGAAATCCGCCGCCACGCCGTCCTATGCATCACCGGTGTGAGATGAGACGTCGATGACTTGTCCTGGCGACATGCCGTCGTTGGTGGACTCCGCGTCCCCCCTGCTGAAGTCGACTGCGTCCTCGTCCTCGGTGCCGCCCTCAAGGTTGCAGTACTCGTAGTAGTGGCTGCGCCAGAGCTCGCGTTGGTACTCCACCGCCGATTCCTCGACAGACAGACTCTTCTCTAGCTCGACCTCGGTCACGCACAACTCCTCCTCCCGGCGCTCCTCAATCTCCGCCGCCTCCTACATCTCCATCTCCCGCTCGGTGACCTCATGAGGAAGTAGGTGCTCCATGGCCACGACTGCCTTTTCAGACGTGGGTTGCATGCTGGAGTCTGAGGTGTCCTAGAATATCTTGGCGTGTGCATCCTCGATCTTGCTGTGGATGGCCTCGACCCGGGCCAGGGGACATCAGCGGCATGGACGGCAGCTCGTGCGCTCTTGGCGTTCGCAGCCGCTATCACAGCAGCAGCTGCAGCTGTCTTGGCTGCTGCAGCTGCCCTATCGGCTGCCGTAGACGCCCTCTCGGTGGAAGCGGCCGCACTCAATGTGGATGAAGCGGCACTCTCAGTGTAGGCGGACGCGCTCGGGGGGGGGGGGGGGGACACGGCCATCGTACGGGCCTTCACGAAGTGTTTCCATGGCGTCATCTTTGCAAGAAGGGGGTGCAGAATGGGGATCGAGATTCGTGGATTCGGGGGTTGCCGACACTAGAGCAGACGAGCCGACGAAGCTTAAGGAGGGAGACTTAAATAGACCTAGATATTTCATCGCAAACGGTTCCTAGAAAACAATTGTGTGATGTTGTAGATATTTTGTATTAGCTGTGAAATACGAATTTGGAAAAAAGTGCCAACGGATGGTGTTTTAAATGAACGAGAAATTTTTTAGTACTAATACAACTCTCATGTCAAATTTTGGAAAATTTTAGGGGTCATTTGACCTTCTAAGCCATTTAAGTGATTTTCTAGCCATTTAATGACCGTAATTGAAATTTGAACTACATGTACATGCAACAGCTAACCATAATGGTTTGAAAACTCATATTTCATATACTTGTGTGCGATTTAATTCCATGTGCAGTAAATTGGAAGGAATTTTCAAGCATATTGGCCTAACGGCTATGACACAATTGAGCATCGAGTGACATGGCATTTTAATTCCAAAAAATAAAAAAATTAGAAACACATGAAACCTTGGTTGATGTAATGTCATGCCACCAAGATGATGTGGTAAAAAATTGGCATGTTTGACCAAAGTTTGGACACACATCCCTCATAAATGGGAGTAACTCAGTAGAAGGCTTGTGGTTCCGAGAGGGAACAATGCATGTTTGATGATGAAAGGGAGATAGCTTCCTCTTACGGCCTTCAAATTTTTCTCTACGTCCAACATGCACTACTACAACTGTAATGTGAATTTTTTGAAAATTCTAGGGGTCATTTGACCTTTTAAAGACATTTAAGTGATTTTCTAGCCATTTAATGACCGTAATTCAAATTTGAACTACATCTACATGCAACACCTAACCAAAACGGTTTGAAAAATCATATTTGTGTACTTGTGTGTGAGTTAATTCCATGTGCAGTAAACTAGAAGTAATTTTCAAACATATTTGTATCACGACATGGACACATATACATGAATACGTATGCATGGACTGTCATGGCATTTTAATTCCAAAACAATCAGAAACACATGAAACCTTGGTTGATGTAATGTCATGCCACCAACATGATGTGGTAAAGAAATTGGTATGTTTGACGAAAGTTTGGACACACACCCCTCACAAACCAGAGCAAATCGCTAGATGGTTTGTGGTTCCGTGAGGGAACAATGCATGTTTGATGATGAACGGGAGATAGATTCCTCTTACGGCCTTCAAATTTTTTCTACGCCTAACATGCACTACTACAACTGTAATGTGAAATTTTGGAAAATTCTAGGGGTCATTTGACCTTTTAAAGACATTTAAGTGATTTTCTAACCATTTAATGTCCGTAATTCAAATTTGAACTACATCTACATGCAACGCCTAACCAAAACGGTTTGAAAAATCATATATGTGTACTTGTGCGCAAGTTAATTCCATGTGTAGTAAATTAGAAAGAATTTTCAAACATATTAGTCTCACGACATGGACACATGCATACGTATGCATGGAGTGACATGGCGTTTTAATTCAAAAAACAGAAAAATGATCATAAACACATGAAACCTTGGTTGATGTAATGTCATGCCATCAAGTTGATGTGGTAAATAAATTGGCATGTCTGACGAATGTTTGGACACACACCCCTCACAAAGCAGAGCAACTCGCTAGAAGGTTACTGGTTCTGAGAGGGAACAATGCATGTTTGATGACGAACGGGAGATAGCTTCCTCTTACGGCCTTCAAATTTTTCCTACGTTTAACATGCACTAATACAGCTGTCATGTGAAAATTTGGTAAATTTCAGGGGTCATTTGACCTTTGAAAGACATTTAAGTGATTTTCTAACCATTTAATGACCGTAATTCAAATTTGAACTACATCTACATGCAATGCCTAACCATAACAGTTTGAAAAATCATATTTTTTTTGTACTTGTGCGCGACTTAATTCCATGTGTAGTAAATTAGAAGGAATTTTCAAACATATTGGAGTCAAGGCATGGGCACATGCATGGAGTTCATGCCATGGCATTTTAAATTCCAAAAAAATTTAAAATTATCAGAAAAACATGAAACCTTGCTTGATTTAATGTCATCCACCAAGATGATGTGGTAAAGAAATTGGCATGTTTGATGAAAGTTTGGACACACACTCCTCACAAACCGGAGCAACTCGCTAGAAGGTTCATGGTTCCGAGAGGGAACAATGCATGTTTGATGACGAACATGAGATAGCTTCCTCTTACGGCCTTCAAATTTTTTATACATCTAACATGCACTACTACAACTGTAATGTGAAATTTTGGTAAATTCTAGGGGTCATTTAACCTTTTACAGACATTTATGTGATTTTCTAACCATTTAATGACCGTAATTCAAATTTGAACTACATCTACATGCAACGCCTAACCAAAACGGTTTGAAAAATCATATTTTTGTGTACTTGTGTGCAGTAAATCATAAGGAAATTTCAAACATATTGGTGTCAAGGCATGGGCACATGAAACCTTGCTTGGTTTAATGTCATGCCACCAAGATGATTTAGTAAAAATTTTGGCCTGTTTGACGAAAGTTTGGACACACACCCCTCACAAACCGGAGCAACTCACCAGAAAGTTCGTGGTTCCGAGAGGGAAGAATGCATGTTTGCTGATGGACGGGAGATAGCTTCTTCTTACGGCCTTCAATTTTTTTCTATGTTTAACATGCACTAATACAACAGTTATGTGAAAATTTGGAAATTTTCAGGGGTCATTTGACCTTTTAAAGACATTTAAGTGATTTTCTAACCATTTAATTACCGTAATTCAAATTTGAACTACATCTACATGCAACGCCTAACCAAAACGGTTTGAAAAATCATATTTTTGTGTACTTGTGTGGGAGTTAAAAAATCATCAGACGATGTAAATATCTGGTGTTCAAAAAATAAAATGTAAAGATGTGGCAAGACAACGGCCCCCCCCACGATTGGCACTCTATCTCGCGGCTCGGGTTTGGTAGGTGATTAGCAGGGATCATTAATTAGACACGATTCTTTATTGGAAATCATCAGCTATTATGTTCACATACGGCTTTGCTGCAGGAATTGTGTGTAATTCAAACTACAGTACTCATAAATTTCGGCGAACAGCGTGTGTACTGTCCCCGTCGATCTAGATTCCGGCCGCCAATAAATACTACCTTGCTCACGTCGTCCCGCCTGCATTCTCATCTACATCCTCCCCTCGCTTGCCCTCTCTCTCTCAAATCTCTGCCATGGCGCCGCTGGTCTGCCCATGCGCCAATGAGGAGTCGTCGCCCCCCGAGGACGCTCACTCGATTAGTAGCGACAAGGACCCCTACGCGCCGCCTGACGAGGTTGTGCCGAACCCCCCAACTTTGGATTGGTTTTGGGGCCAGTACAATCTTTGTCTATGGAAGTCCCTGCCGCCTGCTGAGAAAGCCAGGCAAGTGGCGTTCAAGAAGGAGATGGCAGAGGAGGAAGCCACGTAACAGGCGGCCAGTGAAGCCCATGATGCCATCTGGAAAAAGGAGGTGGAGGAGCTTTGGGGGTGGGCGCGTCGTCGTGCCGAGGAGGTGTACGAAGACGGGTACTTTGCGAGGAAGGTCATAGGTGTTGGGTGCTTCGTCACTGCGTGGAGGTGGGCCGATAAGCTCCAGCACCCCACCGAGGAGGAGCTCCGGTACGTCATCGCAGTGAGGCGGAGGAGTCGGAGTACTGCCTCCGCACTGGGAAGACACCACGCACCAGGGAGCTGCTGGCGAGGGGCTGCCGGAATACTGGCCCCAGAAGGGATTATTAGTTTTAGTATTTATCGTTTTCAATTTTATGCATTGTACCTAGTAGTTAAGTATCATCACGTATATGTGATGATACTATATATATTCTGTCATGATCTAATGAACAATTAATATATATATATATTATGAATTCCATTTTCTATCTGTTTTTGTATATTAATTTGAATCTAGCTGTTATCATCCACATATACGGAATGGAAAGTGTATATAGACACATTGAAACAGAGCAATACTATGATTGTTGTGAATACATAGCTATCCACGTCGAAACAACTTTTCAAAATAAAACGCGTCCATGAGACCATGACCCGCAACCCTTGCCTAGGGTAGCTATTGGCTCTGCCTGAACTTGTGCAAGCATTCGTCCAAGCGGTCGACATGCTCGCGGTACATCTGGAGCGTAATCTCGAGCTCCAAGTTGGCTATTTCATCGGAGATCACTAGCTCGAGGATGCGACGGCCATGTTCCTCTACTACGCCCAGGTGGATACCTGGGCCAAGGAGGCGGTCAAGCCTACGGACCAGCGCGTTGGCATCTAGCGGGCCGCGGACAAGGCGAACGGCGACACCGATGCGAACGACGCGGCGGGCGTCTGGTGCAAGTACGGCGCGGCCGGCCTCTGGTGCAAGTACGGTGCTGAGGGCCTCTGCCCACTCCTGGCAAGGAATGGGGGTACTAACGGGACGTGTACCCACCTGTGACGCCGTGTCGACACCAGGCAAGCGCCGCTTGATCCGCTCTTACTGTGCGGCACGCTGCGCCTCTCAGCGCAGATGCACCTAGCTTGCTCTACGGCGCGCCATCGATCATGTTGTGCGGCGAGCTGCAGCCTGTCGGTGCTGACATGCCTATCTTGATCCGTGACGCTCAAGCGCCATGCACCAAAGGTCTGCTCAACCCTGGCGATGACGTGCATCAAGACGTCGTCCATCGCGTTGCCGGGGAGCACCTCGGCCTCGACGAGCCATGGTGCCTACTCGTTTTCCTCGTCGTCGAGGTTGATGGCAGAGGCTACGGCGCTTTGGTGGGTTGGCATGCTTGGAAAAGGTAGATGTGCTATAGGCTAAGCTTGTCGCCTCCGTGCATCGTGCGCCCCCTATGCGCAATATAGCAGGGTGGCGGGAAACATGTGAGGAAATGGCAGGAAATGGTGGCGTGTACGTAAAACGCCATCAATTAGTGGAAAATTAGAATCGAGCTAGCACAAGAAGTATATGATGATCAGATGAACATGGACCACACTAGGGAACCCGTCGGTGATGAATTCATCAATCCCAAACGGTTGAATACTAGCAAGCATTTGCCCACAACACACACGGCTTATTCCATCACAAATAGGTCGGATGGATCAATTGTATGCCACGTATCGCACATTGTGAAAAAGTAATGCGGTAGACCTTCTTTACATGTGTTAAAAAATATAAATAAATAAAAAACAAGGACCTCGAGGTTAAATTAGCTGAGGGAATGGGGCATTTCAGTCATTTGATCGAAATGACCCATCCCATCACCTAATTTAACATCGACACAACTTCCCATCCAGTCACCCATCCGATGGCTGCTCCAGCCTGAGCACACTTAACTTGATAGTTTTCTTACATGAGCTACTGGTGGAACAGCTAGTCCTTGCTGATAGGAATGCCTTTTCACATCCTTATGGCATATCCGAATGACTGCCCGTCCCACAATGGCCAATAGATGTTGTGTAGAAAGAGCATATCACATACTTCTTATTAGAAGCAATCGTTTGTGTTATTGTCGGTCTTCGCACACATTTCTGATTACAGACCTATTTGCCGCATATCACACACATCTTGTTATATTGAACTTTTTATGTTCTCTTGCCTAATCACAAACAGTTCATCCTAGTGAATCGTATGCTATACATCGCACACACCTCGATCGGGCTGACCGTTTCTTTTGTGTTGCCTAATCACACACCGTTCATCCAAGTGAACTGTATGCTGTATATCGCACACGCCTTTGTCTGGCTGCCCGTTTCTTTTGTTCCTCCTCATCGCAAAAAGTTAATTGAGATGAACCGTATGCCCTGCATCGCACACACATCTAAATTCTAAACTGTGTTTTGTGCATCCTCCATCGCAAAAAATTTGCACCTTTTTTGACAGTTATTTTACACCACCGTTTGCGATTATGGCATCGCACACAGTTTTGTCGAAGGGTATCTGATCGTACTGTCACATTAGCAGCATCCTACAGTAGTGAGATCAGCTCTATTTGCATCTTTTAAGTCCCCCAAACACTCCTTTGAAGTTTCTGTCCAGAACTGAATTCTGGTAAAACTTTCACTAAGAAGTTTATCTTCTTGCCAAACCAACTCCACCATCATCTCTACCATCTAAAGAGACCTCACCTTGCCAAGTTTCAAATCTAAGAAAGCTTCCTAGCTGGCTCTAGCATTCTGTCAAACACCTTCTCGGCATGGCAGAAACTTTGCAACTTTCTGAACTGCACTGGACACTTGGTCATTTGGCTAAACCAGCATGTGCATTAGCTCTCTCTCAACTAGACTCACAATCCTATCAAATTTCACTATCATCAGAGACCCCTAGGCGGCCCTGGCATTTCGTCGAGCACTCTGTGCACTTTCTCTGGGAACGGCCAGAGCACGCGCTTTGTACGCGTCGGCACCGAGCTACTGTCGTTGCTCTGCTGCCTCCCCCTCTCAACCTGATCCTTCTCTGGATTAGCTCGACCACCTGGTCCCTCGCCGACACCTTCCCTTGGCTCCTAGCACCGTCCACCGTCATCAACGGCGACCACGATCTCCGCCCGACGAGTCCGCCTTTGCCACGTCTCTGTCCGGCCCCCTCTCACTTAATTGCCTTCGGCTCAAGCTCATCCGCAGCCCACCGGCCTCACAAGAGACACGCTGGCCATGCATCTAACCAGCCACCGCCCTCGTTGCCATTAATAGCCGCCACCATCGTGTTTATCTTCGGGAAGCCGCGGAGCCAACCTCATCAGGCTATAAAAGGCTGCCCCGAGCATGATCCCAGCACCATTGCCCCCTCTACTCCCTCTCTGAGCTCTCTTGAATAGAAGAACGACCGGAAGCGGTCGTCTTCCACACCTCCGATCGAGGCGACCGCCGCCGCTGTTCGGTCAATTCCGAAACCACTAGAGCCACCCCCTCTCCAATTTATTATCTAGTAGCTGTCTAGGTATCCCACAAATCCAACCGCCTCTTGTTTCTCCTCATGATTGATCATGGGAGGAAGTCCCTTTTCGCCCGACACCGCCGTCCGCCGGAGAGCTCGCTGTCGGCGACTCCGTCCACCACAGCAACCATGAAGGGCACCCACAGGTCCGCCTCGACCCCTTGAACACATCCAATTGCTCAGCTCCTTGCCGTTCACTTGTGAGGGCCGCCGGAACAGCGCTCTATTCTGCCACGGGAGGGAGGGCGCGGTTGGACCGGTCAAACCTGACCGGTGGGCCAAGCGGGCCCACTATCAGTGCCCCAATGTTGTGCCACCTCATTTTAAGTGGAGGCATATTTCTCAAAGTGTGTCTCCTCCTCTGGAAAGCGTAATCCTGGGCAGTGTAACCACTAAAGTACGTTTTCCCTATTCTGAAAGCGTATTTTTGCTTGAACTGTTTTCTTTTTCTGTTTTTATTTAAATCTAGAGTTGACCCTAACTTTGACTGGCTCTAGTTTTTAAACCACAACTCCAAATGACTTGATTCTTTTTCTGTTATTTCTCAAATTTCATTTAGTTTATTTTAGTGTTTATTTAAAAAAATCCACACAACTTTTTAGTACTATTTTGGAATTATGTGGTAATTAAAATATTTTGAAAATAGGAAATAGAGGGGAGATATAATTTTCAAAGTTTTGGAGTGCACCCAATCTTTCTGCATGCTCAAGCCAAGCATCTTGAACACATGATATGATGAATGCATAACGGTTTATTTGCTAGTGTAATTACATTATGAATGTGGTGAATTCCTATACAACTTGCATATTCCTAGTCATACATGCATGACCCCTTGATGATATTCTATCTCCATTTAAACATGAAGTATGAGTGAGTATGGTGATTTTCATGTACCATATATTCCTGTGTTGGTCCATGCTAATTTGTAGGAAAATCAGTCACGAGAAAAGTGACCGTGAGGGTATGTTGGGACATACTAGGTGGTGACCCTGTTGGGTACTACCAAGGAGTTATATTGTGCTAACCACTACAGGAAAACTTAAACCTCCTAAGTTGACCGTAGATCGAGTCTTGTTCCAGTAACCCCATACTGGTTTTGTGCTACCACTTGTCCCTGCCACAGGCAGGGTACATGACACGTCTCCAACGTATCTATAATTTATGAAGTATTCATGCCAATATATTATCATTCTTGGATGTTTTACGATCATTTTATAGAAACCTTTTGGGACTAACCTATTGACCTATGACCCAGTGCCCAATGCCAGTAGTTATTTTCTACTTGTTTTTTACATCGCACAAAATCAATATCAAACGGAGTCCAAACACCGCGAAACTTTTTGTGGAATTTTTATGGACTATAAGACTCCCGATGGGCTGGAGCAGCACCTTGGGGGTGCCCCGAGGGGGGCACAACCCACCAGGGTGCGCCAGGGCCCCCTGGCGTGCCCAGGTGGGTTGTGCCCACCTTGGTGGCCTCCCGCACCCCCTCTTTGCACTATAAATTCCCAAATATTCCGAAACCCTTCGAGGTTAACCTAGATCAGAAGTTTCGCCGCCGCAAGACTCCGTAGCCACCGAAAACCAATCTAGACCCATTTCGGCACTCTGTCGGAGGGGGAATTATCTCTGGTGGTCATCTTCATCATCCCGGCGGCCACCACGATGAGGTGGGAGTAGTCCACCCTCGGGGTTGAGGGTTTGTACCAGTAGCTATGTGTTTAATGTCTCTCTATCGTGATCTATTTGATGGGATTTGTTAATATAGTCGGATCATATGATGTTTCTCCCCTCTATACCCTTGTTGTGATGAATTGAATCTTTACCCGTTGAAGTTTTGTCTAGTCGGATAGAATATTCAGACATGAGAACACATGATGTATGTCTTGCGGTATAAATACTTGAGGTGTCGATGGGGTATCATATTGATTCACTTGATATGTGTTTTGGCATTCAACTCGCGGATTCCCGCGGTGAGATTGGGGTAATCTATGCATAGGGGTTGATGCACATTTTTATTATCTTTTCTTCGATAGAAACTTTGGGGTCTCCTTGTAGTTCGTTGTGTTGGATTGAGTATTATGAATATGAATTTGCTTTGGTGTTATTTTAGTATGAACTCTAGGATAGATCGAACGTAAAAAAAAGCTTTGTGTTATTTTAGTACGAACTCTTGAATAGATCGAACGGAAAGAATAGTTTTGAGTTGGTTTCGTACCCTATAAACAATTCCTATCTTTTGTTCTCTGCTAATAGGAACTCGGGAGTGACTCTTCGTTGCACTCTGAGGGATAATCATATGATCCAACTATGTTAGCATTGTTGAGAGGTTGTACTAGTAAAACTATGAACCCTATGCCTTGTTTTCAAGCATTGCAATACTGTTTTTGTGCTCGTTTACTATTTGCTACCTTCCTATTTTTATTTATTCAGATTATAAAAATATATTTCTACCATCAATATTACACTTTTATCACCATCTCTCCGCCGAACTAGTGCACCTATACAATATGCCATTGTATTAGGTGTGTTGGGGACACAAGAGATTTCTTATATTTGGTTGAAGTGTCGTTTGAGAGAGACCATGTTTATCCTACACCTCTCACGGATTGATAAACCTTAGGTCATCCACTTGAGGTAAAATCGCTACTGTCTTACAAAACTCTGCGCTTGGAGGCCCAACACGTGTCTACAAGAATAAAGTTGAGTAGTAGACATCAAGCTCTCTTCTGGCGCCGTTGCCGGGGAGGTGAGTGCTTGAAGGTATATCTTTAGATATTGCAATTGAATCTTTTAGTTTCTTGTTTATCACTAGTTTGGTTTATAAAAAGAAAACTACAAAAAAATGGAATTGAGGTTGCGTCATGTTATTGGTCATCTTTATAATATCTTTCTTGAAAATGATGGTTCAAAAATGTGTGCTCAATTGTTAGAAGAAGATGTCAATAAAATGTTTGGCACAAAATATTTGAGTGATGAGCATGATTGCAATGTTGTTAGTATAAATTCTTTGAATATCCAAAATGCTAATGATGATTGCAAAAGTCATGACAAAAATGTTTCTTATAAGCATGTCAATTTTTGTGGAGTGAATTGGGAATGCATTTGCACACCAAAAAGGGAAGATAGATTTTGTAACAAGCATAAATATTTAGAAATGAAAAAGTAGCAACCGAGGATAGATGATTTTACCGAAAGATGTAATTTTTTCGCCATCCTTGTGAACTTTGCAATGAACATGGTCATTTAAATCTCCAATGCAAATTGTTTCATGATCAAATCGTGTCCAAAAATTGTGATAACTTGATTTCACTTGAGCATCATAAAGAGCTTAGTCTTCTTTTGGGGTATAAAGAAATAAAACATATAACTAAGGGTTTTCCAAATCCTGAGAGATTTCTTGATTTGATCTAGAGGAAATTTATATGTTTTGTGCGGTAAATTGCATTGAGAATCCTTATATTGCCAACTATCTAATGACAAGAAAACAAATGGAATATGAAAGGGAAAATATTTCCGAATACCCTCCTAGTGTTTATTATCATGAATCAAGTAACGAGGAGGAGCTTATTATCCAACCAATCTCATCAATAAGAAGCATGAAAAGGTTAATTAAACTCACGCATCATGTGGTGAAGAAGAAGAAAAGAAGAAAGAATAGAGGTAAAAAGGTATCTCTCCCAAATAATGTTGCTCGTATTATTGTTATGCCTCATGAAAATGAATCAAAAATAATTGTGGAAGATGATGCACTTGATGATGATTCTGTTATGCCTATTTCTTGTTGTGATGATTATGATTGGGAACATAATGATACTTCTTATAATCTTGGAAACCTTTTTGGCACCAACTTGGGAAATTATGATGATATCAATTGTTATACCATTGGTGCTACTCATACTATTATTGATAATAATGATTGTGATGATATGCAAAACCACAAGCTTGGGGATGCTATGTTTAATGAGTATGATATGTTTGAAGATTTATTTGCTGGAAATAATGCTTGTCCTAAGATTGGGGACTCTTTGCTTAATGAATATGATCCTTTGATTCCTTCTACTTTCGGTAAGAAAATTTATTATGATGATAGCATGCCTCCTATTTATGATGATTACATTGATAAAAGTGGGTTTGGAAGAGTGTCAACTCTAGGTAGTATTGATCCCACTATTTTGAAAGGTGTTGAATATTATTACAATATTGATGAAAGTGGATTTGGAGAGGTCATGACTTTATTTAGTGATACATCCACTATTTTGGAAGAGGTTTCAATTGACTATGACAATAAAGTTGTTGTCTATGATGATTATTATGATGACATGTATGCCATAAAGAGTGATAAATCTTCTATGATTGTGCATCATGAAAAGAGTGATGTATGTGATAATTATATTGTTGAATCCATTCAAGATGTTTCTCAAATTATTATGAGGAAGGAACTTATGCTCTTACTTATCTCAATAATATCAAGTTTCTTCTCTATGTGTTGATTGCTTTGAAGTTGCACTTGTTTTGATTTCCTATGCTAGTTGATTATTGTTACCATAAGTTGTTTGCTCACAAAATCCCAATGCATAGGAAGTGGGTTAGAGCTAAATGTTCTAGTCATATGCTTCATGATGCCCTCTTCATGTTTCAATTCTTATCTTTTATGCGAGCATCATTGAAATCATCATGCCTAGCTAAAAGGCATTAAAGAAAAGCGCTTGTTGGGAGACAACTCAAGAATTTTACATACTGTTTTTGTGTGTTCACATGATTAGGCTACTGTAGTAATAATGTTTTATTGCTTTTGTTTCAATAAAGTGCCAAGTAAGACCTTTGGGATGGCTTACGGTGATAGTTGATTTGATCTTGCTGAAAAACAGAAACTTTTGCGCTTGGGAAAATAATTATCATTTTTAACAGAAGCGTGATAACATGCTGATTCTTTTTTCAGAGGATCAATAGAAAAATTTCTCAGGTTTTACTAATTTTTAAAAATATTTGGAGTAGCAGAAGTATGGTTTGAGTACAGATTACTACACACTGTTCTGTTTTTGACAGATTCTGTTTTCAATGCATAGTTTGCTTGTTTTCTAGTTTCCATGGCTTATATTGCTCAATATAAATTGTGGAAATTATATGCTATAGTAGGAATTGTGTGAGAACAATTATGATTATTGTCTTTGGCAGTACCAAAGTGAAATGGTTTTCTCTTTATCATGCTAACCTTTCTCGCAAAGTTTCATTAAGTTTTGTGTGATTGAAGTTTTCAAGTTTTGGGTGAGAAGTAGATATGAGAAGAATAAGGAGTGACAAGACCCTAAGCTTGGGGATTCCCAAGGCACCCCAAGTTAATATCTAAGGAATATCCAAGCAACTAAGCTTGGGGATGCCCCGAAAGGCATCCTCTCTTTCATCTCCAACATTATCGGTAACCTCACTTGGAGCTATGTTTTCATTCGTCACATCATGTAAGTTTTACTTGGAGCATAATTTTATTTTGTTAGGATTTGCTTTCTATTATTTAGAATAATGTTTTGCATATTTTATTTCAATAAAAATGTCAAGTATATCCTTTGCCATGCTTATTTTGCAAGTCTACTTGTTGCTGTTTCAAAATAGAAAGTTTACCGATGTTGCAAAAATTCCCTAGAAAAGTCAGAATGCGAAAAAATGTTGAAACTTTTTGAAAAATAAACTCTGATAAATTTTCTACAGTGTGGTAAATTTTCATAATCTTTGGAGTTTAATAAGTATTGATACTCTTGCATTCTTTACAAACTGTACTAGTTTGGCAGATTGTTGTTATGTTTGCCTTGTTTGCTTGTTTAATGATCCTATTTGAGGATAGGAGTATTAAATATGCATAGTCATTTAGTATGCAATGTTGAATAATAATTTTAGTGATGTGCTACAGTAGAGAATGACAAGGTTTTTGCACTGGTTTATACTAACTTATCTCATGAGTTTTTGGTGAGTTTTGTCTGGATGAAGCTTTTGAGATTTAGGAAAACTGTGATGTGAGAAGAATTAAGAAGATACAAAAGCTCAAGCTTGGGCATGCCCAAGGCATCACAAGGTAATATTTCAAGAAGTATCAAGCATCTAAGCTTGGGGATGCCCCGGTAGGCATCCCACCTTTCTTCTTCAACAATTATCGGTTAGTATGGGTTGAGCCTATGTTTTTGCTTCTCCACATGAGTTGTGGTATTGTTGGAATGTCATTTTATTTTGTTTTGCTTTCTGTTTTAATAAAGTACTTAGATCTGAAAGTTTTAAATAAAATAGAATCCTCAAATAGTTGTTAGGAGGCTAAGTAAGCGGCATTCACATCCCGTTAACGAAGCTCTTTCCTATGTCATTTACTCTTGTGCTTCACTTATATCCTATGAGTAAATTTTTGAATAAATTGCATGTCATGAAGTTGAAATCATATCATGCCTAGTGGTAGCTTCATATTGGGTTTAGAAAGTGAAATCTTTTGAGGCTTGAAAATCACAATGTTGGTCATACAAGCAATTCACGAATAATTAGTATAAGGAAGAGAACTTTCACATACAAATACATCATCATGGAAATCTTTTGTGATTGTGAGCCGCCATCAAAATATTATATGCCAATATTGTTGATGTTGGACAAGGAAGACAACGTAATGGTTTATGTTTGTTCATATTCACATAGAAGTTATATTGTCATAGATCCTTCAACATGTGGTGCTTGCCTCCATCTTTGCTAGCCAAAAATTCTGCACCAAGTAGAGATACGATTTGTGCATCCAAAAACCCTTAAACCCAAATCTTATTTTTCAAGAGTCCACCATACCTACCTAAGGATTGTGCAAGATCCTTCAAGTACATTGTCATCAGTGCAAAAATGCAATAATTGCTTCTAAAAGTGTGAGATCATTTAGTGTAAGAGAAAATTGAGCGTTGCACGAACTTGTGATGGCGAAGAATAAAAGCGATAGACTACATAATAAAGGTCGCTATCACAAGGGGTAATGTAATGTGACATTCTTTTGCACTAAGGATTGAGCATACAAACAAATAAGCACAGGGCAACCTCTGCTCCCCTCTACAAAGGGCCTATCTTTTACTTTTATGTATTTACTTTTATGCAAAGAGTCAAAGTTCTTCTCTCTATTCCTTTTTATTTTTCTCTTTTGGCAAGCATCATGTGGTGAGGAAAGATCTAGGCACATATATCTAGTTGGATATGGGTAGCATGTGTTATTATTATTGACATCACCCTTGAGGTGAATAAGTGGGGAGGCAAAATTATAAGCCCCTATCTTTCTATGTGTCTGGTTGAAACGTTTTTCTCATGTGTACAAGGTGAGTGTTAGCAATCATAGAAGACTATATGATGGTTGAGTATGTCGAGCTCTTACTTAAACTCTGTTGAATAAGTTGAATTGCTATTGCTTGGTGACTGAGAACATAGGTTGTTGGGTTTCAAGAGAATTCATTGTTTGAACCTTAACATGTGAATTGGTTGCCACTATAACATGAAAAGTTTCATAAGAAATAATTGATGTTATGATGCTAGGAAAAGTGATTGAAATTATCATTGATCAAACTTGTGCACTTTGGTAGCATTCACACTTCATAAATTATTTCTTCTATCATTTACCTACTCGAGGACGAGTAGGAATTAAGCTTGGGGATGCTGATACGTCTCCATCGTATCTATAATTTATGAAGTGTTCATGACAATATATTTACATTCTTGGATGTTTTACAATCATTTTGTAGCAACTTTATATCAATTTTGGGACTAACCTATTGACCCAGTGCCCAGTGCCAGTTGTTGTTTTTTTGCTTGTTTTTTACATTGTAGAAAATTAATATCAAACATTGTCCAAACACCGCGAAACTTTTTGTGGATTTTTTTATGGACCAGAAGACTCCCGATGGGCCGGAGCAGCACCTGGGGGGTGCCCCGTCGGGGGCACAACCCACCAGGCACGCCAGGGCCCCCTAGCGCGCCCAGGTGGGTTGTGCCCACCTCAGTGGCCTCCCGCACCCCCTCTTTGCACTATAAATTCCCAAATATTCCGAAACCCTCCCGCACCCCCTCTGTAGCCACCGAAAACTAATCTAGACCCATTCGGCACCCTGCCGGAGGGGAGAATCATCTCCGGTGGCCATCTTCATCATCCCGGCGGCCACCACGATGAGGAGGGAGTAGTCCACCCTCGGGGCTGAGGGTTTGTACCAATAGATATGTGTTTAATCTCTCTCTCTCTCTCTCGTGATCTATATCATGGGCTTTGTTAATATAGTCGAATCATATTATGTTTCTCCCCTCTATACCCTTGTTGTGATGAATTGAATCTTTACCCTTTGAAGTTTTGTCTTGTCGGATTGAATATTCAGATATGAGAACACATGATGTATGTCTTGAAGTATCAATACTTGAGGTGACGATGTGTTATCATATTAATTCACTTGATATGTGTTTTGTCATTCAACTCACGGATTCCCGCGTTGACATTGGGGTAATCTATGCATAGGGGTTGATGCACGTTTTTATTATCTTTTCTCCGACAGAAACTTTGGGGTCTACTTGTAGTTCTTTGTGTTGGATTGAGTATTATGAATATGAATTTGCTTTGGTGCTATTTTAGTACGAACTCTAGGATAGATGGAACAGAAAAAATAGCTTTGTGTTATTTTAGTATGAACTCTTGAATATATCGAATGAAAAGAATAGCTTTGAGGTGGTTTCGTACCCTACAAACAATTCCTATCTTTTGTTCTCCACTAATTGGAACTCGGGAGTGACTCTCCGTTTCACTTTGAGGGATAATCATATGATCCAACTATGTTAGCACTGTTGAGAGGTTGCACTAGTGAAAGTACAGAACCTAGGCCTTGTTTTCAAGCATTGCAATACCATTTTTGTGCCCGTTTACTATTTGCTACCTTGCTGTTTTTATTTCTTTAGATTATAAAAATATAATTCTACCATCAATATCACACTTTTATCGCCATCTCTTCGCCGAACTAGTGCACCTGTACAATTTGCCTTTGTATTGGCTGTGTTGGGGACACAAGAGATTTCTTGTATTTGGTTGCAGGGTCGTTTGAGAGAGACCATCTTCATACTACACCTCTCACGGATTAATAAACCTTAGGTCATCCACTAGAGGGAAAATTGCTACTGTCCTACAAAACTCTGTGTTTAGAGGCCCAACACGTGTCTACAAGAATAAAGTTGCGTAGTAGACATCAGTACAGTTCAGTAAGTTGTTAACCCATTTCCCTGCACGCACCATACAGAGAGGCCACAATGAGAGTTTGCAGGTACCGGCTGCAATGCCAGTCATCGGGTCAGGGGGCATTGGTGTATCTAGCTGCGCCTATAGGGGGGCACCCCACGTAATCCGCACATGTTAATAGTGATCCCGTGCTATTCGAGACGATGGTCTGCCTGTCTTAGAGTTTCTCTTGAACGATGCTTTGGGTGATTCACGACATACGGAAAGCTAATCTGGTGTGTGTTGGTCAGGTGTGTTTTCAACCCAAAGGCCGTAACGGGAATTAGTCAGTGTCTCGGTGTTGGCTAAAGAAATCCTATACACGTTGGTAAAGAGTACACCCTCTACAGAGTTATATCTATTCAAATAGCCGTGTCCATGGTTAAGGACTACAGTCTAAGTTGGTCAAGTGTCGGTCTTATTGTCAGTCTCTAGAGGAAATAATTAAATTGATTCGTTCTGCAGGATAATTATTGTCACTACTGGTGCCAATATGAATATTATTGTTGACATGAATATTGTTGTCGACAAACCCTTTCCTCTTATGTTTACCCTTGAGCATCTCTTGGGATGGCTAGACCACCCGGGATTACTCAAGTTTATTTTCGTTTCTGAGTATCACTTCGGATGGCTAGTCCACCTGGATACTCGTGTTATTATTGTCTTATAAGCCCTTTATGAGGCATCACTCAGATAGCCGACTGTGGCATTTATGTTTCAAGACCTCTCAAGGCGTCGCTTTTAGACACCCGTTTGGCCTTTCTTTTCTAGACCTCTCGTGGTTTCGCTTGAGTTCTCAGGCGGTCCTGTCTCGCCCGATTCTCTTTTAGACACCCGCTTGTCATTTTTTTCTTGGAATTCTTCAGGCGGTCCAACGCCCGATGTTCCACTTCATTTCCTCAATTTACTACTAATGTGATTCATTTATCCTTCTGCACCGTATGAATATTTGTCATGCCATGCTTTAATTCTCAGTCAACACACGCATATAATTTTATTCATCATGAGCATATGCATCCGGTATATCTTTTGTTCATCATGTTTGCGAGTACATTCAAACATACTCACTGGCTTGTCCCTGGCTATTGTCTTGGCCAGATCATGTTTCAGAAAGGAGTACTTTGAAGACTCCTCCACAACCTAGGATTCAAGGATAGCAGCCACGTGAGATAAGAGTTATCCGGGTCAGCTGTTCCTGTGGGAATGGAGTCCCATCAACATTGGAGACCCACGAGTCGCTTCCCTCATCCACCACTGGATAACCTTGTTATATTCGTTGGACCTTTGTGGTCTTGTACTCAGTTTATTGTATTTTATTAGAATTTTGTATCAATGAAGTATCCACCAGTGAACAGTAATCCTGGGGCTGGTGATGACACAAGGGTCATTTGATGGGATTTATGTCCCGGAAATCCGGCCTCTACAACCTTGGTATCAGAGCCAGGCTGACCACTGGCTAATCCAATCTTAGCGTGGTCACTATCCCTTGGTTTCCACACCGTCCATATCCTTTTCTATCCACAATCAAGTCGATCCTATCTGATAATCGCATAGTGGCCAGCCGACATCTTTTTCATAGTCGGTGCCCAACCTATCATCCTAGCCCATAGGCCGTGTGCCCGTGGCCGACACCTGAGTTGTCCCATCCGCAAGCGTGCGATGGAAGACTCCGCTGGCCTATAAGGGAAGCCTTGCCCCAACTCAGCACATCACAACCTTCACTCACAACCTGATTTCCAAACCACCAAGATGCCTGGTCCCATCGTCCGCAACGAGACCACCGCATCCGAGCTTGGAGATTTCGTAGCCATCCTCGCTAATCTCACTCGTCGTGCTTTTGGCATAGATGAACCCCTAGAATATTTTGTGTACCAGGAACACACAAGTGATGTCATCCATCACTTCTAAGCCATGCCGCACATCTACGGGAGGGGCACCACATTAGAGCGTCCCTACCGCTTCACCAGGAGGACAACCTCCGATGAGCCCCAAGCCATCCAACTTGCAGCCCGAGAGGGTATAGTTAATATCCAGCACTTGTCGCCGAGAGTTAACGGTTGCCCTTTCTTCTACTACCCTAGTCATGAAGGCTATGGTAGCCCGACCCAGGTCGCCAATGGAGACCATGAGTCAGATCCTTCTCTAGTGCATCTGGTGCACTACCTAAGGGCGCAAGAGGCACTATTCGATCAGGTCACTAATGACCTGATTGCGACTCGCAGGACGCTTGCTCTCCTGACGCTGGTGAGGAGTGAAGCTGCAACTGACACCGACACCCTGATAATGCTGCTTGGGAGGCCGGTTGAGCCCCCAAGATCTTCTCCTGTCATCTACCTGGCAATGCCTTTGCCTCCCCAAGGGAACTCCGTCGTCTCTTGGAGACCTACTCCAACGGGATTGTGACCACCAAACCCCACGAGGGGCATCACTGCTATCCAGCACTGTAGCATCCCATCCTACCCCAAACAACTCCGACATTGAAGCTCATGGAGAAGCCTCGACATCTGCAAGACACGCCCGGCTAGATGTCAACAAGGTGGACTGAGTCCACCAGGAGTGTGTCAAATCTTAGTAGTCCTATTGTCTTGTATTTTCAAGGAAGCAATCGCATGGCGTAGTGAGCTTGTAAGTTACCCGTGTGCCACTGCTTGAATGGTACTATGTGTGATAGCTAGCGCAAATTGTTGGCATTCGGCGACAGAGTAAATGCTAGACGTGACTGCCGACATGCATAGTAATGCGTCAGACTCCTTTTGGAAAGAGATGTCCGAGAATTTGACTTGAACAACCCTATGTTGGAGACGATGCACGAGTCGTACCAACGCCGCATCATGTTTCTAGACCTAGGCACCTTATAAGGGGCCGTATCCATACACCACCCCAGCCACCACCACACTTGAGCTTCGTTGTTCTCCATTCATCCTTCCATGTCTCACCCCCGGAGCCTACCTACAAACTCCAGATGCAAGCCCTTGTAGTTTCGTTAAGGTTTTGTGGGATCTGACCCGCAATACACTTGGTTCCAGCCACCCATCTCAGTATGAGTTGTTCAAAATGAGGATCACCCCTAATTCCTCAAAATACTGGGCAGCACATCCCATGAGAGGATTTGAGTCAAGGCCCACCATATGTTGTCTTCGTCGGAAGATCCATGCCAGTATCAGGCATGGCTGTTGAGGCTAATGCTTATGAAGCAGTTACCAGTCTTTGATTCATAGTACCTACTGCCAGTGAAAGGAAATACTACTATTTCCCGAGCCGTGCAGCATCTGGAGCAGAAGCCACGTTCCGTTGTGAACGCATAGAGAGGGATCCAACTCTGGCCAAGCTCATTCAATATGGGATGGCCCAGGAGCATCTAACCTAGCAACTAATGGATTACCTCCATTATCTTGCTGTTTTGAATCCCCATATCGCCATTGGTGGACCACCATGGCCAACTCCGGAAGGGCGTGTTCTTCGTTTACTTCCTTCACTTTCCCCGGAAGAAGAAGAGTGTGCCCCAGCACCAGGAACCCTTCCACAAGATCATGTAGATCTCACCTTTGAACCATAGACGGTCATTGTTGCAGTACGTAGCACTGGTTTACATGATGCAACCATTGTATTGTAATTTAGGGCATATGTCATAAGTGCATTGCCATGATTGCATTCTGCATATGATCATTTTTATGCATTCAGTTCTTCTGCCCTTAACAAATCTCGAGGACGACATTTTTCGTAAGGGGGGTAGAGTTTATAACATCCCATAAATTTAATCAATTTTTTATTAATTAAAATTTGGTCAGAAATAAAATTTTAAGCTACTCCAGGTCATTTATTAATTTCAGAGCCTTTTCTGTTTTGTTTTACAAAATTCTTCCCTCCATAGAAGATTATTTTGTAGAATGTGGTGGTCCTTGGTTGTTTTGTAAATCATTTCATTTATATCATAAACAAAAGTAGGAAACATTTTCATAATAAAATTTCCACGAAGTAATACTTTTAAAAGCATTTTCAATACTTAAAATGCTTCCGTTGCACTACAATTATTTTAAATAATTGTTTTAAAATCGCTCAAAAAGTATGAGAGGTCAGGTGATGCATATAAATCACTTTTATGCAAAAACCTAACCATGTCTTTTGAAATTTTTGAGTGAAAAATCCTCTTTTCATTTTTTCCCCACTCTTGAGTTATAACTACAACCCTAATTCTCCTAGCTACATTAATTCTAAAACTTTTCCATCTTGTAGTCCTTCCAACTAGTACCTCAACTCCAGGAGATCGGCTCTATTTGCATCTTTTAAGTCCCCCAAACACTCATCTGAAATTTCTGTCCAGAACTGAATTCTGGTAAAACTTGCACTAACAAGTTTATCTTCTTGACAAACCAACTCTACCATCTAAAGAGACCTCACCCTGCCAAGTTTCAAATCTAACAAAGCTTCCTAGCTGGCCCTAGCATTCTGTCAAACACCTTCTAGGCATGGCAGAAACTTTGCAACTTTCTGAACTGCACTGGACACTTGGTCATTTGGCCAAACTAGCATGTCCATTAGCTCTCTCACAACTAGACTCACAATCCTATCAAATATCGCTGTCATCAGACACCCCTAGGTGGCCCTGGCATTTCATCAAGCACAGTGTGCATGTGCTCCAGGCAGGGCCAGAGCGTGCGTTTCGCACGCGTCGGCACCGAGCAACTGCCGCCGCTCTGCTACCTCCCCCTCTCAACCCGATCCTTCTCTGGAGCAGCTCGACTACCTAGACCCTCGCCGACACCTCCCCTTGGCTCCTAGCACCGTCCACTGCCATCAACGATGACCAGGATCGCCACCTAACGAGTCCCCCTTTGCCACGTCTCTGTCCTCCCCATCTCACTTAATTTCCTTTGGCTCGAGCTCATCCGCAGCCCACCGGCCTCACAAAAGACACACCGGCCACACATCTAACCAGCCACCGCCCTCGTTGTCATTAAGGGTTGCCGCCGTCATGTCTATCTTCGGGAAGCCGTAGAGCCGACCTCACCGGGATAGATAAGGCTACTGATACGTCTCCGTCGTATCTATAATTTTTGATTGTTCCATGCTAATATTCTACAAATTTCATATACTTTTGGCAACTTTTTATACAATTTTTGGGACTAACATATTGATCCAGTGTCCGGTGCCAGTTCTTGTTTGTTGCATGTTTTTTGTTTCACAGAATATCCATATCAAACAGAGTCCAAACGGGATAAAAACTGATGGAGATTTTTTTCGGAATATATATGATTTTTGGGAAGAAAAATCCACACGAGACGATGCCCGAGGGCGCCCCAGGGGGCAGGCGCGCCCCTGACCCTCGTGGCCACCCCGTAAGGGGGTTGGTCTCCTTCTTTCGCTGCTAGAAAGCTAATATCCGGATAGAGATCGTGTTAAAATTTCGGCCCAATCACAGTTACGAATCTCCGGGAATATAAGAAACGGTGAAAGGGTAGAATCTGGGAATGCAGAAATAGAGACAGTCAGAGAGACAAATCCAATCTCGGAGGGGCTCTTGCCCCTCCCACGCCATGGACCAGAGGGGAGACCCTTCTCCCATCTAGGGAGGAGGTCAAGGAAGAAGAAGAAGGAGGGGGCTCTCTCCCCCTCGCTTTCGGTGGCACCGGAGTGCCACCGGGGGCCATCATCATCACCGCAATCTTCACCAACAACTTCACCGCCATCATCACCAACTCTTCCCCCTCTATGCAGTGGTGTAACCTCTCTCTTACCCGTTGTAATCTCCACTTTAACATGGTGCTCAACGCTATATATTATTTCCCAATGATGTATGGCTATCCTATGATGTTTGAGTAGATCTGTTTTGTCCTATGGGCTATTTGATGGTCGTGATTGATTTGAGTTGCATGTTTTATTATTGGTGCTGTCCTATGGTGCTCTCCATGTCACGCAGGCATGATGGATCCCCACTGTAGGGTGTTGCAATACGTTCATGATTCGTTTATAGTGGGTTGCGCGAGTGACTGAAACACAAACCCGAGTAAGGGGGTTGTTGCGTATGGGATAAAGAAGACTTGATACTTTACTGCTATGGATGGGTTTTACCTTAATTATCTTTAGTAGTTGTGGATGCTTTCAAGAGTTCCAATCATAAGTGCATATGATCCAAGTAGATAAAGTATGTTAGCTTATGCCTCTCCCTCATATAAAATTGCAATAATGATTACCGATCTAGTTATCGATTGCCTAGGGACAAATAAGTGAACATCAAGCGTGCGTAGAGTTGTATCGGTGGTCAATAGAACTTGAGGGAATATTTGTTCTTCCTTTAGCTCCTCGTTGGGTTCGACACACTTACTTATCGAAAACTATTGCGATCCCCTATACTGGTGGGTTATCAAGACCTTTTTCTGGCGCCGTTGCCGGGGAGCAATAGCGTGGGGTGAATATTATCGTGTGTGCTTGTTTGCTTTATCACTAAGTAATTTTTATTTGCTGTTCTTAGTTGTTTTCTATCTTTAGTTATGGGTAGGAAACGCAAAATACCAAAAAAAATTAGTTGTACCTACTAAACCAATGGTTGAAGAACCACTCAAAATCTGTCACACTGCTGAAGCTTATTACTTGGATCATCTTCGATCCCTATGTGCTCGTGCTGAAACCCCAACTAGCTTAGTTGAGGGCAAATCTTTCATGCTTGTTACGTGCGACATCGAATATCTGAAAAAGGGAAAATTTTACTGGGTCAAATTCATCGTTTGCAATGCTATGCTTGGAATTTATGCGAAATATATGATATTACTTGTTGTTCTGAAAACCCTAAGAAACACCTTCCCTATCAATGTGAGTTTAATGATAATGGAATCATATCTTTGTATGCTAAGGGTGTTTATAGTTACTATGATGTTCAACAAATTGAAGAATTTGTTGCTTTTAAGGGTGCTTATGAAATTGCTTCTTTGATTGAAACGTATGATGCTACTCTTTACAAATCTGAAAATTTTGACATACATAAATATTTCTATGATAATTATGCTTCTAATGCCTATGTTGAACAATATATTGAGGACTACCCCACTGTCCAAGAAGAGACTAATAATTTGCAGGAGTCTACAGAAGAAGAAATTTATGAAACTATGAGCTCATTGGATGAAAACGATGAGGAGGAGAGCGAAGAACAAAATTAGGAAGAGCGGATTAGCTACCCGTGCCCACCTTCTAATGAGATTAACTCTTCAACTCATACATTGTTTAATTTTCCTTCGTGCTTACTAAAGGATGATTGCTATGATGATTGTTATGATCCCGTTGATTCTCTTGAAATATCCCTTTTTGATGATGCTTGCTATGCTTGTGGCCAAGATGCCAATATGAATTATGCTTATGGAGATGAACTTGCTATAGGTCCTTATGTCAAACATGAAATTGTTGCTATTGCACCCACACATGATAGTCCTATTATCTTTTTGAATTCTCCTGACTACACTATATCGGAGAAGTTTGCCCTTATTAAGGATTATATTGATGGGTTGCCTTTTACCGTTGCGCATCATGATTTTGATGAATATAATATGCATGTGCTTGCTGTGCCTACTTGCAATTATTATGAGAGAGGAACTATATCTCCACCTCTTTATGTTTCCAATATGATAAAATTGCAAGAAACTGCTTATGCTATGCATTGGCCTTTACTATGTGTGCATGAATTGTTCTTTTATGACATGCCAATGCATAGGAAGAGAGTTAGACTTTGTTGTTATATGATATATGTTACTTTGTGCTCACTACTAAATTACAAATCATTGCTAATTAAAATTGGCTTTGATATACCTTGGGATCCAGGTGGATTCACTACTTGAGCACTATATGCCTAGCTTAATGGGTTTAAAGAAAGTGCTGCCAGTGAGACAACCCGGAAGTTTTAGAGAGTCATTTATTTCTGTTGAGTGCTTTCATATAGTTTAAAAACAACAAAAATAAAGAGGGGAACCCAAAACTTTTTCAAAAAGGAAAGTGAAAGTGAGAAAGACAAGCATTGTTGAAGTGGGAGCGCTCCTTGAACTTTGTTCATGCTCACGGCAACTTTGTGAATCTTGATTACATAAACTTTTCAACAAAAATAATTATCCCCTTGTACAATTCCATTGTATTATAAAAATAATGTGCCAAGGTTTGCCTTTAGGATGTTTACTTTGCTTGTTGGTTTGTATGGTGCAGGACAGAAACTTTGGCTGTAGTGCACGATTTTACGTTTTTAGCTGGAACGTCAAATGGTTCTAATTCTTTCTGCGCTGTCTTTATATACCAATTGTTTATTTTTACTAATTTTGGAAGAATTTTTAAAGTATCAGAAGTATGGTGAATGTTCAGATTATTACAGACTATTCTGTTTTAGACAGATTCTGTTTTTGATGCATAGTTTACTTGTTTTGATGAAACTATCGATTTGTATCAGTGGATTAAGCCATGGAAAAGTTATATTACAGTATACACAATACAAAAACAAAATATGAATTGGTTTGCAACAGTAATTAGAGTAGTGATTTGCTTTATTATACTAACGGATCTTACCGAGTTTTCTGTTGAAGTTTTGTGTGGATGAAGTGTTCGATGATCGAGAAGGTCTCGATGTGAGAAGAAGGAAGAGAGGCAAGAGCTCAAGCTTGCGGATGCCCGAGGCACCCAAAGTAAATATTCAAGGAGACTCAAGCGTCTAAGCTTGGGGATGCCCCGGAAGGCATCCCCTCTTTCTTCAACAAGTATCGGTATGTTTTCGGATTCGTTTCGTTCATGCGATATGTGCAATCTTGGAGCGTCTTTTGCATTTAGTTTTCATTTTTCTTTTATGCACCATGCTGGTATGAGATAGTCCTTGGTTGATTTATAGAATGCTCATTGCACTTCACTTATATCTTTTGAGTATGGCTTTATAGAATGCTTCATGTGCTTCACTTATATCATTTGAAGTTTGGATTGCCTGTTTCTCTTTACATAGAAAACTGCCATTGTAGAGTGCTCTTTTGCTTCACTTATATTTGTTAGAGTGTGGGCATATCTTTTGTAGAAATAATTAAACTCTCTTGCTTCACTTATATCAATTTGGAGAGATGGCATGAATTGGTCATTCGCATGTTTAGTCATAAAATCCTACATAAAACTTGTAGATCACTGAATATGATATGTTTGATTCCTTGCAATAGTTTTGCGATATAAAGATGGTGATATTGGAGTCTTGCTAGTGGGTAGTTGTGGATTAGTAGAAATACTTGTGTTGAGGTTTGTGATTCCCGTAGCATGCACGTATGGTGAACCGTTATGTAACGAAGTCAGAGCATGAGGTATTTATTGATTGTCTTCCTTATGAGTGGCGGTCGGGGACGAGCGATGGTCTTTTCCTACCAATCTATCCCCCTAGGGGAATGCATAGTAGTACTTTGCTTCGAGGGCTAATAAACTTTTGTAATAAGTATGTGAGTTCTTTATGACTAATGTTGAGTCCACGGATTATATGCACTCTCACCCTTCCATCATTGCTAGCCTCTCTAGTATCGCGCAACTTTCGCCGGTACCATAAACCCACCATATACCTTCCTCAAAACAGCCACCATACCTACCTATTATGGCATTTCCATAGCCATTCCGAGATATATTTCCATGCAACATCCATCATCACCATATACATGACTTGAGCATTCATTGTCATATTGCTTTGCATGATCGTAAGATAGCTAGCATGATGTTTTCATGGCTTGTCCATTTATTGATGTCATTGCTACGCTAGATCATTACACATCCCGGTACACCGCCGGAGGCATTCATATAGAGTCATATCTTTGTTCTAGATATCGAGTTTTAATATTGAGTTGTAAGTAAATAAAAGTGTGATGATCATCATTAATAGAGCACTGTCCCCAAAAAAGAGAAATGCCAAATAAAAAAGAAAGGCCACATAAAAAAGGCAAAATAGAAAGAATAAAAAAAAAGGGGTAATGTTACTATCCTTTTACCACATTTGTGCTTCAAAGTAGCACCATGTTCTTCATATAGAGAGTCTCTTGAGTTATCACTTTCATATACTAGTGGGAATTTTCATTATAGAACTTGGCTTGTATATTCCGATGATGGGCTTCCTCAAATGCCCGAGGTCTTCATGAGCAAGCAAGTTGGATGCATGCCCACTTAGTTTTCAGTTTGAGCATTCATAGACTTATAGCTCTTAGTGCATCCGTTGCATGGCAATCCCTACTCACTCACATTGATAACTATTGATGGGCATCTCCATAGCCCGTTGATACGCCTAGTTGATGTGAGACTATCTTCTCCTTTTTGTCTTCTCCACAACCACCATTCTATTCCACCTATAGTGCTATGTCCATGGCTCACGCTCATGTATTGCGTGAGGGTTGAAAAAGATGAAGCGCATTAAAAAGTATGAACCAATTGCTCGGCTTGTCATCGGGGTTGTGCATGATTTGAATATTTTGTGTGGTGAAGATGGAGCATACCCAGACTATATGATTTCGTAGGGATAACTTTCTTTGGCCATGTTATTTTGAAAAGACATGATTGCTTTATTAGTAGGCTTGAAGTATTATTGTTTTTATGTCAAATGATAGACTATTGCTTTGAATCACTCGTATCTTAATATTCACGCCATGATTAGATATGTGATCAAGATTATGCTAGGTAGCATTCCACATCAAAAATTATCTTTTTATCATTTACCTACTCGAGGACGAGCAGGAATTAAGCTTGGGGATGCTGATACGTCTCCGCCGTATCTACAATTTTTGATTGTTCCATGCCAATATTCTACAACTTTCATATACTTTTGGCAACTTTTTATACTATTTTTGGGACTAACATATTGATCCAGTGCCCAATGCCAGTTCCTGTTTGTTGCATGTTTTTTTGTTTCGTAGAATATCCATATCAAAAGGAGTCCAAATGGGATAAAAACTGACGGAGATTTTTTTTGGAATATATATGATTTTTTGGAAGAAAAATCCACGCGAGATGATGCCCGAGGGGGCCATGAGGCAGGGGGGCGCGCCCCAGGGTGGCAGCCACGCCCCTGACCCTCGTGGCCACCCCGTAAGGTGGTTGGTGCCCTTCTTTTGTCGCAATAGCTAATATCTGGATAGAGATCGTGTTAAAATTTCAGCCCACTCGGAGTTACGGATCTCCGGGAATATAAGAAACGGTGAAAGGGTAGAATCTGGGAACGCAGAAATAGAGAGAGACAGAGAGACAGATCCAATCTCGGAGGGGCTCTTGCCCCTCCCATGCCATGGAGGCCATGGACCAGAGGGGAAACCCTTATCCCATCTAGGGAGGAGGTCAAGGAAGAAGAAGAAGGAGGGGAGCTCTCTCCCCCTCGCTTCCGGTGGCACCGGAGTGCCACCGGGGGCCATCATCATCACCGCAATCTTGACCAACAACTTCACCGCCATCATCACCAACTCTTCCCCCCCTCTATGCAGCGGTGTAACCTCTCTCTTACCCACTGTAATCTCTACTTAAACATGGTGCTCAACGCTATATATTATTTCCCAATGATGTATGGCTATCCTATGATGTTTGAGTAGATCCGTTTTGTCCTATGGGCTATTTGATGATCGTGATTGGTTTGAGTTGCATGTTTTATTATTGGTGATGTCCTATGGTGCTCTCCGTGTCGCGCAAGCGTGAGGGATCCCCGTTGTAGGGTGTTGCAATACGTTCATGATTCACTTATAATGGGTTGCGTGAGTGACTGAAACACAAACCCGAGTAAGGGGGTTGTTGCGTATGGGATAAAGAGGACTTGATATTTTAATGCTATGGTTGGGTTTTACCTTAATGATCTTTAGTAGTTGCGGATG
Organism: Triticum urartu; assembly: GCF_003073215.2. NCBI lineage: Eukaryota > Viridiplantae > Streptophyta > Magnoliopsida > Poales > Poaceae > Triticum > Triticum urartu. The sequence goes on along the minus strand of NC_053026.1, from coordinate 147,171,953 downwards.
CTTTCTAGAGTTCGAATCATAAGTGCATATGATCCAAGTAGAGAAAGTATGTTAGCTTATGCCTCTCCCTCATATAAAATTGCAATAATGATTACCGGTCTAGTTATCGATTGCCTAGGACAAATAACTTTCTCGTAACTACAACCTCTCTACTAAACCTAACTTAGTTGTGTCTTTACCTAAACAGCCCCTACCTTTTATTTACATGCTCTTTATTACCTTGCAAACCTATCTAAAAACACCTACAAAGTACTTCTAGTTTCATACTTGTTCTAGGTAAAGCGAACATCAAGCGTGCGTAGAGTTGTATCGGTGGTCGATAGAACTTGAGGGAATATTTGTTCTGCCTTTAGCTCCTCATTGGGTTTGACACTCTTACTTATCGAAAACTGTTGCGATCCCCTATGCATGTGGGTTATCAGCTACCCTGAGCCTGATCCCAACACCATCATCCCCTCTCCACCCTCTCTGAGCTCTCTCGAACAGAAGAACGACCGGAAGCGGTCTTCTTCCTCACCTCCGACCAAGGCGACCGCCGCCGCTGTTTGGTCGATTCCGACACCACTAGAGCCACTCCTTGTCCAATTTATTCTCTAGTAGATGTCTAGGTATCCCACGAATCCAACCATCTCTTGTTTCTGCTCAGGATTGATCGTGGGAGGAATTCCCTTTTCACCCGTCGCCGCCGTTCGCCGGAGAGCTCGCCATCGGTGACTCCGTCCACCACGGCAACCACAAAGGGTACCCACGGGTCCGCCTCGACCCCTTGAGCATGTTTAGGTGCTCAGCTCCCCACCATTCAGCAACGTGGGCCGCCGGAATGGCGCCTCTGTTCTGCCACGGGAGGGAGGGCGCAGTTGGACTAGTCAAACCTGACCGGTGGGCCAGGCGGGCCCACTGTCAGTGACCCAGCGCTGTGCCAGCTCATTTTAAGTGGAGGCATGTTTCTCAAAGTATGTCTCCTCCTTTGGAAACCGTAATCTAGGGTAGAGTCACCATTGAAGGACGTTTTCCCAAGTCTAAAAGAGTATTTTCGCTTGAATCGTTTTCTTTTTCTATTTTTATTTAAATCCAGAGTTGACCCTAAATTTGACTGGCTCTAATTTTTAAACCACAACTCCAAATGACTTGATTCCTTTTCTATTATTTCTGAAATTCCATCTAGTTTATTTAGTATTTATTTCAACAATTTCCAAACAATTTTTATGTACTGTTTTGGAATTATGTGGTAATTAAAATATTTTGAAAATAAGAAATGGAGGGAAGATATAATTATTAAAGTTTTGGAGTGCACCCAATCTTTCTGCATGCTCAAGGCAAGCATCTTGAGCACATGATACGATGAATACATAATGGTTTATTTGCTAGTGTAATTGAATTATGAATGTAGTGAATTGATATAGAACTTGCATATTGCTAGTCATACATGCATGACACCCGTGATGATATTCTATCTCCATTTAAACATGAAGTATGAGTGAGTATGGTGATTTTCATGTACCATATATGCCTATGTTGGTCCAGGCTAATTTGCAGGAAGAATCAGTCACGAGAAAAGTGACTGTGAGACTGAAATCTTGTTGTGACGAGAATGATCGGTGAGGGTATGTTGGGACATACCAGGTGGTGACCCTGTTGGGTACCGCCAAGGAGTTATACTGTGCTAACCACTGCAGCAAAACATAAACCTCCTAAGTTGACCATAGATCGAGTCTTGTTCCGGTAACCCCCATACTGGTTTCGTGCTACCACTTGTCCCTGCCACATGCAGGGTATGGTTCAGTAAGTTGTTAACCCCTTTACCTGCACGCACCATACAGAGAGGACACGTTGAGGGTTTCCAGGTACCGACTGTAATGCCAGTCATTGGGTCAGAGGCATGGGTTTATCCGGCTGGGCCAAGAGGGGGGCACCCCTTGTAATCTGCGCGTGTTAATAGTGATCAAATGCTATTCGAGACGATAGTCTCCGCGCCTTAGAGTTTCTCTTGAACGATGCTTTGGGTGATTCCTGGCATCCAGAAAGTTAATCTGGTGTGTGCTGGTCAGGTGTGTTTTCAACCCAAAGGCCGTAATAGGAATTAGTCAGCGTCTTAGTGTTGGCTAAAGAAATCCTATACACGTGGGTAAAGAGTACACCCTCTGCAGAGTTATATCTATTCGAATAGCCATGTCCATGGTTAAGGACTATAGTCTGGGTTGGTCAAGTGTCGGTCTTAGTGTCAGTCTTCAGAGGAAATAATTAATTTGATTATGTTTCGTTCTGTAGGATAATTATTGTCACGACTGGTGCCAATATGAATATTATTGTTGACATGAATATTGTTGTGGACTAACCCTTTCCTCTTATGTTTAACCTTGAGTATCTCTTGGGATGGCTAGACCACCTGTGATTACTCAAGTTTATTTTCGTTTCTGAGTATCACTTGGGATGGCTAGTCCACCTGGATACTCGTGTTATTATTGTCTTATAAGCCCTTTATGAGGCATCGCTCAGACACCCGACTGTGGTATTTATGTTTCAAGACCTCTCGAGGCTTCGCTTTTAGACACCCATTTGGCATTTCTTTTCAAGACCGCTCGTGGTGTCGCTTGAGTTCTTGGGCGGTCCTGTCTCGCCCGGTTCTCTTTTAGACACCCTCTTGGCTTTTTTTCTTGGAATTCTTAGGGCGGTCCAACGCCCGATGTTCCACTTCCTTTCCTCAATTTACTAGGAACGTGATTCGTTTGTCCTTCTGCACCATATGAATATTTTTCATGCCATGCTTTAATTCTTAGTCATCACACACATATAATTTTATTCATCATGAGCATATGCATCCGGTATATCTTGTGTTCATCATGTTTGCGAGTACATTCAAACATACTCACTGGCTTGTCCCTGGCTATTGTCTTGGCTAGATCATGTTTCAGAAAGCAGTACTTTGAAGACACCTCCACAACCTAGGATTCGAGGATAGAGACCACGCGAGATAGGAGTTATGCAGGTCAGCTGTTCCTGTGGGAATGGAGTCCCATCAACATCGGAGACCCACGAGTTGCTTCCATCATCCACCACTGGATAACATTGTTATATTCATTGGACCTTTGTGGTCTTGTACTCAATTTCTTGTATTTCCTTGGAATTCTGTATCAAGGAAGTGTCCACCAGCGAACAGTAATCCTGGGGCTGGTGATCACACAAGGGTCATATGCTGGGATTTATGTCCCGGAAATCCGGCCTCTACACCCCCGGACATCGGGCTCGACGCCCGAACATCCGGCGCTTGGCAGCAGCATACGACTCCACCACCACCATTTTCCCCGAATTCGCCAATATTGACCAGAGTTTCCAACATTACTTCCGCATACCACCACTGCTTTCCGCAACCACCATCGCTTATCTGCTACCACCTTCAACAATTAGACACCTTTGTTTTGATAATTTGAGCTGTGGTTTTCGTTTCCTAACTTGTTTTGACTACTTAGGGACGGTTCGACACCGGCATCACCTCCGCTCATCTTCGCCACGGATTCGTCATCGACAACAACCACTTCACCTTCGTGACACCATCAACCGTAAGCAAGGGCGGTAACCTCGACGACACCTTCGTATACTCTCCCTTGCCATTGCATTGTTAAGCCCGAGCCTATTTTGCGTCACTTTCCTATGGAGACTAGCCATTTGAGTTTTGTCGGGCAACTTTAGTTATGCACATTAGTGATCATCGGTCCACACCTTCCCTCATGCATATCATCTTGGCATGAGTGCATATATCATTGTATCATCTCTTGTGTTATCTATTGTTCCCTCATATACATCATTTTTGTCTTGGTTCGAAAAGTTTGCATAAGTGGCCTAAGGACAATATCAAAAGAACAAAAAGCTTTTAAGCAAGGAGACAGGAAAGAGATTGTAATCAATAGCCATAGCATCGCCGCATTGCATATCAACTTGTCATATTCGATCATCTTGGATCATCGTGAGAAAATCACCGGGAGCCATACATACATAGAATACTTGGGATAGAAGTCATTCCACTTTGTCTCGTATAGGTTGTGCACAAGTCTCATATCCGCCTGTTGAGAAATCATGCTAGTATCTCTCCAGAGTTGTGCAACAAGAGCATTTTCCATGGATTCGACATTTTGAGCTTGTTCCTTGGTAGCATGACCCCATTTATCTATCCGTGTGTGTGTTTCCATGCGCCACGTATTGCTATTGGCCTACTTGCTTCACTTGCAAATTTGTGAATATCTTTCAACATTATTGAATCTTGCTAACAATCGCATAAATTTTGTGCCACCATCCTCACCAAGCTACTCTAAAAGCTTTACTTGTGTAGGTGTGAGAATCCACAAGATCCGGTACCAATTATGCTACTTCCATAATACTACTTTGGGTGATCTTTAATCCATCTTCAACATCGGATAAGGTACATTTGGTCTAGTTCTTTCCTTTATTCCACTCACATATTTGCTTGAGATGATGGATAGGCCAAGTACTTCTACCAACCCACTCTTCATCGAGCAAGAAGAGGAGCCCAACAACTATGTCACCAAGAATCAATTATCCGGTGTGCATAGAGCTTTACACCAATCGAATGAAGCATTGGGCGACTGCATTGATCAAGTCACCACCTACTTGAGGCAATCCGAAGCACGACCAAGGGGATACCTCGACACCACGCTTTCCAACCACATGGAAGAGCTTGACGCCAAAATTGGCAATACTAATGGACGACTTTCGTGCCTTGTTGGTTAATCATTCCTCAACAACATCATTGCCATCATCAAGACGATGCAAGTGAAGTCGACACTCTTTGGACACACTTATTCGGATGCAAGTCTTCCATGAGCGCGTCTGCATCGTCGCCAAGACCATGAAGATCATCAAGCTGCACAAAACTCATTTCATGGCAACGATTTACAAGACAACCTTCGGGACGTGAACGACATCATCACCAAGCTAATGATCAAATGGACAAAGAACAAGCTCCAATACGCCAAGTTCGCCAAGTAAACCAAGATGGCGACTCCATTCGAAAAAAGCAAAAATGCCGTAATGAACAAGCCCTTGAAGCCCAACGTGCTCTAAATGAAGCAACCCAAGCCGTCTACGCACACAACCGGGAACAAGAAGAGGCCATCCGATGAGAGCGGCAAGAAGAAGCCGCACGCCTCGAGGAGCACCAAGAAATGAGGAACCACGCAAGAATCCCATGTCCCCAACGTCAAGCTAATCAAGCGGAGCATGTGCAAGAAGTGGTGGAAGACACTCAACCGAGGCAAGAGCGCCTTCACAATCGACTCGCACACATTGAAGAACAACGCTACGACAAGCTAAAGTTCACCATGCCTAAGTTCTCCATAAGTAATGATCCCAAAGACTACCTTTCATGGGCATTGAAGGTCGACAACTATCGGGACCCCGATCCTAAGTCACACCGGTCTAGCATGTAACACATCATATCACTTTCCAGCCTCACATACAGTATTCCCACGGCTGCAGCGATACCTTGGCTGGGACCATCTGCGCCTTTTGGCTCATGTATATGATTGCATCGCTAGCATCCATATGACAGAGAACCCGGGTTGACATGACTAGTTGTAAACCTAAGGTGGCACACACTTACAGGGATAGGCATAGGTAACCCAGCAATGAATGTGTCGGTCATCAACGTACGAATCTAAGTCATAGAAACCTACAAGGACATAAAGGAACAACGTGTGACATTTGCCCGAAGGGACAAACATAGGAACAAAGAAGAATACATGCCGGCCAACCTAAGTGTTCCGGAGCAGTAGAGAACTAGCATGGCTCAGTGGAAGCACTCACTACTGTAGGATGCTGCTAACGTGACACTACAATCATAGACCCTTCAACAAAACTATGTGCGATGCATTAATCACAAACGATGATGTAATAAAACCATAAAAATGATACGAAACATTAAGATGGCGGAGACTTCAAACACGATTTATATTATGGTGTGTGTGATATGCGTGGCATACGGATGATCCATACGAACTATTTGCGATGAGCCAAAAGAACAAAAATGGGCAACCATATCAAGGTGAGTGCGATATATGACATATAGTTCACTCGGATGAACTGTTTGCGATGCTAGAGATGAACACAAGCGATTTAGTGTAACAAGATGTGTGTGATAACCGACAAATAGGTCGGTAATCAGAATTGTGTGCGATCATTATAGACAACGCATACAATTTTTTTGTGAATTGTGTGCTCGACAAGGTACACAATTCAAGAAACCAACCTATGGGCGATAATGTAAAAGATCTCTGTCAAATACGTATTGCTAACCGCCTGCGATGAGATTGACAGGGGAAACATAGATAATGAATTGATATGAGCGAACGAAAACATAGATATATACAGTCTGCTTAATTTAGTACTTGTTGTTGTTGTTGGATGGCCCCGCGACATCTTCTTAGCGAGGATGCTTCTTGTCGCCGAAGTTGAATTTTCATCGCCGCCGCCGTCGTCATCGTCGTTGTTGCTGTCATCCTCCTCCTTGTTTGATCATTCCTCATCATCATGGACATCGTGCTCTTCTTCATCCTCCGACGACTCCTTGTCTGTCTGGTTGTTATCTGACCACTCGGGAGGTGGCGGCCCTTCCATGATCCAGATAAAACTGAGGTATGTGCTCGACATCGGACTCCTGGAAGACGAGCAAGATGATACCAATGTTGACCTATCATTGGGCGCTAGACTGCTGGTGGAACTGTTGTCCTTGCTATCACTCGACATGGCTGCGTACGCGTACAAACCACGAGATAGTGAGATTGCAGAGTGTGTGCAAGTGTGTAGTGTGGCCGGCCGGGATGATAAAGATGGTGGACACTTAAGCGGGGTATGCAGAGAAGAGGAATATCAATGAAGCGGGGGATTGATGTATTATCGAACCGCCTTGTAGGAGGTTAGAATACTAATATAATCAACCACAATTATTTGTACATAGTCGCTCCAAATTCCTGGGGTCGCGCAGTTCTCAATTTGATAATTACACACACGCGTTGGAGCGTCCAAATATGAAACATGCATTTTTCATACTCCCGCCGTACCGGCGACCTAGGTGGGGGAAAACGAGAGAATTTGATGTTTATTTGCTAATAAATACCATTGCGTGCAGAGAATTGACCATTACATGTTATTCTAAGTAGTCTGAAGTCATTGAATGCATACAAAACCCCACGACTCCTATTGGCTGCTTTCTTTTTTGGGGCAAAATTCAAGGAACGAGTTTTGGGATTATTTGGTTTTCGTAATGACTTATGCACCGGTCGGACGGAGTAGGGCAGTTGGCAAGCAATACAATGAGCTCTATTTATTGATGAAGTCAGTAGTAATCAAGCAAAACCCCTAATCATCGTTGCAAACAGCGCATAGGAGATGGCTAATGGGACAACCACAACTACACATGCTAGTTCCTTCTTATCTCTTACTTTCATCTGTTGCCTGTGATTGATTCTTTCTTGCTTCATCGTACTGATTGTACACTCCAGATCAACTAGTTTCTGCTTCAGCTTTACGTTATCTTCTGCGAGCTTGGTGATAACACTCCGAGCCCTGCCATGCCATTCTTCATCTAGCCAGTTAACGAAGGCACAAGCCTCATATCCCTGCCAATGTTAAATAGTATTCAGGATGAGCAGTGGCATTAACTCAACTAAAATGATGAACTTAGCACTAACCACTAAGGGGCAACTGAGAAACCGTCTAGAAATGTCGAATCCCTCCTTGCATACATGTCGAGCGGGAGTGTGACCGTGCAAACAACTCAGCTTTTGGTACTTCTCGGTGGCGCAAAACTCGGAGTTGAACTCATGTTACGAGAGTCTGGAGTCATACTCCGGATCTGGTGGCTGATCGCTGCTACCTCTTGAGCACTGCGTTGGTTTTCCCCGAAGAGGAAGGAATGATGCAGCAAAGTAGCATAAGTATTTCCCTCAGTTTTTGAGAACCAAGGTATCAATCCAGCAGGAGGCTACACGCGAGTCCCTCGCACCTGCACAAAACAAATAAATCCTCGCAACCAACGCGATAAGGCATTGTCAATCCCTACACGGCCACTTACGAGAGTGAGATCTGATATATATGATAAGATAATATTTTTGGTATTTTTGTGATAAAGATGCAAAGTAAAATAAAATCAAAGTAAAAAGCAAAGGAAATAACTAAGTAGTAGGAGATTAATATGATGAAGATAGACCCGGGGGCCATAGGTTTCACTAGTGGATTCTCTCGAGAGCATAAGTATTCTACGGTGGGTGAACACATTACTGTTGAGCAATTGACAAAATTGAGCATAGTTATGAGAATATCTAGGTATGATCATGTATATAGGCATCACGTCCGAGACAAGTAGACCGACTCGTGCCTGCATCTACTACTATTACTCCACTCATCGACCGCTATCCAGCATGCATCTAGAGTATTAAGTTAATGAAAACAGAGTAATGCCTTAAGCAAGATGACATGATGTAGATGGATAAACACATGCAATATGATGAAAACCCCATCTTGTTATCCTTGATGGCAATAATACAATACTTGCCTTGCTGCCCCTACTGTCACTGGGAAAGGACACCGCAAGATTGAACCCAAAGCTAAGCACTTCTCTCATTGCAAGAAAGATCAATCCAGTAGGCCAAACCAAACTGATAATTCAAAGAGACTTGCAAAGATAACCAATCATACATAAAAGAATTCAGAGAAGATTCAACTATTGTTCATAGATAGACTTGATCATAAACCCACACTACTAGGAAAAGGCCTACTAATGGCGCACCAGTTTTGCCTACTAATGGCGCACTACTGGTTCGCCATTAGTATACCGGCGCACCACATAGAAGTGCGCCATTAGTAATAAAATTTTTTCAATTTTTTATATTTTTTTTTCTTAATCTCGAGTCACTATGGCTTAATCTCAGGTCAAATCCGCACTCTATGGTCAAACTTCCCAGAAGGTCACCCATCCTCACACTACTCCAGCCCGAGCACGCTTAACTTCGTAGTTCTATCCAACCCCAACACCACCTCACTTCACAAGCACTTGTTGATATATCTATCATATCAATCCTATTAAACCTTGCTGATGTCTAGGACTTTGTTCATGTTCATGAGTATGACGAAATTTTGAAAAAATATTTCAAACTTCCCGGTCATATTACGTATCGTATTTTGAAAAATAATTCAAAAAAAAATTTCGAAACCAATTTTTTTTCTGTTACTAGTGGCGCACCTAGCATACGGTGCGCCACTAGTAAGTTTCAATAGTTTTGAATTTTTTTGCCTCCGGATCTTAAAAGTCCCGTAACTTTTTTCTGTTAGGTTTTTGGAGATTTTGAAAATGTTTAACGAGGTTCCCCATGTTAAATTCGGATGTAACTTTTCGAGTAGATGATTTTTCATATAGAAAACTTTTTAATCCGAGTCCGTATGCAAAAGTTATGCCTATTTTACAAATTTCAGAGAGATTTTGCAAATAAAGTCGAAATTCATATTTGTAAATTTTCCCAACAACTAGACCACATATCACATGGGAAACTTATTTTCTTTTATTTTTTTTGACATTTCCATCATTTTATTTTATTTTTTTAAAACTAAAAAGGCGGCCCACCGGGGGGGGTGCATTCGGTGGAAGTTTTGGGCCAAGTTAGTAATGGCGCACCGTGGGAGTGGTGCGCCATTACTAGTTAAACTAGTAATGGCGCACCACACCCACGGTGCGCCATTACTAGTTAAAAAAATAAAACAAAGTCTGAATTTTTTTTGAAAAAAACTTAGTAATGGCGCACCAGTTGACAGTGCGCCATTACTAGTTTTAACTAGTAATGGCGCACTGTCCACTGGTGCGCCATTACTAGTTTCGAAAAAATAAATAAAAAAAATTTGAATTTTTTTGAAAATAATTTACTAGTGGCGCACTGTGGATGTGGTGCGTCATTACTAGTTTAACTAATAATGGCGCACTATCCACTGGTGCGCCATTACTAGTTTTGAAAAAAATGAAAAAAAATTGTTACTAATGGCGCACCGTGGATGTGGTGCGCCATTAGTATTTGGACACTAATGGCGCACCAACACATGGTGCGCCATTAGTATATACTAATGGCGCACCACATGTCTGGTGCGCCATTAGTGGCATATCATCTATAGCCCTTTTCCTAGTAGTGCCACAATTCATCGGTCTCAACAAACACACCGCAAAAAGAAGATTACATCGAATAGTTCTCCACAAGAGAGGGGGAGAACATTGTATTGAGATCCAAAAAGAGAGAAGAAGCCATCTAGCTAATAACTATGGACCCGTAGGTCTGAGGTGAACTACTCACACTTCATCGGAGGGGCTATGGTGTTGATGTACAAGCCCTCCGTGATCGATGCCCCCTCCGGCGGAGCTCTGGAACAGGCCCCAAGATGGGATCTCGTGGATACAGAAAGTTGCGGCGGTGGAACTATGGTTTTGGCTCCGTATCCGATCGTTTGGGGTACGTAGGTATATATAGGAGGAAGGAGTACGTCGGTGGAGCAACAGGGGGCCCACGAGGGTGGAGGGCGCGCCTGGGGGGGGGGGGGTAGGCGCGCCCCCTACCTCATGGCCTCCTCTTTTTTGTCTTGACGTAGGGTCCAAGTCTCCTGGGTCTTGTTCGTTGAGAAAATCATGTTCCCGAAGGTTTCATTCCATTTGGACTCCGTTTGATATTCCTTTTCTTCGAAACCCTAAAACAGGCAAAAAAAACAGCAATTCCGGGCTGGGCCTTCGGTTAATAGGTTAGTCCCAAAAATAATATAGAAGTGGATAATAAAGCCCAATAATGTCCAAAACAGTAGATAATATAGCATGGAGCAATCAAAAATTATAGATACATTGGAGACGTATCAAGCATCCCCAAGCTTAATTCCTTCTCATCCTCGAGTAGGTAAATGATAAAAATAGAATTTTTGATGCAGTGATACCTGGCATAATTTTAATGTAATTCTGCTTAATTTTGGTATGAATATTCAGATCCGAAAGATTCAAGTCAAAAGTTTATATTGACATAAAAATAATAATAGTTCAAGCATACTAACAAAGCAATTATGTCTTCTCAAAATAACATGGCCAAAGAAAGTTCATCCCTATAAAATCATATGGTTTAGTCATGCTCCATTTTCGTCACACAAGAATGATCTCATCATGCACAACCCCGATGACAAGCCAAGCAATTGTTTCATACTTTATTAATCTCAAACCTATAAACTTTCACGCAATATATGAGCGCGAGCCATGGACATAACACTATGGGTGGAATAGAATATAATGAGGGGGTTTATGTGGAGAAGACAAAAAAGGAGAAAGTCTCACATCAACGAGGCTAATCAATGGGGTATGGAGATGCCCACCGATTGATGTTAATGCAAGGAGTAGGGATTGCCATGCAATGGATGCACTAGAGCTATAAATGTATGAAAGCTCAACAAAAGAAACTAAGTGGGTGTGCATCCAACTTGCTTGCTTACGAAGACCTAGGGCACTTGAGGAGGCCTATTGTTGGAATATACAAGCCAAGTTCTATATTGAAAAATTCCCACTAGTATATGAAAGTGACAAAACAAGAGACTCTCTATCATGAAGATTATGGTGCTACTTCGAAGCACAAGTGTGGCAAAGGATAGTAACATTGTCCCTTCTCTATTTTTCTCTCATTTTTTGGGCCTTCTATTTTTTTATAATTCCTCACTTGGGACAATGCTCTAGAAAATGATGGTCATCACACTTCTATTTATTTACAACTCAATGATTACAACTCAATACTAGAACAAAAGATGACTCTATATGAATGCCTCCGGCGGTGTATCGGGATATGCAATGGACCAAGAGTGACATGTATGAAAGAATTATGAACGATGGCTTTGCCACAAATACTATGTCAAGTACATGATCATGCTAAGCAATATGACAATAATGAATGTGCCATGATAAACGGAATGGTGGAAAGTTGCATGGCAATATATCTCGGAATGGCTATGGAAATGCCATAATAGGTAGGTATGGTGGCTGTTTTGAGGAAGATATAAGGAGGTTTATGTGTGAAAGAGTGTATCATATCACGGGGTTTGGATGCACCGGCGAAGTTTGCGCCAACTCTCAATGTGAGAAAGGGCAACGCACGGTACCGAAGAGGCTACCATGGATGGAAGGGTGAGAGTGCGTATAATCCATGGACTCAACATTAGTCATAAAGAACTCACATACTTATTGCAAAAATCTACAAGTCATCAAAAACCTCGGCACTACGCGCATGCTCCTAGGGGGATAGATTGGTAGGAAAAGACCATCGCTCGTCCCCGACTGCCACTCATAAGGAGGAAAATCAAATAACACCTCATGTTTCAAATTTGTTACATAACATTTACCATACATGCATGCTACGGGACTTGCAAAATTCAACACAAGAATTTCTCAATTTCACAACTACTCAACTAGCACGACTTTGATATTATTACCTCCATATCTCAAAACAATCATCAAGCATCAAACTTCTCTTAGTATTCAAAACACTCATAAGAAAATTTTACTAATCTTGAATGCCTAGCATAATAGGATTTTAAGTAAATTACCATGCTATTTAAGACTCTCAAAATAATCTAAGTGAAGCATGAGAGATCAATAGTTTCTATAAAACAAATCCACCACCGTGCTCTAAAAGATATAAGTGAAGTACTAGAGCAAAACTATATAACTCAAAAGATATAAGCGAAGCACATAGAGTATTCTAACAAATTCCAAATCATGTATGGCTCTCTCAAAAGGTGTGTACAACAAGGATGATTGTGGTGAACTAAAAAGTAAAGACTCAAATCATACAAGATGCTCCAAGAAAAACACATATCATGTGGCGAATAAAAATATAGCTCCAAGTAAAGTTATCGATAGAAGTAGACGAAAGAGGGGATGCCTTCCGGGGCATCCCCAAGCTTTGGCTTTTAGGTGTCCTTAGATTATCTTGGGGGTTCCATGGGAATCCCCAAGCTTAGGCTCTTGACACTCCTTGTTCCATAATCCATCAAATCTTTACCCAAAACTTGAAAACTTCACAACACAAAACTCAAAGTAGAAAATCTTGTGAGCTCCGTTAGCGAAAGAAAACAAAATACCACTTCATGGTACTGTAATGAACTCATTCTTTATTTATATTGGTGTTAAACCTACTTTATTCCAACTTCTCTATGGTTTATAAACTATTTTAGTAGCCATAGATTCATCAAAATAAGCAAACAACACACGAAAAAACAGAATCTGTCAAAAACAGAACAGTCTGTAGTAGTCTCTAGCTAGCGCAAGATCTGAAACCCCAAAAATTCTAAAATAAATTTCTGGACGTGAGTAATTTATCTATTAATCATCTTCAAAAATAATTAACTAAATATAACTTTCCAAATAAAAATGGCAGCAGTTCTCGTGAGCGCTAAAGTTTCTGTTTTTTACAGCAAGTGTAACAAGACTTTCCCCAAGTCTTCCCAATGGTTCTACTTGGCACAAACACTAATTAAAGTCAAAAAACACATCCAAAACAGAGGCTAGAAAAATTATTTATTACTAAACAGTAGAAAAAATCAAGGAATAAATATAAAATTGGGTTTCCTCCCAACAAGCGCTATCATTTAACGCCCCTAGCTAGGCATAACAAGCAAGGATAAATCTAGGTATTGCCATCTTTGGTAGGCAATCCATAAGTGGCTCTCATAATAGATTCATAAGGTAATTTAATTTTCTTTCTTGGAAAGTGTTCCATGCCTTTACTTAATGGAAATTGGAATCTAATATTTCCTTCCTTCATATCAATAATTGCACCAATTGTTCTAAGGAAAGGTCTACCAAGAATAATAGGACATTAAGGATTGCAATCTATGTCAAGAAAAATAAAATCTACGGGCGCACAATTCCTATTTGCAACAGTAAGAACATCATTAATTATTACCATAGGTTTCTTAATAGTGGAATCCTCAAGGTGCAAGTTTAGAGAGCAATCATCAAAATCACGAAAACCTAACAAATCACACAAAGTCTTTGGAATCATGGAAACACTAGCACCCAAATCACATAAAAAATAGCATTCATGATCTTTAATTTTAATTTTAATAGTTGGTTCCCACTCATCATAAAGTTTTCTAGGGATAGAAACTTCCAATTCATGTTTTTCTTCATAAGATTGCATCAAGGCATCAACGATATGTTTAGTAAACACTTTATTTTGACTATAAGCATGAGGAGAATTTAGCACGGATTGCAACAAGGAAATACAATCAATCAAAGATCAATTTTCATAGTTAAATTCCTTGAAATCCATAATAATGGGTTTAGCAACATCCACAGTTTTAATTTCTTCAATCCCACTTTTATCAATTTTAGCATCAAGATCAAAAAATTCCGAATTCTTGGAATGTATTCTAGGTAAAGGTGGATCATATTCAGTCCCATCATTATCAAGATTTATATTGCAACAAAGATTTAATAGGGGACACATCAATAATTTTTAGATCTTCATCTTTATTTTCATAGGAACTAGAAGAACACACTCTTATAAAGGCATCTTTCTTAGCACGCATCCTAGCGGTTCTTTCTTTGCACTCATCAATGGAAATTCTCATGGATTTGAGAGACTCATTGATATCATGCTTAGGTGGAATAGATCTAGGTTTCAAAGAATCAACATCAAGAGAAATTCTATCAACGTTCCTAGCCAACTCATCAATCTTAAGCAAATTTTCTTCAATCAAAGCATTAAAATTCTATTGCGAAGTAATAAATTCTTTAATATTAGATTCAAAATCATAGGGCATCTTATTATAATTTCCATAAGAATTGTTGTAGGAATTACCATAATTATTAGAGGGATTACTAGGATAAGGCCTAGGATTGAAATTTCCTCTATATGCGTTGTTACCAAAATTGTTCCTACCAACAAAATTCACATCCATAGATTCATTATTATTCTCAATAAAAGTAGACAAGGGCATATCATTAGGATCATAATAAACACTCTTACTAGCAAATAATTTCATAAGTTCATCCATCTTTCCACTCAAAACATTAATTTCTTCTATCGCATGCACCTTTTTATTAATAGATCTTTCAGTATGCCATTGAGAATAATTAACCATAATATTATCTAGGAGTTTAGTAGCTTCTCCTAAAGTGATTTCCATAAAAGTGCCTCCCGCGGACGAATCTAAATGATTTCTAGAAGCAAAATTCAATCCGGCATAAAAATTTTGTATAATCATCCACAAATTTAAACCATGAGTAGGGCAATTACGTATCATTAGTTTCATTCTCTCCCAAGCTTGTGCAACATGTTCATGATCAAGTTGCTTAAAATTCTTAATATCGTTTCTAAGAGAAATGATCTAAGCGGCAGGAAAATACTTCGATATAAAAGCATCTTTGCACTTGTTCCATGAATCAATACTATTTTTAGGAAAAGACGAAAACCAAGCTTTAGCACGATCTCTAAGCGAAAAAGGAAATAGCTTCAATTTAACAATATCATTATCCACATCTTTCTTATTTTGCATATCACACAAATCAACGAAGCTATTTAGATGGGTAGCGACATCTTCACTAGGAAGGCCGGAAAATGGATCTTTCATGACAAGATTCAACAAAGCAGTATTAATTTCACAAGATTCAGCATCGGTAAGAGGAGCAATAGTGGAAGAAGTGCAAAAGTGTGAGAGTGGAAAATGGAGCATCGGTATATCGTGGGTGTATGATACCGGCGAAAGGTGCGCGGTATTAGAGAGGCTAGCAATAGTGGAAGGGTGAGAGTGCGTATGATCCATGGACTCAACATTAGTCATAAAGAACTCATATACTTATTGCAAAAATCTACGAGTTATCAAAGCAAAGTATTACACACATGCTCCTAGGGGGATAGATTGGTAGGAAAAGACCATCGCTCGTCCCCGACCGCCACTCATAAGGAAGACAATCAATAAATAAATCATGCTCCGACTTCATCACATAACCGTTCACCATACGTGCATGCTACGGGAATCACAAACTTTAACACAACTATTTCTCAAATTCACAACTACTCAACTAGCATGACTAATATAACCATCTCCATATCTCAAAACAATTATCAAGTGTCAAACTTCTCTTAGTTTCAACACACTCATAAGAGAATTTTATTATTAATCTTTTATACCTAGCATATTAGGATTATTTAAGCAAATTACCATGCTATTTAAGACTCTCAAAATAATCTAAGTGAAGCATGAGAGATCAATAGTTTCTATAAAACAAATCCACCACCGTGCTCTAATAGATATAAGTGAAGCACTAGAGTAAAACTATATAACTCAAAAGATATAAGTGAAGCACATAGAGTATTCTAATAATTTCTGAATCATGTGTGTTTTTCTCAAAAGGTGTGTACAGCAAATATGATTGTGGTAAACTAAAAAGCAAAGAATCAAATCATACAAGACGCTCCAAGCAAAACACATATCATGTGGTGAATAAAAATATAGCTCCAAGTAAAGTTACCGATAGAAGTAGACGAAAGAGGGGATGCCTTCCGGGGCATCCCCAAGCTTTGGCTTTTTGGTGTCCTTAGATTATCTTGGGGGTGGCATGGGCATCCCCAAGCTTAGGCTCTTGCCACTCCTTCTTCCATAATCCATCAAATCTTCACCCAAAACTTGAAAACTTCACAACACAAAACTTAAAGTAGAAAATCTCATGAGCTCCGTTAGCGAAAGAAAACAAAAGACAATCTATCAAAGAGCAGCTATTATAATTAAATTCCTTGAAATCCAAAATAGCAGGTTCATTAACATCTAGAGTTTTGATCTCTTCAATCCCACTTTTATCAAATTTAGCATCAAGATCTAAAAACTTCGAATTTTTGGAACACCTTCTAGGTAAAGGTGGATCATATTCAGTCCCATCATTATCAAGATTCATATTGCAAAACAAAGATTTAATAGGGGACACATCAATAACTTTTAAATCTTCATCTTTATTTTCATGGAAACTAGAAGAACACGCTCTTATAAAGGAATCTTTCTTAGCACGCATCCTAGCGGTTCTTTCTTTGCACTCATCAATGGAAATTCTCATGGCTTTGAGAGACTCAGTGATATCATGCTTAGGTGGAATAGATCTAAGTTTCAAAGAATCAACATCAAGAGAAATTCTATTAACATTCCTAGCTAACGCATCAATCTTAAGCAATTTTTCTTCAATCAAAGCATTGAAATTCTTTTGCGAAGTAATAAATTCTTTAATATTAGATTCAAAATCAGAGGGCATCTTATTATAATTTCCATAAGAATTGTTGTAGGAATTACCATAATTATTAGAGGAATTACTAGGATAAGGCCTAGGATTAAAGTTTCCTCTATACGCGTTGTTACTAAAATTATTCCTAACAACAAAATTCACATCCATAGATGCATTATTATTCTCAATCAAAGTAGACAAGGGCATATCATTAGGATCAGAAGAAACACTTTTATTAGCAAATAATTTCATAAGTTCATCCATCTTTCCACTCAAAACATTAATTTCTTCTATCGCATGCACTTTCTTATTAGTAGATCTTTCAGTGTGCCACTGAGAATAATTAACCATAATATTATCTAGGAGTTTAGTAGCTTCTCCTAAAGTGATTTCCATAAAAGTGCCTCCCGCGGCCGAATCTAAAAGATTTCTAGAAGCAAAATTCAATCTGGCATAATTTTTTTGTATAATCATCCACAAATTCAAACCATGTGTTGGGCAATTACGTATCATTAATTTCATCCTCTCCCAAGCTTGTGCAACATGTTCATGATCAAGTTGCTTAAAATTCATAATATCGTTTCTAAGAGAGATGATCTTAGCGGGAGGAAAACACTTGGAGATAAAAGCATCTTTGCACTTATTCCAAGAGTCACTACTATTTTTAAGCAAAGATGAAAACCAAGCTTTAGCACGATCTCTAAGCGAAAATGGAAATAGCTTCAATTTACCAATATCATTGTCCACATCTTTCTTCTTTTGCATATCACACAAATCAACGAAGCTATTTAGATGGGTAGTGGCATCTTCACTAGGAAGGCCCGAAAATGGATCGTTCATGACAAGATTCAGCAAGGCAGCATTAATTTCACAAGATTCAGCATCGGTAAGAGGAGCAATCGGGGTGCTAATAAATTCATTGTTGTTGGTATTGGTAAAGTCACACAATTTAGTGTTATCTTGAGCCATCGTGACAAGCAAGCAATCCAACACACAAGCAAACAAGAAACGGGCAAAAAGAGGCAAATAGAGAAAGAGAGGGAGGATAGAGAGAGAGAGGGCGAATAAAATGGCAAGGGTGAAGTGGGGGAGAGGAAAACGAGAGGCAAATGGCAAATAATGTAATGTGGGAGATATGGGTTTGTGATGGGTACTTGGTATGTTGACTTTTGCGTAGACCTTCCCGGCAACGGCGCCAGAAATGGCTCGTTGTCGGGAGTCAAATCTTGACTTGCGCGAACCTCCCCGGCAACGGTGCCAGAAATCCTTCTTGCTACCTCTTGAACACTGCGTTGGTTTTCCCTTGAAGAGGAAAGGGTGATGCAGCAAAGCAGCATAAGTATTTCCCTCAGTTTTTGAGAACCAACGTATCAATCCAGTAGGATGCTACGCGCGAGTCCCTCGCACCTGCACAAAACAAATAAATCCTCGCAACCAACGCGATAAGGGGTTGTCAATCCCTACACGGTCACTTACGAGAGTGAGATCTGATAGATATGATAACATAATATTTTTTGGTATTTTTATGATAAAGATGCAAAGTAAAATAAAAGGCAATGAAAATAACTAAGTATTGGAAGATTAATATGATGAAGATAGACCCGGGGGCCATAGGTTTCACTAGTGGCTTCTCTCAAGAGCATAGGTATTTTACGGTGGGTGAACAAATTACTGTTGAGCAATTGACAGAATTGAGCATAGTTATGAGAATATCTTGGTATGATCATGTATATAGGCATCACGTCTGAGACAATTAGACCGACTCCTGCCTGCATCTACTACTATTACTCCACACATCAACCGCTATCCAGCATGCATCTAGAGTATTAAGTTCAAGAGAACAGAGTAACGCTTTAAGCAAGATGACATGATGTAGAGGGATAAACTCATGCAATATGATGAAAACCCCATCTTGTTATCCTCGATGGCCACAATACAATACATGCCTTGCTACCCCTACTGTCACTGGGAAAGGACACCGCAACATTGAACCCAAAGCTAAGCACTTCTCCCATTGCAAGAAAGATCAATCTAGTAGGCCAAACCAAACTGATAATTTGAAGAGACTTGCAAAGATAACCAATCATACATAAAAGAATTCAGAGAAGATTCAAATATTTTTCATAGATAAACTTGATCATAAACCAACAATTCATAGGTCTCAACAAACACACCGCAAAATAAGATTACATCGAATAGATCTCCACAAGAGAGGGGGATAACTCTGTATTGAGATCCAAAAAGAGCGAAGAAGCCATCTAGATAATAACTATGGACCCGTAGGTCTGAGGTAAACTACTCACACTTCATCGGAAGGGCTATGGTGTTGATGTAGAAGCCCTCCATGATCGATGCCCCCTCCGGCGGAGCTCCGGAACAGGCCCCAAGATGGGATCTCGTCGATACATAAAGTTACATCGGTGGAATTAGGGTTTTGGCTCCGTATCTGATCGTCTGGGGGTACATAGGTATATATAGGAGGAATGAGTACATCGGTAGAGCAACAGGGGGCCCATGAGGGTGGAGGGCGCGCCTGGGGGGGGGGGGGGGGGGGGGGGGGGGGGGGGGGGGTAGGCGTGCCCCCTACCTCCTGGCCTCCCTGTTGGTTGCTTGACGTAGGGTCCAAGTCTCCTGGATCTTGTTCGTTCCAAAAATCACGTTCCCGAAGGTTCCATTCCGTTTGGACTCCGTTTGATATTCCTTTTCTTCGAAACCCTAAAATAGGCAAAAACAACAATTCTCGGCTGGGCCTCTCGTTAATAGGTTAGTCCCAAAACTAATATAAAAGTGTATAATAAATCCCAATAATGTCCAAAACAGTAGATAATATAGCATGGAGCAATCAAAAATTATAGATACGTTGGAGACGTATCAGATTCCCACACAAGTCGGGATGAGACTCTGGACAAAAATAAAAAGAAAAAAGTGAGGCCAAAAAGAGCACCAGAATAAAAGAAATAAAAGGAAATAAAAGGAAAAGAAAAAATGAGAAAAGGGCATGCAAATACCACACTTGTGCTTCAGACTAGCACCATGTTCTTCATTTAGAGAGTCTCCTTGTAACACCCACGATGCGGCTATATCTCCCACATGTAGGAGCACGACTTAGAGGCATAACTGCACTGTAGGCATCTCGCAAGAGGGGTAATCTTCACGCATCCCATGTACTGAATAAGAAAGAGGTACAGAGTTGGCTTACAATCGCCACTTCACACATTACATAAATATAGCATTACATCATCCAGATACAATCAAGGTCCGACAACAGAACCAAAATAAAGACAACCCCAAATGCATAAGATCCCCGATCGCCCCAACTGAGCTCCACTACTGATTCTCTGGAAAAGAAACGTAGTAACGTCCAGAGTCCTCGTCGAACTCCCACTT
Source organism: Triticum urartu (assembly GCF_003073215.2). Taxonomy (NCBI): domain Eukaryota; kingdom Viridiplantae; phylum Streptophyta; class Magnoliopsida; order Poales; family Poaceae; genus Triticum; species Triticum urartu. The sequence continues at coordinate 147,151,282 of NC_053026.1, read as the reverse complement.
GAGTTCAGTCGCATCTCCTGGAATGACATCATCGGCACCTGCATCTAGTTTTGGAAGTAATCTATGAGTCACAGGGACTCAGCAATCTCACACCCTTGCTATCAAGACTATTTAGGCTTATGGGAAGGAAAAGGTAGTGAGGTGGAGCTACAGAAAGCACTAGCATATATGGTGGCTAACATACGCAAATGAGAGTGAGAAGAGAAGGCAAAGCACAGTCGAGAAGCTTCAAAGATCAAGAAGTGATCCTGAAAACTACTTACGTTCAAGCATAACACGAGTCCGTGTTCTCTTCCCGGACTCCGCCGAAAAGAGACCATCACGGTTACACACACCGTTGATTCATTTTAATTAAGTGTCAGGTTTTCTACAATCGGATATTAACAAATTCCCATCTGCCTATAAGCGCGGGCACGGCTTTCGAAAGTTCAAAACCCTGCAGGGGTGTCCCAACTTAGCCCATCACAAGCTCTCACGGTCAACGAAGGATATTCCTTCGCCTAGGACGACCCGATCAGACTTGAAATCCCAGTTACAAGACATCTCGACAATGGTAAAACAAGACCAACAAAGCCGCCCGATGTGCCGAAAAATCCCGATAGGAGTCGCGCGTATCTCGTTCCCAGGGCACACCGGATAAGCTAAGCATATGAGAGCCAACGTAACCCAAGTTGCCAAGGGACGGCCCCGCATGGTGCTCTAGGTTGGACCAACACTTAGAGAAGCACTAGCCCGGGGGGGTTAAAATAAAGATGACCCTTGAGTCCGCGAAACCCAAGGGAAAAAGGCTAGGTGGAAAATGGTAAAACCAAGGTTGGGCCTTGCTGGAGGAGTTCAATTCAAGGCGAACTATCAAGGGGTTCCCATTATAACCCAACCGCGTAAGGAACGAAAAATCAAGGAACATAACACCGGTATGACGGAAACTAGGGCGGCAAGAGTGGAACAAAATACCAGGCATAAGGTCGAGCCTTCCACCCTTTACCAAGTATATAGGTGCATTAAAGTAAACAAAATATAATAGTGATATCCCAACAATAATTATGTTCCAATAAGGAACAAACTCCAATCTTCACCTGCAACTAGCAACGCTATAAGAGGGGCTGAGCAAAGCGGTAACATAGCCAAACAACGGTTTGCTAGGACAAGGTGGGTTAGAGGTTTGACATGGCAATATGGGAGTCATGATATAGCAGGTGGTAGGTATTGCGACATAGGCATAGCAATAGAGCGAGCAACTAGCAAGCAAAGATAGAAGTGATTTCGAGGGTATGGTCATCTTGCCTACAAAGTTCTCCGGGTTGACGTAAGCTTGATCCTCTTAAGCGTACTCAATGGGTTCCTCGATCACGTACTCGTCTCCCGGCTCTACCCAAGGCAAGAACACAAGCAAAATAAACCACAATCAACCACGGTGCAATGCGCAAGCAACATGATGCAAAATATGGCATGATATGCGAGATGTGATATGCAATGCATATGCATGCTCCAGAAGGAAAGATTGAACCAGGCCTCAACTTGGCAAACCAAGAGTGCTGCTAGAAAGATGAGTTTATTTCGGTCGAAATTGATATAAAGATCGCCGGAAATGGATGCACGGTTTGCAAATGTCAAGCAAAACAATAATGGCACGATTCTGCGATTAACATCACGATGCCACATAGAATGCAACAAGAAACTAAGCTACTGCACTCCAACATAGCAAAAAAGCACATGGCTGGGATTTACTCAAGATGCTTGACAAAAGATGAACACTGAGCTACGGTTAAATCACAAAAGAGCAGGTTCAAACAAGCATGGCAAAAGTGCAAAAGATAACAACATCTCAGACTTAGTGAAAATAACAATCATGTCAGGATTTAACATCAGGAAGCAATGTTTAGAGCAAGATAACAACATGCTACGGTATCAGGACATAACAAAGCAAGGCATGGCATGAATCTACTCAAAGCACATAACCAAAAGTCACTTATTGACCATAAGCCAAAAGGGTCAGAAAATATGATGGCACCCATGTAAACATAGCAAGTTTCGTTAACAGATTCAGACTTAGCGGAAAACTGGACATGGCAAAAACAGAGTTACATAGGCATGTTTGCGAGCTCGATGCACTCAAGTCAAGGCATTTCATGAAAAACTAAGCATACACCCAGCAAGAACAATCTCATAGCATGCATGGATCAACTACAACAACCTTGGCAAAATTGATTAACACGTAAACAATCTGCCAGGAACATTTTATAGCAAAAGTAGAGCAAGATTGAGTCATGCTAGTGTATTCAAAAATTGCAAACAAAGAAATGGATGTCTAGAACATAACAATATCTCAAAAGCATTCTTACTGAACATGCTCAAAAGAGGCATGGATCACTCTGTAGCAACATGAATACATGGCATAAAAATAACATCAGGGAAATGACTTAGAAGAATTCTAAGTCCCTGAAATCATTAACATCACGAGAGCTAATTTGCATCCTTTTTCTATTCACCACATTGATCACACAAATACATGGAATACACCCCTGTAAATATGAAATGGCATAGCCCAAAACACATGTAGGGCTCAAGCTCATAGGAGGCACACAATAATCATGGCAAAAATGACAAATGCTCATAATCTGATAAGAACCAGGAACTAACATTACGAAGCACTCTTGCAACAGCATTTTAGGCATCAAGATGGACTCAAACAAGCATGGTGAAATGGAGTGAAATGAAGAGGACATCCTAACAAACTTTTTGATATATTGCATGCCCAAAACGGAGCTACGAGCACAAAGTTATGACGCAAAGAACATGCCATGAAAATGTTAGGGACTTAGGAAGAAAACGGGCTCAACCCTAGATTTTTGGATCTGGATCTGACGCGGTTCCCAATGAATGTCGTTGTACTCCCACGGTGGCCGGAGCTAGAAGAGCTCGCGGAAGTGGAAGCAGAGGGTGGCGGTCGGAGCTTGGGGCGCCGGATCCTTGCCATGAAGTTGGCGTTCACCATTCTGTGACCAATTAAGAGGAGTACGACACTTTCTTCCATAGAGAATCTCGAATGCGGCCTTGCCCGAACTTGCTTGGAAGTTGTTCTTGTAGGAACCCGGCATATGGAAGACAATCTCCCCACTTCATGCCGAAAGAAATGACACAAGCCCTGAACATATCTTCAAGCATTTGATTTACTCGCTCGACTTGTCCACTAGTTTGAGGATGAAAGGCTGTGCTGAAGCGAATGTTGGTGTCCATAGCCTTCTGAAAGGAATCCCAGAACTTAGAAGTAAAGATGTTTCCACGATCTGAAGATATCAACTGCGGAATGCCATGCAAAGAGACAATCCTGGAGGTATATAGCTCTGCCAACTGAGCTGCGGTGATAGATTCTTTGATAGGAAGAAAATGAGCCACTTTAGTGAGCTTGTCGATGACAACAAAGATAGCATCATTGCCACGCTTGGACTTGGGAAATCCAGTCACGAAGTCCATCTCAATATGCTCAAACTTCCATTCATGGCAGGAGGTTGGAGGAGACCAGCTGGTCATTGGTGTTCTGCTTTCACTCTTCTGCAGACGTCACATTCGTTCACGAACTGAGCAATCTCGCGCTTCATTCGAGTCCACCAATACGACTGCTTGAGGTCATGGTACATCTTTGTACTTCCAGGATGAATAGATAAGAGTGAATTGTGAGCCTCGTTCGTAATGACTTTACGAAGGTCACCTTTAGGAACAACAATGCGATCCTCGAAGAATAGAGTATCTTTGTCATCAAGGTGATAGCACTTGTACTTGGGCTGGCTCTTGGCAGTCCCAATCTTCACCTTCTTCACCATGGCATCCAGAAGTTGAGCCTCACGAATCTGATCTTCCAAAGTAGGAGAGACTTGGAGGTTGGCAAGGAATCCTTGAGGAACAACTTGGAGATTAAGTTTGCGGAAAGCTTCACAAAGGTCCGGTTGGAAGGGCTTCAGAATCAAACTGTTGCAGTAAGCCTTCCTGCTCAAAGCGTCAGCAATGACATTGGCCTTGCCTGGAGTATATTCAATACTCGGATTATACTCTTGAATCATTTCGACCCAACGAGTCTGCCTGAGGTTGAGGTTGGGATGAGTGAAGATTTACTTGAGACTCTTATGATCAGTGAAGATGTCCACTCTCCTTCCCAACAAGAGATGTCTCCATGTTAAAAGAGCATGGACAACTGCCGCTAACTCGAGGTCATGAGTGGGGTAGTTCTTTTCGTTGGGCTTCAACTGGCGAGAGGTATAGGCCACAACTTTCTTCTCTTGCATTAACACAGCACCAAGACCTTGAAGGGAAGCGTCACAGAAAACCTCGAATGGTTTGGATTCATCAGGAGGAGTCAGAACTGGAGCTGTGACTAACTTCTCTTTGAGGGTGTTGAAAGTGATGTCACATTCAGCCGTCCAGACATACTTCACATGCTTCTGGAGAAGGTTGGAAAGAGGCTTTGTGATCTTAGAGAAATTCTAAATGAATCTTCGACAATAGCTTGCGAGCCCAAGGAAGCCGCGGAGTTGCTTCACATTCTGAGGCGGTTTCCAATTCACAATTGCAGACACCTTCTCAGGATTAACAGCTATGCCCTTGGCTGAGATGATATGCCCAAGGTAGAGAACCTCATCGAGCCAAAACTCGCACTTTGAAAACTTCGCATAGAACTAATGTTCTCTGAGTTTGTCCAGCACCAATCTCAAATGCTTGGCATGATCCTCATTGTTCTTGGAAAAGACCAAAATGTCATCGAGATAGACCAAGACGAAGTCATTTGTGTAAGGGTTGAAGATGAAGTTCATCATGCGAGAGAATGTTGGAGGAGCGTTGACAAGGACGAAAGACATGACAGTGTATTCATAAGAACCATAACTTGTTCTGAATGCTGTCTTGGGGATATCTTGTTCACGAATGCGAATCTGATGATAGCCCATACGGAGGTCAAGCTTGGAGAATACTTGAGCACCTTTGAGTTGTTCGAAAAGCTCATTGATGTTGGGAAGTGGGTACTTTTTCTTTATGGTCTTCTTGTTCAATGGACGGTAGTCGACGCAGAGTCGGTCCGTGCCATCCTTCTTCTTGACAAAAAGAACACCACAACCCCAAGGAGAAGAACTCGGTCGGATTAGACCCATACGCTCTTCTATATCGAGTTGTTTTTTCAGCTCCTTCAACTCTTCTGGTCCAAGCTTGTAAGGACGTTTGCAAACAGGTTCCGTGCCAGGCTCAAGATCAATGACGAATTCAACTGGCCGGTGAGGAGGCATTCCTGGAAGATCTTCTGGAAAGACGTCTTGATATTCACAAACGACTGGAATCTAAGAGATGGCATTCAACTCTCCCTTCTCATTGAGAGAAAACAGTCGAATGGTATCATCATAAGCTGCAAAGACGATCACATCCTGAGACAAGTGTGTCAATTGAATCTGCCTGGCAGCACAATCAAGTTGAGCCTTGTGCTTAGAAAGCCAGTCCATGCCGAGAATTAGATCAATATCCGAGTCACCAAGGACCATTGGAGAAGACAGAAACTTATAGTCACCCATCTTGATAGAAACATTCGGGATCATCGTGGTAGCCCTCATAGACTTGGCCGGAGAAACCACTCCCATAGGTTTACCCAACATTTCTGAAACAAAGTCATGCTTTGAAACAAATGATCTTGACATGAAACAATGCGATGCACCAGTATCAAAAAGGACTTTTGCAGGAGTAGAGTTAACTGGAAAGTTACCCATGATTACTTCTAAAGAGTCCTCTGCCTGAGTTGCGTTCACCATGTTGACCTTTGCAAACTTGGCATTATGCTTGACCACTGCATTGCTGGCAGATCTCATAGGAGGAGGAGGCGGAAGACGCCTCTGGTTGAAGCATTTGTTTGCATAGTGACCCTTCTGCTGACACTTGTTGCACGTAACCTCTGAGAGTGGCCGGTGATACGGAGCACTTGATCTTGGAGCATGAGATGAAGCTTTGTTCTGAAAGCCTGGGTTGGGTGGGTGGGAAGATCCATTGCCACCTTTGCTCTTCTGCTGATAAGGATGACGGAACGGAGGAGGAGGCAACCAGTAGTTTTGCTGCTTAGCTGCCACTTGAGTTGAAGAAGAAGAAGAAGGGGTTGCATCCCTGACTCTCTTCTTGGAAGCATCGCACTTGAGCTGAGCAGCCTCTTGCTTTAGTGCCATGTTGTAGAACTCATCATAATTTTTCGGCTCAAAAAGCATGAGGGCTAGTTGCAGAACTTCTCTGAGGCCACCTCTGAATTGATAAATCATGCTCTTCTCGTCAGGGACGTCTTGCTTGGCAAAACGAGCGAGCCTCTGGAACTGGATGTTGTATTGGTAAACAGACAAGCTGCCTTGCTTCAGATTGCGGAACTCCTCACGCTTACTCTCAACAACACTCTGAGGAATGTGGTGAGCTTTGAAGTCTTGGCAGAAATCATCCCAGGTAATCACACGTCCTCCTCTGGAATCTTTGTATTCTTGATACCACTCAGCAACTTGGTCTTTGAGTTGGAACGAAGCAAACTTGACAAAGTCCTCAGGCCTGACGTTGCTACACTCAAAATGTTTGTAGATATCCACGAGCCAATCATCAACATCTGTGGCCTCGACATAGTTACTGAAAGACTTCGGCTGGTTTGCGAGGAACTAGTTGAGGGTAGCAAACTGAGTTTGATTGTTGCCATCGCCTTGATTTCCTTGGTTGCGCTCTTGCAAGAGTTGCATAATCATCTGCGCGTTGGCGTTGGTAGCAGCCATCACAGCTTACCATGCCTCCGGAGGTGGAGGTGGTGGCGGTGGTTCCGGACTCTGACGCGTTGGAGGAGCCATCCTGAAGAGGGTCACATCCCTTAGCATCTTGAAAGACATATATTCAAGCTGAATCAAATGGATCGAAATTGCAACATATAGCCTCAACATTCGAACAAGAATGAATGAATGAATTCCAAATTAAATGATCACACTTCCATAAATTGAGAAGCCACTTAGATAGAGGTAGATGAATAAAACAACAAGGTACGGATATGAACAAATAATTGGTAAGGATTACCCAATCACAAACCAAATATCTGCGGGAAGAAATAATAGAGCTACATGAATTCCCACCTATAAAACTCCCTAAACATTCCGGTTATGCAATGAGGTGTTAGGGATAAAGGGGAAGCATAATATCTCTCCCAAATCTAGCAAATCCTACATCCAGCTGTATCCATCCTTCAACACATAACCAAGAAACCTTCGGAAATCATTTACCTCAACCTTCGAAAAGCATCTATTATACGAGTTATGGGATACTCCTGAAATCACGCCCCAGTACTGGGTGGCGTCGAGGTTATCTCACCAACAACTGCATAAAAGAGATTGTCGATGTCGGCGAAACTCAGGTATTCCAGAACTGCAACGATAAAATTGTGACGACAACACCTCGGAGCTCAACTCCCCGGGACACTGCCACAACCCCTAAATGTCAGGAGGCACCAAGAACAATGTTCTCATCACAAAACCATTGGAATGATTCCAAGATACCTGCATGATCCTAAATTTTTTTCATGAAATTTGAGAAGAGAAGAGTCAAAACTCTACGTCAGGAAGCCTCACCAGAGCGACGAAGGGACTGAGGAGTAAAAAGAATCCTACTCTCCGATATATATAATCCTAAAAGACTCAAAACATTTTTCTAGACTCAACAACGCCAGCGATTCAATCAAGCAGGGGGCTCCTAAGTCGGGGAAGGCTCTGATTACTAACTTGTAACACCCACGATGCGGCTATATCTCCCACGTGTTGGAGCACGACTTAGAGGCATAACCGCATTGTAGGCATGTCGCAAGAGGGGTAATCTTCACACATCCCATGTACTGAATAAGAAAGAGGTACATAGTTGGCTTACAATCACCACTTCACACAATACATAAATATAGCATTACATCATCGAGATACAATCAAGGTCCGACTACGGAACTAAAATAAAGACAACCCCAAATGCATAAGATCCCCGGTCGCCCCAACTGGGCTCCACTACTAATTGTCTAGAAAAGAAACGTAGTAACGTCCTGAGTCCTCGTCGAACTCCCACTTGAGTTCAGTCGCATCTCCTGGAATGACATCATCGGCACCTCCATCTGGTTTTGGAAGTAATCTGTGAGTCACGGGGAGTCAGCAATCTCACACCCTCGCGATCAAGACTATTTAAGCTTATGGGAAGGAAAAGGTAGTGAGGTGGAGCTGCAGCAACCACTAGCATATATGGTGGCTAACATACGCAAATGAGAGCGAGAAGAGAAGGCAAAGCACAGTCGAGAAGCTACAAAGATCAATAAGTGATCCTGAAAACTACTTACGTTAAAGCATAACACGAGACCGTGTTCTCTTCCCGGACTTTGCCGAAAAGAGACCATCACGGTTACACACACCGTTAATTCATTTTAATTAAGTTAAGTGTCAGGTTTTCTACAACCGGATATTAACAAATTCCCATCTGCCCATAACCGCGGGCACGGCTTTCGAAAGTTCAAAACCCTGCAGGGGTTTCCCAACTTAGCCCATCACAATCTCTCACGGTCAACGAAGGATATTCCTTCTCCCAGGACGACCCGATCAGACTCGGAATCCCGGTTACAAGACATCTCGACAATGGTAAAACAAGACCACCAAAGCCGCCCGATGTGCCGACAAATCCCGATAGGAGTCGCACGTATCTCGTTCTCAGGGCACACCGGATAAGCTAAGCATAGGGGAGCCAAGGTAACCCAAGTTGCCAACGGATGGCCCCGCACGGTGCTCTAGGTTGGACCAACACTTAGAGAAGCACTAGCCCGGGGGGGGGGTTAAAATAAAGATGACCCTTGAGTCCGCAAAACCCAAGGGAAAAAGGCTAGGTGGCAAATGGTAAAACCAAGGTTGGGCCTTGCTGGAGGAGTTTTATTGAAGGCGAACTGTCAAGGGGTTCCCATTATAACCCAACCGCGTAAGGAACGCAAAATCAAGGAACATAACACCGGTATGACGGAAACTAGGGCGGCAAGAGTGGAACAAAACACCAGGCATTAAGCCGAGCGTTCCACCCTTTACCAAGTATATAGGTGCATTAAAGTAAACAAGATATAATAGTGATATTCCAACAATAATTAATTTCCAACAAGGAACAAACTCCAATCTTCACCTGCAACTAGCAACGCTATAAGAGGGGCTGAGCAAAGCGGTAACATTGCCAAACAACGGTTTGCTAGGACAAGGTGGGTTAGAGGTTTGACATGGCAATATGGGAGGCATGATATAGCAGGTGGTAGGTATGCGGCATAGGCATAGCAATAGAGCGAGCAACTAGCAAGCAAAGATAGAAGTGATTTCGAGGGTATGGTCATCTTGCCTGCAAAGTTCTCCGGGTTGACGTAAGCTTGATCCTCGTAAGCGTACTCAATGGGTTCCTCGATCACGTACTCGTCTCCCGGCTCTATCCAAGGCAAGAACACAAGCAAAAGAAACCACAATCAACCACGGTGCAATGCGCAAGCAACATGATGCAAAATATGGCATGATATGCGAGATGTGATATGCAATGCATATGCATGCTCCGAAAGGAAAGATTGAACCAGGCCTCAACTTGGCAAACCAAGAGTGCCGCTTCAAAGTTGAGTTGATTTCGGTCGAAATCGATATAAAGATAGTTGGAAAGGATGCACAGTTTGCAAATGGCAAGCAAAACAGTAATGGCATGATTCTGCGATTAACAACACGATGCCACCTGGAATGCAACAAGTAACTAAGCTACTGCACTCCAACATAGCAACAAAGCACATGGTTGGGATCTACTCAAGATGCTTGAAAAAATATGAACGCTGAGCTACGGTTAAATCAAACAAGAGCAGGTTCAAACAAGCATGGCAAAAGTGCAAAAGATAACAGCATCTCAGACTTAGTGAAAATAACAATCATGTCAGGATTTAACATCAGGAAGCAATGTTTAGAGCAACATAACAACATGCTACAGGATCAGGACATAGCAAAGCAAGGCATGGCATGAATCTACTCAAAGCACATAACCAAAAGTCCCTTCCTGACCATAAGACAAAAGGATCAGAAAATATGATGGCACCCATGTAAACATAGCAAGTTTCGTTAACAGATTCAGACTTAGCAGAAAACTGGACATGGCAAAAACAGAGTTACGTAGGCATGTTTGTGAGCTCGATGCACTCAACTCAAGGCATTTCATGAAAAACTAAGCATACACCTAGCAAGAACAATCTCATAGCATGCATGGATCAACTACGACAAGCTTGGCAAAATTGATTAACACGTAAACAATCTGTCAGGAACATTTTATAGCAAAAGTAGAGCAAGATTGAGTCATGCTAGGTTACTCCAAAATTGCAATCAAAGACATGGATGGATAGAACATAAAATATGTCAAAAGGATCCTTACTGAACATGCTCAAAAGAGGCATGGATCACTCTGTAGCAACATGAATACATGGCATAAAAATAACATCAGGGAAATGACTTAGAAGAATTCTAAGTCCCTGAAATCAGCAACATCACGAGAGCTACTCTGCATGCTTGTGCTAGTCACCACATTGATCACACAAATACATGGCATACACACCTATAATGATGGCATGGCATAGCCCAAAACACATGTAGGGCTCAAGCTCATAGGAGGCGCACAATAATCATGGCAAAAATGACAAATGCTCACAATCTGATAAGAACTAGGAACTAACATTATGAAGCACTCTTGCAACAACATTTAAGCATCAAGATGGAATCAAACAATCATGGTGCAATGGAATGAAATGAAGAGGACATCCTAACGAACATTTTGATATATTGCAAGTCCAAAACGGAGCTACGAGCACAAAGTTATGATGCAAAGAACATGCCATGAAAATGTTAGGGACTTGGGAAGAAAATGGGGTTAACCCTAGATTTTTGGATCTGGATCTGGCATGGTTCCCGATGAACGTCGTTGTACTCCCGTGATGGCCGGAGCTAGAAGAGCTCGCCGGAGTGGAAGCAGAGGGTGGCGGCCGGAGCTTGGGGCGCCGGATCCGGCCGGCGAGGAGAGCGAAGCGGCGGCGGGCGGCGCGCGCGGAAGTCGAGGGGCGAGGTTCGGCGCGGGGTCCGGCATTGCGGCGTCGTCCGGTGAAGATGAACGGCTGCGATGGTGAGTCGGTGCGGTGGCGAAGCGGCGGCTGGAGCGGGCAAGGAGTTGGCGCGGGCGAAGGGAGCCCGCGGGGCGGCGGCGACCGAGCGTGGGCCGGGGAGGGCCCCGCGCGGGCCCTTGCGGGCCGGCGGGCGGCGCGGCGGCGGGGACGACCGGCGGGACACATGTCAGCCCCTGAGTGGCTGGGCGACGTTGATGGACATGTCCGTCGGCCGCGGACGCGTCTGATGGCGCGGAGGGATTGGATCTAGGGTTTGGACTACGGGAATTTCGGAGGGGAGCACCTATTTATAGATTCTAGGAGCTAGGAGAGTCGAAATGAGGTGCGTTTTTTAGCCACGCTACCGTGGTCGAACGTCCGAGAGGATGGGGGGGTTTAGATGGGTTTTGGGCCACTTTGGAGGGGTGTTGGGCTGCAACACACACGAGGCCTTTACGGTTCCTCGGTTAACCATTGGAGTATCAAACGAAGTCCAAATGGCACGAAACTTGACAGGCAGTCTACCGGTGGAATACCAAGGCCTCTTGGCAAGAATCGGTCCATTCTGAGAACGTTTAACACTCGCACACGAAAAGAGGCAAAAGGGGGGCGCCGGAGGACGTAGGAGTGCCGGAATGCAAAACGGACAACGGGGAAAATGCTCGGATGCATGAGACGAACACGTATGCAAAAGCGATGCACATGATGACATGATATGAAATGCATGACATGGACAAAATGCAAAATGAAGACAAAACCCAACCATGAGGGAATATCATCACTTAGTGCCGAAAGGATCTCGTCCCGAGATCTAGGACTGGAAAAACACCGGATATTCAGAACGAAGGTGGTCCTCGTGTTCCCAGGTGGCCTCTCGGTCGGAATGGTGTGACCACTTCACTTTTAGGAATTTGATAGACTTGTTGTGAGTCTTGTGCTCAGTTTCTTCAAGAATAGCAATGGGATGCTCATGATAAGACAAGTCTTCTTGGAGATCAATCTCTTCGAAGTTGATGGTGCAGTCAGGAGTCTTGAAACACCTGCGAAGCTGAGACACGTGAAACACGTCGTGCCCATTTGCAAAGTTGGATGGAAGCTCATAGGAGAGATCGCCTCTTTTGCCAATGATCTAGAAAGGACCCACGTATCTAGGGGCAAGCTTCCCTTTGATACCAAAGCGACGAGTACCTTTCATTGGAGAGGGCGGAGGTAGACATGGTCTCCGATCTCGAAAGCCAAGTCACGATGCTTGCTATCATAGTAACTCTTCTAGCGCGATTGCGCGGCTTTGAGATTTTCACGAATGACTTTGCACATTTCTTCAGCCTCTGTGATCAAATCATTGCCAAGAAGTTGGCGTTCACCAGTCTCTGACCAATCTCGAATGGGGCCTTGCCCGAACTCTCTTGGAAGCTGCTGTTGTAGGAGAACCCGGCATATGGAAGACAATCTTCCCACTTCATGCCGAAAGAAATGACACAAGCCCTGAGCATATCTTCAAGAATTTGATTTATTCGCTCGACTTGTCCACTAGTTTGAGGATGAAAGCCTGTGCTGAAGAGAATGTTGGTGCCCATAGCCTTCTGAAAGGAATCCCAGAACTTAGAAGTAAAGATGCTTCCATGATCTGAAGATATCAACTGCGGAATGCCGTGCAAAGAGACAATCCTGGAGGCATATAGCTCTGCCAATTGATCTGCTGTGATAGATTCTTTGATAGGAAGAAAATGAGCCACTTTAGTGAGCTTGTCGATGACAACAAAGATAGCGTCATTGCCACGCTTGGACTTGGGAAATCCAGTCACGAAGTCCATCTCAATATGGTCAAACTTCCATTCTGGAATGGCAAGAGGTTGGCGGAGACCAGCTGGTCGTTCGTGTTCTGCTTTCACTCTTGTGCAAATGTCACATTCGTTCACGAACTGAGCAATCTCGCGCTTCATTCGAGTCCACCAATACGACTGCTTGAGGTCATGGTACATTTTTGTACTTCTAGGATGAATAGATAAGAGTGAATTGTGAGCCTTGTTCATAATTACTTTACGAAGGTCACCTTTAGGAACAACAATGCGACCCTTGAAGAATAGAGTATCTTTGTCATCAAGGCGATAGCACTTGTACTTCGGTTGGCTCTTGGCAATCCCAATCTTCACCTTCTTCACCATGGCATCCAGAAGTTGAGCTTCACGAATCTGATCTTCCAAAGTAGGAGAGACTTGGAGGTTGGCAAGGAATCCTTGAGGAACAACTTGGAGATTAAGTTTGCGGAAAGCTTCACAAAGGTCCAGTTGGAAGGGCTTGAGAATCAAACTGTTGCAGTAAGCCTTACTGCTCAAAGCGTCAGCAATGACATTGGCCTTGCCTGGAGTATATTCAATACTCGGATTATACTCTTGAATCATTTTGACCCAACGAGTCTTCCTGAGATTGAGGTTGGGCTGAGTGAAGATGTACTTGAGACTCTTATGATCAGTGAAGATGTCCACTTTCCTTCCCAACAAGAGATGTCTCCATGTTAAAAGAGCATGGACAACTGCCGCTAACTCGAGGTCATGAGTGGGGTAGTTCTTTTCGTTGGGCTTCAACTGGAGAGAGGTATATGTCAGATTTCGGGTTCCGGCAGACCCTTGAGGTTCGAACACTGGGGTGCGCGCGGAGATTTCGCCTTCTACCTATCTGCACCCCTCCGCCTCGCTAAGATCTAAGCTATGGAAAGAATAGCACAAGAGACACAGGGTTTATACTGGTTTGGGCCACCATTGTGGTGTAATACCCTACTCCAGTGTGTGGTGTGGTGGATTGCCTCTTGGGCTGTTGATGATGAGCAATACAAGGAAGAACAGCCTCGCGAGGGTCTGCTCTTGGCTGGGGGGATGAACTGCTAGGAGGAGTTCAGTCACCCTTCTCTCTCTCTCTCTCTCTTCTCGATTCTCTCTTTGATTTTGATCCCTTTCCGATTCTGATTTCGATTTCGATCCCTCTCCCCTGGGGGTGGCTAGTCCTATTTATCGGCAAAGGCCCTGGTCCTCTTTCCAAATATTGAGCGGGAAGGGCGCCAACAATTGGCCATTTTGAAGGGGAACATCTGGTACACTTATCCTGACTAAAGTTGGTCCTCGCCTGCCAAAGGCTCTGGTTGTGACGCTGGCTTGGGCTCCACAATGACTTCCTCCCTGCCGTTGGACTGGTCTTGGTCTCATTGCACCGAAACAGGTGCCTTTGCTTGATGCTCTCACCTGCGCTTGCTCCCTTTGCACCAAAGAGGAAAGGAGGACACTGCATGGGCTGGCGCCCGCCTGGCACCCTTGGTCGTCATGGCTTGCGTCACGGGCACCTCATGAGGTACCCCGCCTTGATCTCTCCGCCTCCTCGCGAGCCAGCCTGATGAGGCCGTGCCTAAGGAAGCTCCGTGTCATCCGCCCCGTGAGGCTTGGCCCCTCGCGAGGGTCTTGGGTCTGTGTTGATGAAGACAGGCCGTGCTGGGCCCCCCTTTGAGCCACGCCGCAGGCCACAGGCAGGCAAGTCTGGGGACCCCCGTTCCAAGAACGCCGACAGTATCCCCCGGGCCCAAGGCGCGCCCGGACTTGGCCGTGCAGGGAGGCGAAAGGGCAAGGGCGAAGCGCCGTGGGCCCTAACAGCCTACGGCCTTGGGCGTCGCGTGGCGGTTGATTGGACGTGGGCGTCTCCACTTCCCCACAGCGCCTCGGCAACTGCAGGGATTGGACAAGTCCCTGCATGCAAAGCGGGTCATGATTACCTACGATCGTGGAGGTCGGCGGTTGGCCTTCGCCGGCCATAAGTACGGAGCGGCGCGCGCCCTTCCAGTACATACCTTCTTGCTTCTCCTTCTTCCCGGTCCTTGCTCCGTCTTGCTGCGATGGCTCCGATCCGCCGGTTCTCAACGGCAGAGAAGGGAAGGCTCCCCGAGAGGAACCAGACCCACTCCCGCCGAAGAAACGGCTCGCCCTCCGCGGCCGGGATGAGGGGGCCCATCAGGTGGTGTCGAGGCCCTGGTGCGAGCGGCCACCGCCAGGGTTCCTGCTTCCCTTGTACGCCCACATCAAGGGCTCTGAAGGAGTCCATGCCGATCGCCACGGGCAACGCCGCCGTCGGCGCCGACGGGTCACGAAGGTGTGGGTCGTCCCCCCTGGGGTCCACACCGAGGGCTCCTCCCGAGAGTTCGTGCTCCACGCCGCCGTGCCTCCTCAGTCTTGGATTCGCCTTCCTCCCTTCTTCGCCTCCATCATCCCGCAGGGAGAACTCCTGGAGCTTTGGCTGCAGCACGCCGGCTGCAGCACCCTCGCGACCGAGGCAGAGGTCGCGGTCGTTGCCCCGGGCGAGGTCTTCATGACTTGAGGCTGGAGCGAAATCGCCCGGGTTTGTAGGACAAGAGGCGCCTTCGCGATCCACTTGGAGTACGATGGTGCTTCGATGATGTTCTTCAAGGTCTTCGATGCGAACGGGCGCCGGTTGGAGTGCTGCCCTGGGAGAGGTGGTCGGGACCCTGCTGCGGCGAGGACTGGGCCCGCCGACCGCTCCCTTGGCGGCTCCTCAGGCGGCGGAGGCGTCGGAGGTTCCAGCGACTCCGGCGAGCTCTTCGCGACTCCGGAGATGAGCGACGACAGCTACGAGCCCCTAAGCCGGCGCCGCTCCTGGAGCAGGGCGGGCTCGTCAGGCCGTCGCCGACTCTGATCTGGATGGGGTTGGTGCCGGTGCTTGACGGCCACTGTTGATGATGGCGTCTTTTGTAGGGGCGCATGCAGTTAGCATCCTTTTAGGATCTGTTCCTTGCGAGGAATCAAAGACGTGTCCCGTGGGGGCTTGTAAGGTGCCTGTGATCCTGTTTTGTTAATATAACCCTTGTCGCAGAATTGTGCGAGTTGCTCATTCCGTCTTAGCTCAGTTCTCCCTTTCGAACCTCACGAGGGCTTGGTGCTCTGCACCGACAGGTCCCAGTCCCAAGGCGGCTTCAGCCGTCGCTGGTATGCCAGGTCGCGATGCCGTGGTCAAGGCCAGGAGGTGAGCGACCCGGGGTCCGGTAAGAGCCCTTGAGTCGCGATGCTCAGGAGGTCCCCTTTGGCGCTCAAGCAGCCGTTGTTCGGTGAGAAAGGAGAGCGGCGTCGCTAACACGGGATTGCATTAGGTGCGGGGATGGTGCCATGGTAGCTGGTGCTTCCGGGTGGTGACTTATCTTGAGAATCAGGGACCGCTCTCTGGTGTGTCGCCAGGTCCGTGCATCGGCAGGCGTGAGGTTGCTCGGCGAGGTCCTCGCGTGTCCCTCCCCTCTCGCCTTTGCTCCCCTTTCTGCTGTACGTCCTCGGGTCCCGGCCCTCGAGTGAGTCTCAGTCGTCGCTGGTATGCCAGGTCGCGGTGTCGTGGACAAGGCCAGAGGGTGAGGGCTGGAGAGCCAGTAGGAGCCCTGAGTCGCGATGCTCAGGCACCCCCCTTTAACGCGCAAGCGGTTCGCGCGGATGAGGGTGAAGGAGACACCGCAAGGGCCTCGCCTGACGCAGCTCCTTTAGGAGATCCTGTAGACCCATCATAGAAAGAACGAGGGGTTGCCATGACAATTGACAGTCAGCCGTTGGTTGCTTCCGAGGGGCGATGAGGCACTGAAGGCTTGACGAGGTGGCGCCATGCGGGGCTGCCGCGGCCAGAGCTCAGCCACTCAGCTTTGTCGGTGTTGCAGGGACGGACCCATGCGCAAGCGTCGTGCCGTTTGGGAGCAGCTCCGTCAGTTGGCGTCAGTTGAGCGGGCAACTAGGTCAACCACAGTAGCCGCGAAGGAGTGGATACATTCAAATAGATGCTGGGAAGGCGGACATCACTGGGTCAGGCCCGAGCGACTTGGGGATGATGCAGCCCGAGGGGCGCCCCCAACAAAGTAAGCTAACAACATGAAATAAAATGGATACATGCCGCAAGGACGGACCAACGCGGCCTGGGAATAATGCAGCCCTGGGGGGCGCTCCCAGCTGGAAATGAAACTTTAAAGATGTCACCTGATGATGTTAAGGACGAAGGAGTGCTGGTGTAGCAGACTCAGTGGGCTGCGGAAGCCGATCCTCACGAGCCCCCAGGCCCAGGGGCCTCGGGAGGCTCCGGAGGCGCTGGTGGCTCCTCGCGGACCATCTCCATCTCCGCCAGAGCTGCGGAACGCCTGGCCTCTTGAGCCTCCATGATACCCCTCATGAGGCGCTGGTACGTGGCAGCCGCGTTCGGCAAGCCGTAAGATATGCGAACGTAGCTGTGGGGCGGACCTTCGCAGCGCCCCACTCGCGCGGGCCAGAGGCGCTCCAGAGAGGCGACTCGATTGAGCCCTAGTATGTCGATGCAGACGCGCAGCCCACCATCCTCACCTGGATGGGGAGCCACAGCTGGTAGGCGGCGGCCGCCTTTCATGACTCTTGACTCCTGTAGCTCCTGAAAGACCTTGCTAACGAACTCCTAAGGGTCTAGCTCTCCTTGCCTTACTCCTTCTTGAGGGAAACGTGCTTCGAAACACGCCTCCATGTGGTGCCCAAGCGCCTCTGTCGTGACCTTAGCCAGGTCGGTGGCCCTCCAGGGGAGAGCCCCCGAGCCCTGCCTGAGGAGGGCGCCGGGAGCGCTTTCCTATGCGATGGAAGGAGGTTCCCCCTGGGCAGGCGCGGGCCCTGAGGGGCCTGCCTCTTGAGGGGCCGGGCCGGACGATGTCTTCTTCTTCTTGGGGGTGGTCTCGGGAAGCCTCCTGCTTCCGCGATCCGGGTCTTCCAGTGATGCGGCCTGAAAGGCTCGTTCCAGGGAACACACCGCGTCCTTCTCTTCACAGGGCACTGTGATGACTCCGCCACTTCCTGGCATCTTGAGGACGTTGTAGCCGTGGTGAGTTACGGCCATGAACTTGGCCAGCGCTGGGTACCCAAGGATGGCGTTGTACGGCAGGCGAATGTGAGCGACGTCAAAGTCGATGAGCTTGGTGTGGTAGTTGTCGCGTGCCCCGAAGGTGACAGGGAGGCGGACCTGCCCAATCGGGACCGTGGAGCCATCGGTGACTCCGGAGAAAGGCTTGGTTGGCTGAAGCTGGCTGTAGGGCACTTGGAGATTGTTGAATGTTTCCACGGACAGGACGTTGAGCCCTGCCCCGCCATCGATGAGGGTCCTGGTGACCACCACGTTGCTGATGATTGGGGAACAAAGCATCGGGAGGACTCCGGCTGTAGCCGCACACTTGAGCTGATTTGCTGAGCTGAACATGATGGTGCACGCCGACCACCTGAGAGGGCGCGTGGCTTCGAGCTTGGGGAGGACTGCATTCACTTCGCGGGCGAACTGCTTGAAGATGCGTTGAGAGGCTGGGGCTTGTGCCCCGCCTAGGATGCAGGCGATCGCGCGCGGCTCCTGGTAGCCCCCAGCCCCCTCGTCCTGATGGCGGTCCTCGTTTCTCCTTGGCTGCGGCGGCAGTGGAGGGAGGCCTGCGTTGCCTTGCGGGCGATCCTCGCGAGGCTGATCCCTCCAGTCTCCCTCGCGAGGCGGGTCTTGCCAGCGATCCTCGCGAGGTTGATCACGCCACCCTTGGCGCGGGCCGCGGTCTTCCTAGCGTCCCGCATTCCTTCCTCCTCTTCGACCGTAGCCCCGGTCACCGCGGTCGGGACGACAGCCGATCCTTCCTTCTCGCATGGCTCGGAGCTCTGGACATTCATTGGTGTTGTGGGTGTGGAGGTCGTGGTACACACAGTACCGACTGCCCTTGGAAGATTCGGGCTGATCTCTGCCCCGCTTGGTGTCTGGTTCTGCCGCGAGCACAGCAGCCCCCTTGCGCTTCACATCCTTGGCCTTCGGCTTCTTCTCTTCTAGGTCTGCGCAGGCAGCTCGAGGAGGGAGAGACGCCCTTCCTCAGCCCTGGCGCACTTGGTTGGCAAGTTGAACAGCTCCAAGGAAGTGCACAGGTCTTCATGCATCGCCAGCTCCTCCTTCATCTCGACATCACGCACGCCGTCGGAGAAGGTTGAGATGATGGCCTCCTCGGTCACCTTGGGAATCTTGAGGCGTGCGTTGTTGAAGCGCTGGATGTACTTCTGCAGGGTCTCTCCGGGTTGTTGCTTGATACGGCGCATGTCGCTCACGGCGGGTGGCCGGTCGCGAGTACCTTGGAAGTTGGCGATGAAGCGGGTGCGCATCTCATCCCAGGAGGAGATCGTGCCTGGAGCCAGGTTCAGGAGCCAGGTGCGGGCCCCATCCTTGAGCGCCATGGGAAACCAGTTCGCCATGACCTTCTCGTCTCCGTTGGCAGCTTCGATGCCCAGCTCATAGAGCTAGAGGAACTCCGCAGGGTCGGCCGTGCCATCGTAACGAGGAGGCAGGTCTGGCTTGAACTTGCGGGGCCACGCGACGCTGCGTAGCTCGGTGGTGAAGGCACGACAGCCTGTTGTGGCCACGGGAGGCCTTGGGTGGCGGAGAGCTTGGTCTTGCATGTCCCCACGTGCTGCAGCTGGGAGCAGCACGGGGTCTTGACATGCAGGAGCAGGAGCATGGTCGCGACGTGCTGGAGCAGGGAGCGCCCGGGCAGCTTCTTGCGGGCGAGGGACTTCTTGGCAGCTCTGCTCTTGCCGCGCTGGCACCTGATGGAGCGGGTTCCGCCCAGGGGCCACGCGCCTTGGAGCCATGGCGCCTTCTTGAGGAGGAGGCGGCTAGGGCGCCGCCGGAGCTTCGCCGCCCGCGCGGGGCGGGGCGCGGTGCAGCGGAACGGACGGCGCAGGAGAGCCCCCTGTGGCGCGGACGAGCTCGGCGACGCGGTCGAGCCATTCTTCGTAGACGTCGTCGACGGGATGGTAGCGCAGGAGCTCGTTTGCCGCGATGAGCGCAGCTCGAGGCTCCATGGGTGCGCGGAGCGCGTGGGATGAAGAACCAGCTGGGGTGAGCGAGGGAGTAGCGGTGCGGCCGTCTTGCCGCACGGACTGATGCTGAGACGACGCTTGCTGCTCATCCCCCGCCGGGCCGGTGGCGGCGTTGACGGCAGGTGACGGGGAACGGCGAGGATGCCCGCCGACAGGAGCCGTCTGGGCGACGCGGGAAGCGAGAGCGGCCCGGCGCTCGGCGCGGACCCGACGAGCGTTAGACATGGACGCGATGGTCGGAGGAGAACGGGGTGGTGGAAGACGAATTCCGGCGCACCCCTACCTGGTGCGCCAAATGTCGGATTTCGGGTTCCGGCAGACCCTTGAGGTTCGAACACTGGGGTGCGCGCGGAGATTTCGCCTTCTACCTACCTGGACCCCTCCGCCTCGCTAAGATCTAAGCTATGGAAAGAACAGCACAAGAGACACAGGGTTTATACTGGTTCGGGCCACCGTTGTGGCGTAATACCCTACTCCAGTGTGTGGTGTGGTGGATTGCCTCTTGGGCTGATGATGATGAGCAATACAGGGAAGAACAGCCTCGCGATTGTCTGCTCTTGGCTGGGGGGATGAACTGCTAGGAGGAGTTCAGTCACCCTTCTCTCTCTCTCTCTCTTCTCGATTCTCTCTCTGATTTTGATCCCTTTCCTATTCCGATTTCGATTTCGATCCCTCTCCCCTGGGGGTGACTAGTCCTATTTACAGGCAAAGGCCCTGGTCCTCTTCCCAAATATTGAGCGGGAGGGCGCCAACAATTGGCCATTTTGAAGGGGAACATCTGGTACACTTATCCTGACTAAAGTTGGTCCTCGCCTGCCAAAGGCTCTGGTTGTGACGCTGGCTTGGGCAACACAATGACTTCCTCCCTGCCGTTGGACTGGTCTTGGTCTCATTGCACCGAAACGGGTGCCTTTGCTTGATGCTCTCGCCTGCGCTTGCTCCCTTTGCACCAAAGAGGAAAGGATGACACTGCACGGGCTGGCGCCCGCCTGGCACCCTTGGTCGTCATGGCTTGCGTCACGGGCACCTCGTGAGGTACCCCGCCTTGATCTCTCCGCCTCCTCGCGAGCCAGCCTGATGAGGCGGTGCCTGAGGAAGCTCCGTGTCGTCCGCCCTGCGAGGCTTGGCCCCTCGCGAGGGTCTTGGGTCTGTGTTCATGAAGACGGGCCGTGCTGGGCCCCCCTTTGAGCCACGCCATAGGCCGCAGGCAGGAAAGTCTGGGGACCCCCGTTCCCAGAACACCGACAGTATAGGCCACAACTTTCTTCTCTTGCATTAACACAGCACCGATACCTTGAAGGGAAGCATCACAGAAAACCTCGAATGGTTTGGATTCATCAGGAGGAGTCAGAACTGGAGTTGTGACTAACTTCTCTTTGAGGGTGTTGAAAGAGATGTCACATTCAAGCGTCTAGACATACTTCACATGCTTCTGGAGAAGGTTGGAAAGAGGCTTCGCGATCTTAGAGAAATTCTCAACGAATCTTAGACAATAGCTTGCGAGCCCAAGGAAGCTGCAGAGTTGCTTCACATTCTGAGGCGGTCCCAATTCACAATTGCAGACAGCTTCTCAGGATTAACAGCTATGCCCTTGGCTGATATGACATGCCAAGTTAGAGAACCTCATCAAGCCAAAACTCGCACTTTGAAAACTTCGCATAGAACTGATGTTCTCTGAGTTTGTCCAGCACCAATCTCAAATGCTTGGCATGATCCTCCTTGTTCTTGGAAAAGACCAAAATGTCATCGGGATAGACCAAGACGAAGTCATTTGTGTAAGGGTTGAAGATGAAGTTCATCATGCGAGAGAATGTTGGAGGAGCGTTGACAAGGACGAAAGACATGACAGTGTATTCATAAGAACCATAACTTGTTCTGAATGCTGTCTTGGGGATATCTTGTTCACGAATGCGAATCTGATGATAGCCCATACAGAGGTCAAGCTTGGAGAATACTTGAGCACCTTTGAGTTGTTCGAAAAGCTCATTGATGTTGGGAAGTGGGTACTTTTTCTTTATGGTCTTCTTGTTCAATGGACGGTAGTCGACGCAGAGTCGGTCCGTGCCATCCTTCTTCTTGACAAAAAGAACACCACAACCCCAAGGAGAAAAACTCGGTCGGATTAGACCCATACGCTCTTCTATATCGAGTTGTTTTTTCAGCTCCTTCAACTCTTCTGGTCCAAGCTTGTAAGGACGTTTGCAAACAGGTTCCGTGCCAGGCTCAAGATCAATGACGAATTCAACTGGCCGGTGAGGAGGCATTCCTGGAAGATCTTCTGGAAAGACGTCTTGATATTCACAAACGACTGGAATCTAAGAGATGGCATTCAACTCTCCCTTCTCATTGAGAGAAAACAGTCGAATGGTATCATCATGAGCTGCAAAGACGATCACATCCTGAGACGAGTGTGTCAATTGAATCTGCCTGGCAGCACAATCAAGTTGAGCCTTGTGCTTAGAAAGCAAGTCCATGCCGAGAATTAGATCAAAATCCGAGTCACCAAGGACCATTGGAGAAGACAGAAACTTATAGTCACCCATCTTGATAGAAACATTCGGGATCATCGTGGTAGCCCTCATAGACTTGGCCGGAGAAACCACTCCCATAGGTTTACCCAACATTTTCGAAACAAAGTCATGCTTTGAAACAAATGATCTTGACATGAAACAATGCAATGGACCAGTATCAAAAAGGACTTTTGCAGGAGTAGAGTTAACTGGAAAGTTACCCATGATCACTTTTGAAGAGTCCTCTGCCTGAGCTGCGTTCACCATGTTGACCTTTGCAAACTTGGGATTATGCTTGACCACTGCATTGCTCGCAGATCTCATAGGAGGAGGAGGCGGAAGACGCCTCTGGTTGAAGCATTTGTTTGCATAGTGACCCTTCTGCTGACACTTGTTGCACATAACCTCTGAGAGCGGCTGGTGATACGGAGCACTTGACCTTGGAGCATGAGATGAAGCTTTGTTCTGAAAGCCGGGGTTGGGGGGGGGGGAAGATCCATTGCCACCTTTGCTCTTCTGTTGATAAGGCTGACGGAACGGAGGAGGAGGAGGCAACCAGTACTTTTGCTGCTTAGCTGCCACTTGAGTTGAAGAAGAAGAAGGAGTTGCATCCCTGACTCTCTTCTTGGGAGCATCACACTTGAGCTGAGCAGCCTCTTGCTTTAGTGCCATGTTGTAGAACTCATCATACTTTTTCGGCTCAAAAAGCACGAGGGCTAGTTGCAGATCTTCTTTGAGGCCACCTCTGAATTGCTAAAACATGCTCTTCTCGTCAGGGACGTCTTGCTTGGCAAAACGAGCGAGCCTCTAGAACAGGATGTTGTATTGGTAAACATACAAGCTGCCTTGCTTCAGATTGCGGAACTCCTCATGCTTTCTCTCAACAACACTCTAAGGAATGTGGTGAGCTTTGAAGTCTTGGCGGAAATCATCCCAGGTAATCACACGACCTCCTCTGGAATCTTTGTATTGTTGATACCACTTAGCAGCTTGGTCTTTGAGTTGGGACGAAGAAAACTTGACAAAGTCCCCAGGCCTGACGTTGCTACACTCAAAATATTTGCAGATATCCACGAGCCACTCGTCAGCGTCTATGGCCTCAACACAGTTACTGAAAGACTTCGGCTGGTTTGCGAGGAACTGGTTGAGGGTAGCAAACTGAGTTTGATTGTTGCCATCGCCTTGATTTCCTTGGTTGCGCTCTTGCAAGAGTTGCATAATCATCTGCATGTTGGCGTTGGTAGCAGCCATCACAGCTTGCCATGCCTTCAGAGGTGGAGGTGGTGGAGGTGGTTCTGGATTCTGACGTGTTGGAGGAGCCATCCTGAAGAGGGTGACATCCGTTAGCATCTTGACAGACGTATATTCAAGCTGAATCAAATGGATCAAAATTGCAACATATAGCCTCAACATTCGGACAAGAATGAATGAATGAATTCCAAATTAAATGATCACACTTCCATAAATTGTGAAGCCACTAAGATATAGCTAGATGAATAAAACAACAAGGTACGGATATGAACAAATAATTGGTAAGGATTACCCAATCACAAACCAAATATCTGCGGGAAAAAATACTAGAGCTACATGAATTCCCACCTATAAAACTCCCAAAACTTTGCGGTTATGCAATGAGGTGTTGGAGATACTAGCAAATCCTACATCCAGCTGTATCCATCCTTCAACAGATAACCAAGAAACCTTCGGAAATCATTTACCTCAACCTTCGAAAAGCATCCGTTATACGAGTTATGGCAATACTCCCGAACTCCCGCCCCAGTACTGGGTGGCGTCGAGGTTATATCACCAACAACTGCACAAAAGAGATTTTCGATGTCGGCAAAACTCAGGTATTCCATAACTGCAACGATAAAATTGTGACCACAACACCTCGGAGCTCAACTCCCCGGGACACTACCACAACCCCCTAAATGCCAGGAGGCACCAAGAACAATGTTCTCGTCACAAAACCATCGGAACGATTCCAAGAAATCCGCATGATCCATAAAAAAATTCGTGAAATTTGAGAAGAGAAGAGTCAAAACTCTATGCCAGGAAGCCTCACCAGAGCAGTGAAGGGACTGAGGAGTAAAAAGAATCCTACCTCCAATATATATAATCCTAATAGACTCAAAACATTTTTCTAGACTCAATAACGCCAGCGATTCGATCAAGCCGGGGGCTCCTAAATCGGGGAAGGCACTGATTACAAACTTGCAACACCCATGATGCGGCTATATTTCCCACGTGTCGGAGCACGACTTAGAGGCATAACCGCATTGTAGGCATGTCGCAAGAGGGGTAATCTTCACACATCCCATGTACTGAATAAGAAAGAGGTACAGAGTTGGCTTACAATCACTACTTCACACAATACATAAATATAGCATTACATCATCGAGATACAATCAAGGTCCGACTATGGAACCAAAATAAAGACAACCCCAAATGCATAAGATCCCCGATCGCCCCAACTGGGCTCCACTATTGATCGTCTGGAAAAGAAACGTAGTAACGTCCTGAGTCCTTGTCGAACTCCCACTTGAGTTCAGTCGCATCTCCTGGAATGACATCATTGGCACCTGCATCTGGTTTTGGAAGTAATCTGTGAGTCACGGGGACTCAGAAATCTCACACCCTCGCGATCAAGACTATTTTAGCTTATGGGAAGGAAAAGGTAGTGAGGTGGAGCTGCAGCAAGCACTAGCATATATGGTGGCTAACATACGCAAATGAGAGCGAGAAGAGAAGGCAAAGCATGGTCGAGAATCTACAAAGATCAAGAAGTGATCCTGAAAACTACTTACGTTCAAGCATAACACGAGACCGTGTTCTCTTCCCGGACTGCGCCGAAAAGAGACCATCACAGTTACACACACCGTTGATTCATTTTAATTAAGTTAAGTGTCAGGTTTTCTACAACTGTATATTAAAAAATTCCCATCTGCCCATAACCGCGGGCACGGCTTTCAAAAGTTCAAAACCCTGCAGGGGTGTCCCAACTTAGCCCATCACAAGCTCTCACAGTCAATGAAGCATATTCCTTCTCCCAGGACGACCCGATCAGACTCGGAATCCCGGTTACAAGACATCTCGACAATGGTAAAACAAGACCAACAAAGCCGCCCGATGTGCCGACAAATCCCGATAGGATTCACGCGTATCTCGTTCCCAGGGCACACCGGATAAGCTAAGCGTACGAGAGCCAACGTAACCCAAGTTGCCAAGGGACGGCCCCGCACGGTGCTCTATGTTGGACCAACACTTTGAGAAGCACTGGCCCCGGGGGGTTAAAATAAAGATGACCCTTGAGTCCGCGAAACCCAAGGGAAAAAGGCTAGGTGGCAAATGGTAAAACCAAGGTTGGGCCTTGCTGGATGAGTTTTATTGAAGGCAAACTATCAAGGGGTTCCCATTATAACCCAACCGCGTAAGGAACATAAAATCAAGGAACATAACACCGGTATGATGGAAACTAGGGCGGCAAGAGTGGAACAAAACACCAGGCATAAGGCCGAGCCTTCCACCCTTTACCAACTATATAGGTGCATTAAAGTAAACAAGATATAATAGTGATATACCAACAATAATTATGTTCCAAGAAGGAACAAACTCCAATCTTCACCTGCAACTAGCAACGCTATAAGAGGGGCTGAGCAAAGCAGTAACATAGCCAAACAACGGTTTGCTAGGACAAGGTGGGTTAGAGGTTTGACATGGCAATATGGGATGCATGATATAGCAGGTGGTAGATATCGCGGCATAGGCATAGCAATAGAGCGAGCAACTAGCGAGTAAAGATAGAATTGATTTGGAGGGTATGGTCATCTTGCCTGCAAAGTTCTCTGGGTTGACGTAAGCTTGATCCTCATAAGCGTACTCAACGGCTTCCTCTATCACGTACTCGTCTCCCAACTCTACCTAAGGCAAGAACACATGCAAAAGAAACCACAATCAACCACGGTGCAACGCGCAAGCAACATGATGCAAAATATGGCATGATATGCGGGATGTGATATGCAATGCATATGCATGCTTCGGAAGGAAAGATTGAACTAGGCCTCAACATGGCAAACCAAGAGTGCCACTGGAAAGATGAGTTGATTTCGGTCGAAATCGATATAAAGATCACCAGAAACGGATGCATGGTTTGCAAATGGCAAGCAAAACAATAATGGCACAATTCTGCGATTAACAGCACGATGCCACCTAGAATGCAACAAGAAACTAAGCTACTGCACTCCAACATATCAACAAAGCACATGGCCGGGATCTACTCAATATGCTTGAAAAAATATGAACACTGAGCTATGGTTAAACCACACAAGAGCAGGTTCAAACAAGCATGGCAAAAGTGCAAAAGATAACAGCATCTCAGACTTAGTGAAAATAACAATCATGTCAGGATTTAACATCAGGAAGCAATGTTTAGAGCAATATAACAACATGCTACAGGATCAGGACATAGCAAAGAGAGGCATGGCATGAATCTACTCAAAGCATATAACCAAAAGTCCTTTACGACCATAAGCCAAAAGGATCAAAAAATATGATGGCACCCATGTAAACATAGTAAGTTTCGTTAATAGATTCAGACTTAGCAGAAAACTGGACATGGCAAAAATAGAATTATGTAGCCATGTTTGCAAGCTTGATGCACTCAACTCAAGGCATTTCATGACAAAATAAGCATACACCCAGCAAGAAGACATGTTCAAGAAGCTAACCACGGCAAGAACAATCTCATAGCATGCATGGATCAACTACAACAAGCTTGGCAAAATTGATTAACACGTAAACAATCTGCCAGGAACATTTTATAGCAACAGTAGAGCAAGATTGTGTCATGCTAGGTTACTCCAAAATTGCAAACAAAGACATGGATGGATAGAACATAATAATATCTCAAAATCATCCTTACTGAGCATGCTCAAAAGAGGCATGGATCACTCTGTAGCAACATGAATACATGGCATAAAAACAACATCAGGGAAATGACTTAGAAGAATTCTAAGTCCCTGAAATCAGCAACATCACGAGAGCTACTTTGCATGCTTGTTCTAGTCACCACATTGATCGAAAAAAAATACATGGCATACACCCCGGTAAATATGGCATGGCATAGCCCAAAACACATGTAGGGCTCAAGCTCATAGGAGGCACACAATAATCACGACAAAAGATGGCAAATGCTCATAATCTGATAAGAACTAGGAACTAACATTATGAAGCACTCTTGCAACAGCATTTTAGGCATCAAGATGGACTCAAACAAGCATGGTGCAATGGAATGAAATGAAGAGGACATCCTAATGAACATTCTGATATATTGCACGCCCAAAACGGAGCTACGAGCACAAACTTATGATGCAAAGAACATGCCATGAAAATGTTAGGGACTTAGGAAGAAAACGGGGTCAACCCTAGATTTTGGATCTGGATCTGGCGCGGTTCCTGATGAACGTCATTGTACTCCTACGGTGGCCGGAGCTAGAAGAGCTCGCCGGAGTGGAAGCACAGGGTGGCAGCCGGAGCTTGGGGCGTCAGATCTAGCCGGCGAGGAGAGCGAGGCGGCGGCGGGCGGCGCGCGCGGAAGTCGAGCGACGAGGTTTGGCGCGGGGTCCGGCGTGGAAGCGTCGTCCGGCGAAGACGAACGGCGGTGACGGTGAGTCGGTGCGGTGGCGGCTGGAGCGGGCAAGGAGGTGGCGCGGGCGACGGGAGCCCGCGGGGCGGCGCGACCGAGCGTGGGCCGGGGAGGGCCCCGCGCGGGCCCTGGCGGGCCGGCGGGCGGCGCGGCGGCGGGGATGACCGGTGGGACACGTGTCAGCCCCTGAGTGGCTAGGCGATGGTGATGGACATGTCGCGGAGGGATTGGATCTAGGGTTTGGACTACGGGAATTTCGGAGGGGAGCACCTATTTATAGATTCTAGGAGCTAGGAGAGTCAAAATGAGGTGCGTTTTTTAGCCACGCTATCGTGGTCGAACGTCCGAGAGGATGGAGGGGGTTTAGATGGGTTTTGGGCCACTTTGGAGGGGTGTTGGGCTGCAACACACATGAGGCCTTTACGGTTCCTTGGCTAACTGTTGGAATATCAAACGAAGTCCAAATGGCACGAAACTTGACAGGCGGTCTACCGGTGGAATACCAATGCCGCTTAGCAAGTCTCAGTGCATTCCGAGAACATTTAACACTCGCACACGAAAAGAGGCAAAAGGGGGCCGCCGGAGGACGTAGGAGTGCCGAAATGCAAAACGGATAACGCGGGAAATGCTCGGATGCATGAGACGAACACGTATGCAAAAGAGATGCACATGATGACATGATATGAAATGCATGACATGGAAAAAAATGCAAAATGAAGAAAAAACCCAACCACTAGGGAATATCATAACTTAGTGCCGAAAATGGCAGGAGTTGGAATACAAATATGGCAAGTTACATACGGGGCGTTATACTCCTAGTCACTTTCATATAGTAGTGGGAATTTTTCATAATAGAGTTAGATACACGCCCACTTAATTTTCAGTTTGAGATTTCATACACTTATAGCTCTTAGTGCATCCATTGCATGGCAATCCCTACTCCTTGCATTGATATCAATTGATGCGCATCTCCACAACCCATTGATTAGCCACGTTAATGCGTGAATTTATTACTTTTTTTGTCTTCTCTATGTTTACCCCTATCATCATACTCCATTCCACCCATAGTTCTATATCCATGGCTTGCGCTCATGTATTGCGTGGGGGTTGACAAAGCTGAAGCGCGTTAAAAAGTTTGAACCAATTTCTCGTCTTGTCATCGGGGTTGTGCATGATAAATACTTTATGTTAAGAAGATGGAGCAAGAAAAGACTATATGATTTTGTAGGGATAGTGTTCTTCATCATTATATTTTGAAAGACATGATTGTTTGTTAGGATGCCTGAGTATTGATGTCTTTATATAAAATTATGGACTATTGCTTTGAATCACTCATGTCTTAATATTCATGCCATGATTAGATTATATGAGCAAGATTATGCTAGGTAGCATTCCAAATCGAAAATTATCTTTCTTTATCATTTACCTACTCGAGGCCGAGCAGGAATTAAGCTTTGGGATGCTGATACGTCTCTGTCATATCTATAAATTTTCATTGTTTCATGCCAATATTATACAACTTTCACGTACTTTTGGCAACAATTTATATGATTTATTGGACAAACATATTGATCCAGTGTCTAGTGCCAGTTCCTGTTTGTTGCATGTTTTTTGTTTCACAGAATATCCATCTCAAATGAAGCCAAATGCTATAAAAATTAACGGAGAATTATTTTGGAATATATTTGATTTTTGGAAGGTGGAATCAACACAAACGGAGGCCCGTGGCCTACACAAGACACCAGGGCACGGCGCAGCCCCCAGGCGCATGGCGGTGGGTGGTGTCCACCTCGTAAGGCTGTTGTTGCTCTCTTTGGGCGCAATGAAGCTTATATCCGAAAAAACCATGTTAAAATCTTAGTGCAATTGGAGTTACGGATCTCTGGGAATATAAGAAACGGGTTTTGGCTAGAAAACAGGAACGCGAAACAGAAGAGAATAGAGAGGTAGATCCAAGCTAGGAGGGGCTCCTGCGCCTCCGCCGCTATGGAGGCCAAGGACCAGAGGGGGAACCCTCCTCCCATATAGGGGGGAGTCCAAGGAAGAAGGAGGGGGCTCTCTCCCCCTCTCTCCCGGTGGCGCTGGAGTGCCGCCCGGACAAGGATCATGACGGTGATCTACATCAACAACCTTGCTACCGTCAATGCCAACTTTCTTCCCCTCCATGGAGCGGTGTAACCTCTCTATTCTCATTTCAATTCTCTACTTAAACATGGTTCTCAACACTATATATTATTATCCAATGATATGTGGTTATCCTATGATGTTTGAGTAGATCTGTTTTGTCCTATGGGCTGATTGATGATCATGATTGGTTTGAGTTGTATATTTTATTTTGGTGGTGGCCTAAAGTGCCCTCCGTGTCGTGCAAATGTGAGGGATCCCCGCTTTAGGGTGTTGCAATACATTCATGATTCTTTGATGGTGGGTGGCGTGAGTGATAGAAGCACGGACCCGAGTAAGGGGGTTGTTGCATATGGGATAAAGAGGACTTGATATTTAATGCTATGGTTGGGTTTCACCTTAATGATCTTTGGTAGTTGCGGATTCTTACTAGAGTTCCAATCATAAGTGCATATGATCCAAGTACAGAAAGTATGTTAGCTCACGCCTCTCCCTCATATAAAATTGCAATAATGATCACCAGTCTAGTTATTCATCACCTAGGGTCAAATAACTTTCTTGTGTGACAAAATCTTTCCACTAAAATGCTACTTTTACTATCTTGCAATTTATTCGTAGTTTTATTATCGCAAAGTACTTCTAGTTTTATTATTATTCTAGGTAAAGCAAATGTTAAGTGTGCGTATAGTTGTATCAGTGGTCAGTAGAAGTTGAGGGAATATTTGTTCTACCTTTAGCTCCTCATTGGGTTCGACACTTTTATTTATCGAAAAAGTCTACAAACGACCCCTATAATTGTGGGTTATCACCCACACATACCAATGCATTCAAACATACACACCATATGCACGATATGTGTAGATAAAATAATGGCATCACAACATAACTCTACAAACTCAAGTGTTTATGTAGAAGGCTCCGAAGAGCCATACATATCATGTTATTACAAACAGGGGTCTCATGACTCTACACACAGTCATACAAACTAGCAGAAGCATGCATAAAACTTGTCTGAGTACAGACAACTGAAAATATAGAAGGCTAGCAAGCCTGATTATCTACAAACCCTCCGAAGGGTGAACGACCGTAGCTAGAAAAACAAGCTACTCATCGTCATCGACGTCTAGATAGAACCCACCTATAGTATAGGGAACTCCTCTTCAATAGTTTACTTAAGCAAACGTGAGTACGAAGGTACTCAACAAGACATACATTAGAACTATCTCGTATGCATCAGTTTCAATAAAGGGGGTTGTGGGGTTTAGCTGCAGCAAGCCATCTTTGACTCGATGGATATCCTGTACTACGATGTAACATCCCAAATTTTCAATTTCGAATGTTATACACTAGATCATCATTGCATATCATATTTTATTGCATTTTGGCTGATCCTAGAAATTCTATGCAACCCAAGGACCCTCGGAGAGAGTTGGGGATTTCGTTATTTTCATATTTGAGTTTTCTCAAAATTTTAAAATAGGATCATTTGATTTTATTTATTTTATCTTCAATTATTTCTATTACAAAAATATGAGAGAGGGAACAAAATGACTTTCCCAAAATAAAGAAATATTGAGGATTTAATAAAAAAATCAAATAAGATTTTATTTTGGTTTTATTTGCTATTTTATTTGAATTTAGGAAAAATGCGCGTTTTTCAAAATTGCATTTAGGCCCCAAATAAATGTTCATCCTGTGCGGCTTGATTTTAGAAGTAACCCCCCGCCAGGATTTTTGGAGTCCGTTTAGTATTCTTTTTTTCTGTGCGTAATTATTTAAAAAAAAGTCCGAACAGACTCTGGGCCCTAACCGGCCAGGACTCCGCCTGGCCGGGCCCTTTATATAGCGCCACCAAGGCCCGAGGCCACCCCAGCCGCCGCCGCCCCCGAAACCCTAACCCTAGGCCGCCGCCACCCCGCCGCCCGCCGCCGCCGGAGGTAGTTTTTCGCTGCCGTTTTTTAGAAAAACCGATCGGTTTTCCGTCGGTTTTGTTTGGTTTTTTTAGTTTCGGTTTTTTAATAGATCGGTTTTTCCGGTTTATTTAATTAGCGAGCGTTCACCCGTTCATTCGTTTTAATGAACGTTCATCATTTTTCTTTTTCTCGGATTTAAAACCACGATTTTTTTGATCGCGATTCCTGATCCGATTTTCGTTTTAGTCTAACTTTTCGCATGTTTATCGGAATCAAGCGATTCAAGTGCCTGGAGTTTCGTCTCGAAACCCTCTTTTCGTTTAACCAACTTAAAAAAGTTTTTTCCACTGTAAATTTTTTCCCTAGATCCATAATAGTAAACGAAGCTTGTTTCTTTTGCCGTTTGTCTTTCGCTGCTTCGTTCGATTTGATTCTTTTTACCAACCGGAGTTCTTAAGTTGAACTTTCTGGTTAGATCTCTTATTCGAGTTTTACCTGTGCATTAGTTGATCACTTATTGTATGCTTGTTTGTTTGCGATAGAGTACCCGGAGTGCGGTGCTTGCTAGTTTGAATCGCTAGGTTTTGCGGATCATCAACAAGGCAAGTAACACTTTGATCATACCTCCTACTACCCAGTTTTATTGCATTAGATCAATCCCCACACATTGCATGACTAGGATCTAATTAAATTGTGGGTATTGGGGAGTAGTTGAGGTAGAACCTATTACCTGTTATTATCAAACCTTTGGGAGTTACTTCTACGTTTGCTTATTATGCCATGCTATGCTAGTAGACGTGGATTGGGTGAGTGTATCCAGGACAGATGTGAGATTGTTAATTTAATGATTTACTTAAGCTGGCAACTTAAATACACATCTGGGTGGATTGAGGCACCTGGGTATTCCAGCGATTGCCTGTTTTCTTTTGGACCGCCACCCAGGCTCAAAGGGATCATGAGATTGTTCATGCTAGAAACTTCCGTGTGCAGCCACAAGCTACTATGGGCTCTAGCATAGTTGATTAGGTTGTGCGAACTCTTACAGTGGTAGACTAGAAGATGTAGGGGAAAGTAGGTGTAACGGTCTGCCCGATCATAAGGTGCTAGCGCTTCTGAAAGACTATGTCTCGGTCATCCGTTTCTCAAACACCATGTAGTGCGAGAAATCAAACGGAGGCGATCGAGTCTTGTGGGGAAAAGTGCGCAAACCTCTACAGAGTGTATAAACTAATCATGGTTAGCCGTGTCCCCGGTTATGGACATCTTGAGTATCTAGTACTTGGATTATCATGTGAATCTCATCATGTTACTCTAAATTAATTTTGTTGGGTTTTGTTTAATGATGATGCTTAATTGGGATTGAGAATGCTGTCAACCATTCTCAATGTTTAACAAGTACCATGATAGTTAAATAAAATGTATTCCTTTGCAGTAGGGAAAATTTGGCTTTACGCAAAACTGTAACCATAGAGCTTTCCACCAGCCAAATATGCATGTAGTATAACCTATTTCATTCCATTACTCTCTATGTGTTACATTGCCAGCATATTCCATGTGCTGACCCATTTCGGGCTGCAAGGTTAATGTTGCAGAATTTTCAGACGACGATTAAGGTGGTTTTAGGTCATGGTTCTATACTCAGTGATGCCGTTGGAGTTGATGGACTCACTTATCTTCCAAGCCTTCCGCTGTTATCGTATTTAGATGGCCTTAAGCCATATTTATTGTAATAAGTTCTCTTTTGAGACACTCGATGTAATAGGTGTGTGATTGCTACTCTGTTATAAATCCTTCAAGTACTGTGTGGTGTCAGCATTACTGATCCATGGATGACTCCTGAGCACATAGATTGGACCGTTTGAGGTCTGGTCGCTACAAGATGGTATCAGAGCACACACTGACTGTAGGACACGACCACTAAGCTAAAAGACCTAGATCACTACTCACTCTCTTCTCTTTCTGACTTCTCATCTCTTCTGCTCTTTTAGGATGGCGGATGCAAGGAACAAGTTCATGCAACCGGATGAAGATACACCCTTTGGACTTCACTTGAAGGAAGTCACTAGATACCAGAACATAGGAGTACCAAGCTTCAACGGAACCTACAACGCCACTCTACCTGAAAAAGAGCGCTGGATGATTAAAGTTCAAGTTCCAGGAAGGACGTTCATGCCAGTCACTGAGCCCATAGAGTTTTCTTTTGACGCACCAACTTGGAGTCTAGGAAAGAGTATGGCAGCTCACATCGCCATGGGACGCATTGGAGAAGTTTACCGCAATGATCTCAAGGATACTATCTACCTGATTTGTGGGCGTCGAGATGAGCACTGGGAGATGGTCAGCACCAGGAAGGATAGATCAATTGCAGCTTTTATCCAGGAGTTAAACCAGCACATACGACGTCAGGAGAACCAGATGTGCGCCGACATGATAGATCTGAAGAAGGCAAGGATAAGAATCAAGGAACTGGAGGAAGAACTCAAGGCTACACGTGAAGATTATGAAGAGGAAATCGAAGTATTAGTGGGGAAGAATGATGACCTGATTAAGAAGATTGGAATATTCATGGGAGGCCCTACACCAGTAGAAGAGGACGAAGAACCCAAGGAGATTCGCCCGGAAGACTACATCGTCATCGAGGACACCGACTCGGATCCAAATGATAGCGATGATGACTATGTTGATGAAGCTGGAGCAGATATCATGGAATCTGCAACCAAAGAATATTTCTAGTAGACCACCCCATCAGTAGTAGTAGTCCACCATGTAAATATGTACTCTGAGCACTTTTGCGATAGTTAGATCGATTGTATGCCCTTGTTTGATTGATTGAATGAAGTGAATTGTTTGCTTTTCCCTCATGTGCATATGGGTAGTGTTTTCTCTTTAGACCCCTCTATTCTTAAATCTCATCTTTTCTAAACCCTCAGATGCCTCCAAGACGTGACCCCAGATTTACCTTTCCATCGGAGCTCACCCAGTTGATCCAGCAGCAAAACACATTGATGCAGTTCCTAGTCCGGAATCAGAATCAGGGGAACAACAACAACAACCCACCACCACCTGTTGATCACTTAGCCTGTTTTCTTAGGCTGAATCCGTCGGTGTTTTCCAGTAGCACCGAGCCGATAGTAGCAGATGATTGGCTCCGTAAGACAGCAAGGGAGTTGACCACCGCAGGATGCACAGATACGGAAAAGGTGAAGTTTGCTCCACATCAGCTTGAAGGACCCGCAGCATCATGGTGGGAGAATTTCACAGCCACTTTCCCTGTCGACACTGTCACGTGGGACCAGTTTCAGTAGGCTTTTCATACTGCCCATGTTTCAGCAGGAGCTATGGCCACAAAGAAGCGAGAGCTTCGCAACTTGCGCCAAGGAGGACGGACAGTTGGCCAGTATGTGGTGGACTTTAGTAAGTTAGCACGTTATGCCCCAGATGACGTTGCTACGGATGCAGCTAAGCAGGAGAAGTTTCTGGAAGGACTGAATGATGAGTTGAGCATGCAGTTGATGGTAGCAAATTTCAACAACTACCAGGAGTTGGTAGATCGTGCTCTCATGATTGAAGGGAAGCAGCAGCAGATTGAGACCCACTAGAGGAAGTATGGACAAGGGAAGTACAATTCAGGAGCTCAATAGAAACCACGTTTTACCCCTAGACCGGGAGGACATTTTCAGCATACCCATGGAGGAGGTAGCTCGCACAATCACAATGGCCCCAAGAATGGTAATGGGAATGGAGGAAGCAACGGCCAGAACCGTACCAACCCATCAACCCCAGCCAAGAGAGACCTGAGCCAAGTCACTTGTTTCAAGTGCCAGAAGACCGGACATTATGACAATGAATGTCCCAAATCCCAGAATGGTAATGGCAATGGAAGCTCTGGGAAGAAGCTGAACCCTTTCAACAGGGGACAGGTGAACCACGTTAACGTGGAGGAGGTTGAAGAGCAGCCGGATGCAGTAATCGGTAAGTTTTTGGTTAGGTCATTTACTGCACTCGTTCTTTTCAATACTGGTGCATCGCATTCATACATATCAAGGGGATTTGTGGATAAGTATAATCTGCCCACCAAAGTTCTTAGAACACCTATGTTAGTAAGCTCACCAGGAGCGGAGTATATGGCTAGCCAAGGATGTTTTCAAGTGCCATTGAGTATAGGGGCCGTGTGTTTCCCGCGGATTTAATCATTTTGGAATCACAAGGTTTGGATGTAATTCTGGGTATGGATTGGCTATCGATGTATGGAGGAAACATCGATTGTGCTAGTAAGTCAATTTTTCTTACCACCCCAGAACGAAGAAGGATCAAGTATGTATCCCGGCATATGCCAAAGAGGAATCAGGTAAATTGTCTAACAGGAGTTGTGCAGGAGGAAGTACCAGTGGTAAAGGATTTCCCTGATGTATTTCCAGAAGAATTGCAAGGCATGCCACCGGATAGAGATATTGAGTTTTTGATTGAGCTTTTGCCAGGCACAGGGCCAATATCAAAGAGACCATATAGGATGCCCGCAAAGGATTTGGTGGAGATTAAGAAGCAGATTAAGGAGTTACTGGATAAAGGATATATTCGCCCAACTTCTTCGCCTTGGGGATCTCCAGTACTTCTAGTGGAGAAGAAGGATGGATCGCTAAGGATGGTTGTTGATTATCGAGGATTGAATGAAGTAACCATCAACAACAAGTACCCACTAACGATGATCAATGATCTGTTTGATCGATTGCAAGGAGGTAAGGTATTTTCCAAGATCGATCTGCGATCAGGATACCACCAGTTGAAAATTCGAGAACAGGATATACCTAAGACGGCTTTTACCACTAGGTATGGGCTGTACGAGTATACCATTATGTCATTTGGTCTGACTAACGCACCTGCATATTTCATGAACATGATGAACAAGGTGTTTATGGAGTTTCTGGATAAGTTCGTTGTAGTGTTCATTGACGATATCCTGGTTTACTCGAAGAATGAAGAGGAGCATAAGGAGCATTTGCGTTTGGTTCTTGGAAAACTCAAAGAACATCAATTATATGCCAAATTTAGCAAATGTGAGTTTTGGATGAAGGAAGTTGGATTTCTCGGACACGTTATATCGGGAGAAGGTATAGCAGTAGATCCCACTAAGGTTGATACCATGACAAATTGGGAAGCCCCAACAACAGTTGGAGAGATCCGGAGTTTTCTTGGACTTGCAGGATACTACCGGAGATTTATTGAAAATTTCGTGAAGATTGCGAAGCCTATGACGGAGTTGTTGAAGAAGGATACCAAGTTCATATGGACTGAGGAATGTGAGGCCAGTTTCCAGGAGCTAAAGAAACATTTGGTTACATCACCTGTGTTGATTTTGCTAGATCAGACCAAGGATTATGAGGTGTATTGCGATGCTTCACGTCGAGGACTTGGAGCAGTACTTATGCAGGAAGGAAGAGTTGTTTCATATGCCTCACGACGGCTTAAGCCTCATGAGTTAAATTATGCTACGCATGATTTGGAGTTAGCAGCCGTAGTGTATGCATTGAAAACCTGGAGACACTTTCTCATTGGAAACCATTGTGAGGTGTACACGGATCACAAGAGTTTGAAGTATATTTTCACGCAGAAGGAGTTGAATCTCAGGCAAAGGAGATGGTTGGAGCTCATCAAGGATTATGATATGAGATTGCATTATCACCCCGGAAAGGCTAATGTAGTAGCTGACACGTTGAGCTGTAAAAGTCATGTCAACACCCTAATGACGGGAGATTTACCAATGGAGTTAGCCGAGAATTTTCGTGAGCTATGTTTGGAGATAGTTCCGAGAGGCTATGTAGCAGCATTGGAGATTCAGTCTACTTTGATGAATAAGATCAGACAAGCCTAGAAGACTGACAAAGAGATTGCTTCTATTAAGGAGAAAATGAGCAAAGGAAAAGCTAAGGGATTTCATGAGGATGAGCACGATACCTTATGGTTTGAAGACCGTGTTTATGTGCCAAATGATTCGGAGATCAGGAAGTTAATTCTGCAAGAGGCCCATGATTCACCATATTCGATTCACCTAGGAAATACCAAGATGTATTTGGATTTTAAGGATACTTTCTGGTGAATCGGAATGAAGAAGGATATTGTGGAGTATGTAGCAGTTTGTGATGTATGCCAGAGAGTAAAGGCAGAGCATCAGAAGCCAGCAGGATTGCTACAGCCATTGCCGATACCCGAATGGAAGTGGGATAAGTTAGGCATGGATTTTATCATAGGATTGCCTAGAACTCGTTATGGGTTGTAGTCGATCGTTGGACAAAGGTAGCTCATTTCATTCCAGTGAAGACTACCTATACCAGTGCAAAGTTGGCAAAGATATACATGACCAGAATCGTATGTCTGCATGGAGTTCCAAGGACCATTGTATCAGATAGAGGAACCCAGTTTACCTCAAAGTTCTAGAATCAGTTGCATGAAACTTTGGGTACCAGGCTAGAATTTAGTACAGCTTTCCATTCGTAGACAGATGGACAGACCGAGAGAGTCAATCAAATTTTGGAGGATATGCTAAGAGCTTGTGCGCTAGATTACGGATCTAGTTGGGACGACAATTTGCCATATGTAGAGTTCTCCTACAACAACAACTATCAATCCAGTTTGAAGATGGCCCCTTTCGAAGCCTTGTATGGAAGGAGGTGCAGGACCCCATTGTCGTGGGATGAAGTTGCAGACCGCCAGTTGTTTGGACCGGATCTGATAAAGGAGTATGAATAGAAAGTAAATTGATTCGCGAGAGGCTCAAGGTAGCTCAGTCCAGGCAGAAGAGCTACGCAGATTCAAAACGCAAGGAGACAATTTACGAAGTCGGAGACCGAGTTTATCTTCGAGTATCACCACTTGGAGGAGTTAAGCGCTTTGGAGTTAAGGGAAAGTTAGCGCCACGTTTTGTAGGCCCATACAAAGTTATGGAGCGTATGGGAGAAGTAGCCTATAAGTTGGAATTTCCCGAAGGATTGTCAGGAGTTCACGACGTATTCCACGTTTCCCAGTTGAAGAAGTGCCACGCAGAGATGGCCGATATACCACTGAGAGATACAGTGACGCTGGAAGCGATTCAGTTGGACAGTGATTTGACCTATGAGGTGAAACCAGTTAAGATTCTAGAGTATGCTAGTCGAGTCACCCGCAGCAAGCTTATCAAGTTTTGCAAAGTTCAGTGGAGCCACCACACGGAGGATGAAGCCACCTGGGAGCGAGAGGAAGAATTGCTGAAGGACCACCCTCACCTATTTTCTAGCCAACTTTAATCTCGAGGGCGAGATTCATCTTAAGGGGGGTAGGTTTGTAACATCCCAAATTTTCAATTTGGAACGTTATACACTAGATCATCATTGCATATCATAATTTATTGCATTTTGGCTGATCCTAGAAATTCTACGCAACTCAAGGACCCTCGGAGAGAGTTGGGGATTTCGTTATTTTCATATTTGAGTTTTCTCAAATTTTAAAAATAGGATCATTTGATTTTATTTATTTTATCTTCAATTATTTCTATTACAAAAATATGAGAGAGGGAATAAAATGACTTTCCCAAAATAAAGAAATATTGAGGATTTAATAAAAAAATCAAATAAGATTTTATTTTGGTTTTATTTGCTATTTTATTTGAATTTAGGAAAAATGCGCATTTTTCAAAATTGCATTTAGGCCCCAAAGAAATGTTCATCCTGTGTGGCTTGATTTTAGAAACCGGGGAAAATTTATTTCGGTATTTTTGGAGTCCGTTTAGTATTCCTTTTGTTTTTTTTCTGAGCGTAATTATTAAAAAAAAGTCCGAACCGACTCTGGGCCGTAACCGGCCAGGGCTCCGCCTGACCGGGCCCTTTATATAGCGCCGCCGAGGCCCGAGG
The DNA here is from genome assembly GCF_003073215.2 of Triticum urartu. Classification (NCBI taxonomy): domain Eukaryota; kingdom Viridiplantae; phylum Streptophyta; class Magnoliopsida; order Poales; family Poaceae; genus Triticum; species Triticum urartu. The sequence continues at coordinate 147,111,183 of NC_053026.1, read as the reverse complement.
CCAGCCCAGCCGCCGCCACCCCCGAAACCCTAACCCTAGGACGTCGCCGCGCGGCCCCGCCGCCCGCCGCCACCGCCGGATCGGCCGCCGGAGGTAGTTTTTCGCCGCCGTTTTTTTAGAAAAACCGATCGGTTTTCCGTCGATTTTGTTCGGTTTTTTTAGTTTCGGTTTTTTTAATAGATCGGTTTTTATGGTTTATTTAATTAGCGAGCGTTTGCCCGTTCGTTCGTTTTAACGAACGTTCATCGTTTTTCTTTTTCTCGGATTTAAAACCGTGTTTTTTCTGATCGCGATTCCTGATCCGATTTTCATTTTAGTCTAACTGTTCGCTCGTTTGTCGGAATCAGGCGATTCAAGTGCCTGGAGTTTCGTCTCGAAACCCTCTTTCTGTCTAATCAACTTAAACACGTTTTTGCCACTATAAAAATTGCCCTAGATCCAGAATATTAAACGAAGCTTGTTTCATTTGCCGTTTGTCTTTCGCTGCTTCGTTCGTTCGATTTGATTCTTTTTGCCAACCGGAGATCTTAAGTTGAACTTTCTAGTTAGATCTCTTATTCGAGTTTTACCTATGCATTAGTTGAGTACTTATTATATGCTTGTTTGTTTGTGATAGAGTACCCGGAGTGCGCCACTTGCTACTTCGAATCGCTCGGTTTTGCGGATCATCATCAAGGCAACTAACACTTTGATCATACCTCCAACTACCTAGTTTTTGCATTAGATCAATCCTCACACATTGCATGATTAGGATCTAATTAAATTGTGGGTATTGGGGAGTAGTTGAGGTAGAACCGATTACCTGTTATTATCAAACCTTTGGGAGTTACTTCTATGTTTACTCATTATGCCATGCTATGCTAGTAGACGTGGATTCGATGAGTGTATCCATGACAGATGTGAGATTGTTAATTTAATGGTTTACTTAAGGTGGCAACTTAAATACACATCTGGGTGGATTGAGGCACCTGGGTATTCTAGCGATTGCCTGTTTTTCTTTTGGACCGCCACCCAGGCTCAAAGGGATCATGAGATTGTTCATGCTAGAAACTTCCGTGTGCAGCCACAAGCTACTATGGGCTCTAGCATAGTTGAGTAGGTTGTGCAAACCCTTACAGTGGTAGACTGGCAGATGTAGGGGAAAGTAGGTGTAATGGTCTACCCGATCGTAAGGTGCTAGCGCTTCTGAAAGACTATGTCTCGGTCATCCGTTTCTCAAACACCATGTAGTGCGAGAAATCAAACGGAGGCGATCGAGTCTTGTGGGGAAAAGTGCGCAAACCTCTGCAGAGTGTATAAACTAATCATGGTTAGCCGTGTCCCCGGTTATGGACATCTTGAGTATCTAGTACTTGGATTATCATGTGAATCTCATCATGTTACTCTAAATTAATCTTGTTGGGTTTTGTTTAATGATGATGCTTAATTGGGATTGAGAATGCTGTCAACCATTCTCAATGTTTGACAACTACCATGATAATTAAATAAAATTTATTCCTTTGCAGTAGGGAAAAATTGGCTTTACGCAAAATTGTAACCATAGAGCTTTCCACCAGCCAAATATGCATGTAGTATAGCCTTTTTCATTCCATTACTCTATGTGTTACATTGCCAGCATATTCCATGTGCTGACCCGTTTCGGGCTGCAACGTTAATGTTGCAGACTTTTCAGACGACGATTAAGGTGCTTTTAGGTCGTGGTTCTATACTCAGTGATGCCGTTGGAGTTGATGGACTCACTTATCTTCCAAGCCTTCCGCTGTTATTGTATTTAGATGGCCTTAAGCCATATTTATTGTAATAAGTTCTCTTTTGAGACACTCGATGTAATAGGTGTGTGATTGCTACTCTCTTATAAATCCTTCAAGTACTGTGTGGTGTCAGCATTACTGATCCAGGGATGACACCTGAACACAGAGATTGGACCGTTTGAGGTCTGGTCTCTACATACGACCACTAATAATTCTTTGAGGTGAGAAAGCACACACGAGTCCACTAGCTAATCACCACAACAATACTCAAGTATGGATCCGTTCCCGTCTCCATAGGAGAAAGCCATTCATAGCACTCACACTTATCATGCACATTTTAGAGTATCCATTTAAGTTGTCTACGAACAATGTAGCTTTCCAGGTAGTCCATATCCAAGAGTGCGGCTATCCGAATAGGTCAGTAACCCTGCAGGGGTATACTTCTTCACACACGCTCTCACCACTTATCACCGTGTACACGACAAGTATCTCTGCAACCTTCAAGCGGAGGCCTGGCGAGGGTGTCGGCCACGACCTGACTAACCACACAAGACTCTAGTCTAGGTTTATTGCCTATTTGAGGTTGTATCCATAAAGGAAGTCTGGCCGAGGTTTCTATCACGACATCAAACAATGAGAACAGGGTTCCCAAGAGCACCATTCGGGTGTCACTTGGTACACCGTGCCTCGTGCCTGCTGCAACAAGCTGACCCCATCAGGCAATGCTACACACGGCCCCGAGCATATCCTACAAGCACCAGAAATTAGTTGCAACTCCTGGATAAAGGTCAAGGTGATTAATAAGTTGAGAGGGGTCGAGTTACTGGAGCACAATGTGTGCTAGTAGCTGTTCCTGGATCACAAACACGGAACTCAGTTCTTAAGGATGGTCTCAATGAGACAACTCACCATGTACACCTACATGGCCTCTCATTGCTACCATTACCAAAATCAGGTTCACACACTTAACTCACAACATTAGGACATAAACATACCACTCCAATCCATCCCAGATGAATTAGACCTAACACAACTCTATGCAATAGCAAGCATGGCATGGATGAAATCACAACATGGCTCAAGCAACTCCTAATCATGCTAGGATGTTTTAACTATTTACTGTGACACTGACAGGTCATGCAGAGGAATTGGTTCAACTACCGCAACATAAAGTAACAGTTGATTCGTTGTTGTCCTAATGCAATAAAACAGAGCAGGATCAAGCGAGTGGGTTGTATCGGAATGATCAAAGGGGATTGCTTGCCTGGGGGATCGACAGGATAGTACTGCCCCTCAGACAGGGGCTCGGTGCCACTCACAAGAGCAGGACCTATCGATAAGGATAGTTCCGACAATCAATACACAACAAATGCAACAATATGATGCATGAACATGACATGTGAAGAATGCTGTGGATTGTGTTAATGCAAATAGAAACAAGTGCAATGAAGCCATTTGGATGTTTTCACTTATACAACAGGTATAAGTTGGTTTTTCACGCATGAAAATGTTATAGATGGATTCCTTTTTTCTGGGTAATTTTCATATATAAATTATCTCATTCTGAGCTACGGTTAATTTTCTATGAATTTTTAAGTTTAAACAATTTTCCGGATTTTATAAATCATTTCTGAAATATGAAATCGTCAGAAAATGATTCTAAGGTCAGCATGACATAAGCCTAGCATCAGCAAGTCAACTGAGTCGTTTCTGGTCAAATCTGACCAGTGGGCCCACTGGTCAGTGGCTCATTACTTAAGAGGGGCAATTAGTGTTAAAATTAACCCTAACTAAAAACTAACCAGACCTGGGACCCACATGTCATAGACATAGGGGAGGTCAAAACCGATCGAAAAAGGGCTAACCTGCCGCCGGTTCGACGCCGACGAGGCAAGACGCGATGGAGGGGCACGAGTTTCATGCTCCGGTGACCAAACGAATGGCGGAGACCACCAATTGGTAGCTGGTGAACATGCGCATCAGGTGGCTGGTTAGCCGGTCCTGGGGTGGTTGGAGTCAACGATGGCGAGCTCAAAGGCGGCGGTCGGAGTTCGGGTCTCGGTGGTTTTGGCACTGCCGTGCACGACAGGAGCAATGGCTGGCACCAGTCGGACCTACAAATGCTCATGAGCCCAATGGGCACATGCACCGGACCCAACAGAGCAGCGTCGGTGGTGAGCTCGATGGCGGTGTGCTACGGCCATCAAGGGAATGGCGGCTACGACCCGAATTAGGAGGGGAGGAAGGTGGGGATCCACGCAGGTGCTCACAGAAAACACGATGGTAGGTCAGCTGGCTCGGGGATGACTTGGATCAGCCGGTACTGCGAGTGCGATCTCAACGGCTGAACAGAGAAGATGAGGTTTGTGGCGGTCGCTTCGGGGCGTTCGAGCACCAGGGCTTGGGCGAGGTGATGTAGCGGTCGACGGCAGGCCTTGTAGACACAAAGAGGAGGCAGGGGGAGCACGGTGGGCATAGCTATGGCGGCGGCGAGCTTGAGCACGTGTCGGCCATGACATCAGGGGGCGAAGGAGAGAGCAAGGGAGGAATGAGAGGGTTGGCTCGATCCAGACTGCGCCGAGGAGAAGGTACACATCATCGTGCTGGACAGGGGGGATGCGGGCAGGCTGGTGGCATGGCACTCTGGGTGAGCACGCGTCTTGGGCACGCCCCTGCGTCCTCCTAGCATGGTGGAGACGACGACTGGCATGGGCCTACAATGCTGGGCCGGCCAGCTGGGCTGCTAGGTGAGCGCCAGGTAAACTCTCTCTCTCTCTCTCTCTCTCTCTCTCTTCCTATTTCTTTCATGTTTTCTATTTTTTTCTATTTGTTTTGTTAGGCACCAAAATATTTTAGATTAATTTGAAACTTTTGTTGGGATCACAATGAAATAATCTAGAGGCCCCCTCCAAGTTTGAAATTATTTGGAGCCTTAAAAATATATATAGTACTTTAATATCCCCAATTCAAATATGATAGGGATTAAATCAAAGCCCATTTTGGTCTTGCAAAAATGTGCACAATTTTTAAGGGCATTTTGGGTTCACTGAAAATTATTTTAGTATAACCTGGTTTATTAATGTGGTGCTAGGGTTTATGCAATGCCCATTTCAATTGTCTTCAAATTTTAAACATGATGCAACACATGGAGGCTAGCCTAGTACATTACCAGAACTAGGGATGTGACAACTTTCCCTCACTCAAAAGAATCTCGTCCCGAGATTCAGGGGTCATCGGGAAGAGTGTGGGGTACTCAAGTCGGAGACAATCTTTTCGCTCCTAGGTAGCCTCTCTTTTAGAATGATGAGACCACTGAACCTTGAGAAACTTGATGTTCTAATGTCGGGTGCTACACTCTGCTTGATCAAGAATATGAACTAGGTACTCTCGATATGTGTGATTATCCTGGAGATCAAGCGTTTTGTGATCTACTCCATAGATGGGATCCAAGAAGCAACGCCTGAGTTGAGAGACGTGGAAGACATCATGGACTCGAGTAAAATGTGGGGGTAGTTCCAATTGGTAGGCATCCTCTCCTCATTTAGCGAGAATACGAAAAGGACCAATGTAACAAGGAGCCAATTTGCCCTTGGTACTGAAATGATGGGTACCCTTCAAAGGAGTAACCCAAAGGTAAGCCTTGTCGCCAACTTCATAAGCCACTTCCTTATGACGACTGTCATAATAGCTCTTTTGATGAGACTGGGCTGTTTTCAAATTCTCACGAATGAGGCGAACTTGCTCTTCTACCTCCTGGATCATATCCGGTCCAAAGAACTGTCTTTCACAAGTTTCAGACCAGTTCAAAGGTGTTCGACATCTTCGTCCATATAAAATCTTGAAGGGTGCTTTCTTAAGACTGGATTAGTAGCTGTTGTTATAAGCAAACTCGGTGAAAGGAACACACTTCTCCCAATCCATGCCGAATGAGATAACAAAAGCTCTAAGCATGTCTTCGAGAATTTGGTTGACCCTTTCCACCTGACCACTTGACTGAGGGTACAAAGTGGTACTGAAAGAAAGATGGGTTCCCATGGCAGTCTGGAAGCTCTCCTAGAAATGAGAAGTGAAAAGACTACCACATTCAGAATTGGTCTCTAGTGGGACACCATGTAGTGACACTATCTGAGAAATATATAAGTCAGCTAGCTAACTAGAAGTGATACTCTCTCGAACAGGTAGGAAGTGAGCCACTTCGGAAAGACAATCAATGACCAGGTAGATAGCATTATTCCTTTTCTTGGTCCTGGGAAAGCCGGTAATGAAATCAATACCAACTTTGTCCCATCTCCACTCAGGAATAGCTAAAGGCTAAAGGGTGCCAGAAGGCCTCTGATGCTCTACCTTAACGCAACAAAAAATGTCATAGTTAGCAATGAACTGAGCAATTTCTCTCTTCATCCTAGTCCACTAGAACCTCTGCCATAGGTCCTGATACATCTTGGTACTACCGGGATGAATCGTGAGAGGAGATTCATGAGCCTCGTTAAAAATTAGGTGGAGAAGGTCTTTATTCTTGGTAACCACCAAGCGGTCCTTAGAGAAAAGAACACCTCAAGCATTCATAGTGAAACAACCTATAACTCCTTTACTAATGTTTCTCTTGATCCAGGAAATTCTCATATCATGCTTCTGAGCAGCTTTGATCTGATCCTGAAGAGAAGGTCTCGCCACCAAGGCAGAAAGGTAGCCATGAGGAACAATGTGAAGGTTAAGCTTATGAAATTCCTCATGGAGAAGTGGTTGGCCTTGTTGCAGCATGACGTTGTTGCAATAGGACTTACGACTCAACGCATCAGCCATGACATTGGCCTTACTTGTGGTGTAGGTTATGCCTACATTGTAATATGTGATCAACTCTACCCAATGTCTCTACATTATCTGGGTGAAGATATATTTGAGACTCTAGTGATCGGTGTAAATCTTGCAACAATTTCCAAGAAGGTAATGTCGCCATGTCTTAAGTGCATGGACTACGGCTTCAAGCTCTAGATCATGTGCATGATAATTATCCCCATGTGGACGCAACTGTCGAGATTCTTAGGCAATCACATGACGCTTCAACATAAGGATGCAACCTAGTCCCTGTCATGGAGCATCATAGTAGATAACAAAGTCCTTAGAGAAATCCAGTGGCACAAGTACATGAGCAAAGGTCAGGCGTCTTTTCAGTTCCCGAAAAATGATCTCGCACTGTGGGGTCCACTCAAACTTTGTATCTTTCCTGAAGAGTTCAGTGAGAGGCTTGGCCACTTTGGAGAAGTTCTCAACAAAGCGGCAACAGTACCTTGCTAGACCAATAAAACTCCTAACTTGCTTAACTGATTCAATCTTAGTCCAATTGAGAACGTCCTGAACTCTCTTGGGGTTGATAGAAATGCCCTAACCAGAGCTTACGTGGCCTTTTCTGGCAACCAAAATTCACACTTGGAGAACTTAGCATGAAGGCGGCGCTCTATGATTTTTCTCGCACACGTCTAAGATGTTAATCATGCTCTTCCTCGTTCTTCAAATAAATAATTATGTCATCGAGGTAAACTACGATGAACTTATCTAAATACTCCATGAAGATCAAGTTCATCTAGCGAGAGAATGTGGATGGACATAGCGAGTAATACATCACAGTGTACTCGTACTGGACATAGCGAGTAACAAAAGCCATCTTAGGGATGTCCCCGTTTCTTATCTTGATTTCATGATAACCTAACCTCAAATCCATCTTAGAGAAGATTGAGGATCTAGTGAGCTGATCATACATGTCGTTGATCCTGGGAAGCGAATACTTGTTCTTTATCGTGACCAAATTAACGGGATGATAATCTACAACCATCCGATCCATTCCACCCTTCTTCATAATGAAGTGGACGAGACATGCCCAAGGAGAAGAACTGGGATGGATGAAACCCTTTTTCATGGACTCATCAAGCATCTCTAAAGGTGCCATCTTGTATGGTCTCCTAGCTATTGGGGCGGTTCCTGGAATGAGATCTATGACAAACACTACATACCTGTTAGGTGGAATGCCTAGTAGTTCCTCTGGAAAGACATATGGAAAGTCACAGACTACAAGGGTATCTTCCAGGTCTGGGAGAGGACTAGCACTAAGTGAATAGAGATGACACTTTGCATCTCTAGTGGAGAAAGTGACTATTTTTCCAGATGGATGTGTAAGCTGAACGGACCTAGTGAAACAATCAATCTTGGCATAATGAGCTGACATCCAGTCCATACCCAGGATGATGTTAATGTCTGAATACTTGAGAGCTATAAGTGATGCAAGGAATACAAGTAAATCAACAAGAATTTCATTTCCATGCAAGACGCTAGAAGTTTGTCACTAAATCAGGAGATTGAATGACTAGTGGAGCAAGCATATCACAAAATGACATGTTGTGTAAGCGTGCATAGCTTTCAAAAATGAACGAATGAGATGCTCTACTATAAAAAAGAACGGGTGTTGGATGACAATTAATAAGAAACGTACCAAGCATGATGTTAGGATCATCTTAAGATTTTTTTTGGATGTACACAGTAGGGCAAAACCCCACTACAATTTTCATATTCAAATAAGGTAGCAAAGAAACAAACATGAAGTACACAAGGCTTGAGGTGAGCCTTCCTAAAAAGCTAGAACAAAGAAAATAAAAGAAAAGAAAAGAAAGAAGAAACAAAGGAATGTAACACCTAGACAAATTACAGAGCAAGATTTTCAAGCCAGGAGGAGGAATCCGTAGCATAACTCTTTTTGATCCTGAATTTGAGTAGATTGAGTTCATCCATGTAGATGTCTTTCCATCTCTCAATGCTGGGCTAAATAGCTTGAAAGATGAGATTGTTTCTTGTGATCCAGATGGCCCAGGAAGCAAGGATGATAATTTTCCATGAAGAAGGGCACCTGTAGCTGCTACTTGAAGTGAGCAAATGCTTCTAAAATAGAGGCATTAGTTTCCCTTGAAGGGAAGACTAGATCCCAACATTGTGAGGCGAAGGGGCAGGTCGAGAAGAGGTGCTGCAACACCTCTTCCCATGGGCAACTATTAAGTGCAGAGTTGTAGTTGTCCAGATGGAAAGTTTCCTCCTTAATAGGTTCCTTGTATTTAGTCTATCATGAAGAAGTCTCCAAAAGAACACCTTGTGCTTTGGCTGGCAAGAACTATTCCAAATCCATTGAAATTGTTGTGGCACTATTTTAACTCCCATCATGATTCTGTAAGCCTTAGCCACTGAGAATTGTTCGTTGCCCAGATATAGCTCCAAGTATCAATGCATTCATTGTATTCAGACGTCCTTAATGAAGCACAAATGTCCTCCATATTTTCAAATTCCTCAAAAGCTTGAACTGTTAGAGGAAAATGAAAGAGATCTTCCAGATATTCAAGTTCCAAGACTAAATGCACAGATGTTTCCTTGTTTTTCACAAAGGAAAAGAGGTGTGGAAACATATCTTGCAGACAAGCAGAGTGCCAAAGACCAGACCAAAATATTGCACTTGTTCCATCACCTATATTGCATCTGGACATGGATTTGTAATTATCAATGAGCTTGAGGTTAGCTTTCCACTAGAAAGACCATATCTAGTTGTTGCCTAGCAATGTTCCATTAGTATAGTAGGATACCCAAATTATATTGACCCAGGGGATATTGTGCCTATTGTAGAATTTGTGAAGATTCTTGAGCATTAGAGATTTGTTCTGTACAAAAATGTCCAGCACTACAAATCCCCCTTGATTCTTTGGTCTACACATAGTAGTCCAAGCCACCATGGTAGGCCTATGGTCCTTCAGATCAGGGCCTCTCCAGAGGCAATGTCTCAAATATGTTATGACTTGGGTTTCAATTGTGATAGGTGATACATCTCCAATGTATCTATAATTTATGAAGTATTCATGCCAATATATTATCATTCTTGGATGTTTTACAACCATTTTATAGCAACTTTATATCAATTTTTGGGACTAACCTATTGAACCAGTGCCCAGTGCCAGTTGTAGTTTTTTGCTTGTTTTTTACATTGCGGGAAATCAATATCAAATGGAGTCCAAACACCACGAAACTTTACGGAGATTGTTTTTGCACCAGAAGGAACCCAATGGCCCAGAGCTTCACCTGGGGGTGCCCCGAGGGGGGCACAACCCACCAGGGCGTTCCAGGGCCCCCTGGCGCGCCCAGGTGGGTTGTGCCCACCTCGGTGGCCTCCCGCACCCCTCTTTGCACTATAAATTCCCAAATATTCCCAAACCCTTCAGGGTTAACCTAGATCAGAAGTTCCACCGTCGTAGGGCTCCGTAGCCACCGAAAACCAATCTAGACCCGTTCCGGCACCCTGACGGAGGGGGAATCATCTCTGGTGGCCATCTTCATCATCCCGGCGGCCACCACGATGAGGAGGAACTAGTCCACCCTAGGGGCTGAGGGTTTGTACTAGTAGCTATGTGTTTTATCTCTCTCTCTCTCGTGATTTATATCATGGGCTTTGTTAATATAGTCGGAGCATATGATGTTTCTCCCCTCTATACTCTTGTTATGATGAATTGAATCTTTACCCTTTGAAGTTTTGTCTTGCCGGATTGAATATTCAGAGTTGAGAACACATGATATATGTCTTGCGGAATGAATACTTGAGGTGACAATTGGGGTATCTTATTGATTCACTTGATATATGTTATGGCATTCAACTTGGGGATTGCTGCGGTGACATTGGGGGAATCTATGCATAGGGGTTGACGCACGTTTTTCTTCGACGGAAACTTCAGGGTCTCTTTATAGTTCTTTGTGTGGATTGAGTATTATGATTATGAATATGCTTTGGTGTTATTCTAGTACAAACTCTAGGATAGATCGAACGGAAACAATAGCTTTGTGTTATTTTAGTACGAACTCTTGAATAGATCAGTCGAAAAGAATAGCTTTGCGGTGGCTTCGCACCCTAGAAACAATTCCTACCTTTTGTTCTCCGCTAATAGGAACTCGGTAGTGATTCTTTGTTGTACTTTGAGGGATAATCATATGATCCAACTATGTTAGCATTGTTGAGAGATTGCACTAGCGAAAGTACAGACCCTACGCCTTGTTTTTAAGCATTGCAATACTGTTTTTGTGCCTGTTTACTATTTGCTACCTTGCTGCTTTTATTTATTCAGATTATAAAAATATATTTCTACCATCCATATTACACTTGTATCACCATCTCTTCACCCAACTAGTGCACCTATACAATTTGCCATTGTATTGGGTGTGTTGTGGACACAAGAGATTTCTTGTATTTGGTGGCAGGGTCGTTTGAAATAGACCATCTTCATCCTACACCTCTCATGGATTGGTAAACCTTAGGTCATCCACTCGAGGGAAAATTGCTACTGTCCTACAAAAATCTGTGCTTGGAGGCCCAACACATGTCTACAAGAATAAAGTTGCATAGTAGACATCAAGCACTTTTCTGGCGCCGTTGCCAGGGAGTATATCTTTAGATCTTGCAATTGAACCTTTTAGTTTCTTGTTTTATCACTAGTTTGGTTTATAAAAGAAAACTACAAAAAATGGAATTTAGGTTGCATCATATTATTGATCATCTTTATAATATCTTTCTTGAAAATGATGGAGCGGAAAGTTGTGCTCAATTGTTAGAAGAAGTCAATAAAATGCTTGGCACAAAATATTTGAATGATGAGCATGATTGCAATGTTGTTAGTGTGAATTCCTTGAATATCCAAAATGCTAATGATGATTGCACAAGTCATGACAAAAATGTTTCTTATAAGCATGTCACTTTTCATGGAGTGAATTGGGATTGCAATTGCACACCAAAAAGGGAAGATATATTTTGTAAGAAGCATACATATTTAGAAACAAAAAAGTTGCAAGAGAGTCTAGATGATTGTGCTGAAATATTTAATTTTTTCCGCCATCCTTGTGAACTTTGCAATGAACATGGTCATTTAAATCTCCAATGCAAATTCTTTCATGATCAAATCGGGTCCAAAAATTGTGATAACTTGATTACCCTTGAGCATCATAAAGAGCTTAGTCTTCTTTTGGGCTATGAAGAAATGAAACGTATAACTAAGGGCATTCCAAAATTTAATCTCGAGAGATTTCTTGATTTTGATCTAGAGGAAATTTATATATTTTGTATGGTAAATTGCATTGAGAATCCTTATATTGCCAACTATCTAAAGACAAGAAAACAAATAGAATATGAAGAGAGTACTAATGAAAGGGAAACTATTTCACAATACCCTCCTAGTGTTTATTATGATGAATCAGGTAATGAGGTGGAGCTTCCTATCCAATCAATCTCTTCAACAAGAAGCTTGAAAGAATTAATCAAACCCACACATGGTGCGGCGAAGAAGAAGAAAAGAAGAAATAATAGAGGTAAAAAGGTATCTCTCCCAAATAATGTTGCTCCCATCACCATCATGCCTCATGAAAGTAAATCAAATATGTTGATGGAGGATGATGATATAGATGATGATTTTTTATGCCTATTGCTTGTTGTGATGATTATGATTGGGGAGATAACAATACTTCTTATAATCTTGGAAATATTTTTGGTACCAACTTGAGAAATTATGATGATAGCAATTGTTATACCATTGGTGCTATTCATATTATTAATGGTGAGAGTGATTATGCTTATGATATGCCAGGCCACAAGCTTGGGGATGCTATGTTTGTTGAGTATGAAATGCTTGATGATTTATTTGCTGGTAATAATGCTTTTCCTCAGCTTGGGGATGCTTTGCTTAATGAATATGATCCTTTGATTCCTTCTACTTTCGATAAGAAAATTTATTATGATGATAGCATGACTCCTATTTATGATGATTACATTGATGAAATTGGGTTTGGAAGAGTGTCAACTCTAGGTAGTAGTGATCCCACTATTTTGGAGGGTGTTGACTCTGATTACAATATTGATGAAAGTGGATTTCGAGAGGTCATGACTTTATTTAGTGATACATCCACTACTTTGGAAGAGGTTTCAATTGATTATGACAATGAATTTGCTATCTATGATGATTATTATGATGACATGTATGCCATAAAGAGTGATAAATCTTCTATGCTTGTGCATGATGAAAAGAGTGTTGTATGTGATAGTTATATTGTTGAATCCATTCATGATGCCTCCGAAAATTATTATGAGAAAGGAACTTATGCCCTTACATATCTCAATAATATCAAGTTTCTTCTCTATGTGTTGATTGTTTTGAAGTTACACTTGTTTTGCCTTCCTATGAGAGTTGATTCTTGTTCCCATAAGCTGTTTGCTGACAAAATCCCTATCCATAGGAAGTGGGTTAGACCTAAATGTGCTAGTCATATACTTCATGATGCTCTCTTTACATTTCAATTCTTATCTTTTATGCGAGCATCATTGAAATCATCATGCCTAGCTTAAAAGGCATTAAAGAAAAGCGCTTGTTGGGAGACAACCCAACACTTTTACCTACTATTTTTGTGTGTCCACAAGATCATGCTACTGTAGTAATCCTGTTTTATTGCTTTTGTTTCAATAAAGTGCCAAGTAAAGCCTTTAGGATCCTGTTGGGTGATAGTTTCTTTGATCTTGCTGAAAAAGGGAAACTTCTACGCTCATGAAAACAATTCTAGTTTTTAACACAAGAGTGCTATTGAGTTTATTCTTTTTGGAGTAGTACAAGTATGGTTGGACTACAGATCATTACAGACTGTTCTGCTTTTGGAAGATTCTGTTTTCAATGCATAGTTTGCTTGCTTTCAAGTTTCTGTGGATTATATTACTCAATATAAATTTTGGAAATGTTATGCTAAAGTAGGCATTGTGTGAGAATAATTATGAATCTTGTCTTTGGCAGTACCAAAAGTGAAATGGTTTGCTCTTTATCATATTAACCTATCTCACAAAGTTCTGTTAAGTTTTGTGTGATTGAAGTTTTCATGTTTTGGGTGAGATGTCGATATGAGGAGAATAAGGGGTGACAAGACCCTAAGATTGGGGATGCCCAAGGCACCCCAAGGTAATATTCAAGGAAGATCCAAGCAACTAAGCTTGGGGATGCCCCGGAAGGCATCCCCTCTTTCGTCTTCAACATTATTGGTAACCTCACTTGGAGCTAAGTTTTCATTCGTCACATGATATGTGTTTTGCTTGGAGCATCAATTTATTTTGTTAGGATTTTCTTGCTGTTATTTATAATAATCTTTTGCATCTTTTGTTTCAATAAAAGTGGCAATGATAACCTTTTCCATGCTTATTTTGCAAGTATACATGTTGCTGTTTGAAAATAGAAAGTTTACCGCTGTTGCAAAAATTCCATAGAAAAGTAAGAATGTGATAAAATGTTGAAACTTTTTGCAAAATGAGGCATGATAAATTTTCTATAGTGTGGTAAATTTTCATAATGTTTGGAGTTGAATACGTATTGATACTCCTGCATTCTTTACAGACTATACTGTTTTGGCAGATTGCTGTTATGTTTGCATTGTTTGCATATGTTTGCTTGTTTAATGATTCTATTTGAGGATAGGAGTATTAAATATGCAGAGGAAATTAGTATGAAATGTTTAATAATAATTTTAGTGATTTTATACAGTAGAGAATGATAAGGTTTTTGCATTGGTTTATACTAACTTATCTCACGAGTTCTTGTTGGGTTTTTTGTGGATGAAGCTTTTGAGATTTTGGAAAACCGTGATATGAGAGGAATTATGGAGACACAAAAGCTCAAACTTGGAGATTCCCAAGGCATCCCAAGATAATATTTCAAGAAGTCTCAAGCATCTAAGCTTGGGGATGCCCTGGTAGGCATCCCACCTTTCTTCTTCAATAATTATCGGTTAGTATCGGTTGAGCCTAAGGTTTTGCTTCTTCACATGAGTTGTGCTATTGTTGGAATGCCATTTTTTTTTGCTTGCTGTTTTAATAAAGTACTTAGATCTGAAAGTTCTAAATAAAATAGAGTCCTCAAATAGTTGCCAGAGAGGCTAAGTAAGCGGCATTCACATCCCATCAACGAAGCTCTTTCCTATGTCATTTACTCTTGTGCTTCACTTATATCCTATGAGTAAAATTGTTGAATAAATTGAATTTCATGAAGTTGAAATCATATCATGCCTAGTGGTAGCTTGACATTGGGTTTAGAAAGTGAAATCTTTTGAGGCTTGACAATCACAATATTGGTCATACAAGCAATTCACGAATAATTAGTATAAGCAAGAGAACTTTCACATATAAATACACTATCATGGAATTTTTTTGTGATTGTGAGCCCCCATCAAAATATTATATGACAAAATTGTTGATGTTGTACAAGGAAGACAACATAATGGTTTATGTTTGTTCATATTCACACAGAAGTTATATTGTCATAGATCCTTCAACATGTGGTGCTTGCTCCCCATCTTTGCTAGAAAAAAATTCCGCACCAAGTAGAGATACTACTTGTGCATCCAAAAACCCTTAAACCCAAATCTTATTTTCAAGATTCCACCTTACCTACCTAAGGATTGAGCAAGATCTTTCAAGTAAGTTGTCATCGGTGCAATAAGGCAATAAAAATTGCTTCGAAAAGTGTGAGATCATTTAGTGTAAGAGAAAATTGAGCGTTGTACGAACTTGTGATGGCAAAGTAATAAAAGCAACGGACTGCATAATAAAGGTTGCTATCATAAGGGGCAATACAACATGACGTTCTCTTTCACTAAGGGGTTGACAATACAAACAAATAAGCGCATGTCAACCTCTTCTTCCCTCTGCGAAGGGCCTACCTTTTACTTTTATGTATTTACTTTTATGCAAAGAGTCAAAGTTTTTCTCTCTATTCCTTTTTATTTTTCTCTTTTGGCAAGCATCATGTGGTGAGGATAGATCTAGGAACATATGTCAAATTGAATATGGGTAGCATGAGTTATTATTGTTGACATCACCCTTGAGGTGAATACATTGGGAGGCAAAACAATAAGCCCCTATCTTTCTATGTGTCTGGTTGAAACATTTTTCTCATGTGTACAAGGTGAGTGTTAGCAATCATAGAAGACTATATGATGGTTGAGTATGTGGAGCTCTTACTTAAACTCCGTTGAATAAGTTGAATTGCAATTGCTTGGTGACTAAGAACATATGTTGTTGGATTTCAAGAGAATTCATTGTTTCAACCTTAACATGTGAATTGGTTGCCACTATAACATGAGAAGTTTCATAAGAAAGAATTGCTGTTATGATGCTAGGAAAAGTGATCGAAATTATCATTGATCAACCTTTTGCACTTTGCTAGCATTCACACTTCATAAATTATTTCTTTTATCATTTACCTACTCAAGGACGAGTAGGAATTAAGCTTGGGGATGCTGATACATCTCCAACGTATCTATAATTTATGAAGTATTCATGCCAATATATTATCATTCTTGGAAGTTTTACAATCATTTTATAGCAACTTTATATAGTTTTTTGGGACTAACCTATTAACCCAATGCCCAGTGCTAGTTTGTGTCTTTTGCTTGTTTTTTACATCACAGGAAATCAATATCAAACAGAGTCCAAAGACCGCGAAACTTTACGGTGATTTTTTTGGACCATAAGGAACCCAATGGGCCAGAGTGCACCTTGGGGGGTACCCTGAGTGGGGCAAAAACCACCAGGGCGCGCCAGGGTGTCACACCCTGATTTTCATGCCACAACACTTAAGCTAATTAATCATGATAAAATGTGGTTTGACAAAAACTTTTGAGTTGTTTGCTCTTTGTTTGATTGGATTTGCTTTGCTGTTTTCAAGTGCTCTGAAAATCAAATAAATCCTCCAACCCCTATACTTCGTCTCCTTGATACAAAACATTGCCCAATGGTCATGCCATGTGTATAGGTCAGAATAGAATTTTATTGTAAAAATAATTTCGCCAAAAAGTATTTTCTAAATTAGGCTTTCCAAAACCCCCTGAATTGAGAATTGAACTACAAGTACTTAATGAAGGGTGTGAAAAATCTTTCAAAAATTATAGTTGATTCCTATTAGATATAGGAAACCGAGAAACCACAAAAATATAATTTTAAAAGATATTTCCCTATTTTATTTAAAAGCTTTTTATTAAGGCCAACAATGGTCTTTAATAGGTTAAAATTATTTTAAAGCTTCAAAAATATTTGAGAAAAATCAGGGAAACTCACTGGACATATATTTTCCATATAGAAGAGTTTCAACACATGTTCATGTCCAAAATATTTGGAAAAAGCCCCCAAAACCATTTCTGTCCATTTCAAGTATTTGAAATATTTCTACAAGAAATATTTTTAAATAAATCCAGGAAAATTCTAGCAAGTCAGCGATGCATAATAGGATGACTTTGCAGAGTTTCAGCTCAATCCAAATTGTTTTGGATCACAAAGGTGCCACAAAACCATCTTTGTCCAAATTTAAGTTTGAACAACTTTACATTGCCAACTTTTTCCAATTGGCCCCAAACCTTGTGGTCATGCTCAAAACCCCAAATGATGACACTACACCAAGTGGTGCATCAAGGGGAATGGTTTTGCATGACTAGATCTTGGAAAACCCATTTCTGTTGATTTCTAGGGTTTACAAAAGATGCATTGGCAACTTTGCCCAAATGAGATCAAATTTGGTAGAACACCCTATTTCTATATGCCATTCCATCCTGTTAAGTTTCATGTCAAGCGTAATTCATTTTCTAGCTCAAACCACTATCAAACACCTTCTGACAAAATTTAAAATTCCAAGTTTCAGCCCCTTACACTAATCTCCTTGAGCCACAATCTTTACCACAAGATGTCCTAGAACCCCTCTACCACTAGAAAGAGTTTCGTGGCCTCAGCTCAATTATATGGGGGTGAGAACCCCATTTTCCCTCTCTGGACATCATCATTCACACACTCTCTCAACCCCCTCTCTCCTCTAGTGGATCCCCGGGGCATCCGATGCCATTTCCACATTGTTTACTCTCCCCTGCAGTCCCTAGACAAAAGTGGACGTGCGGGTGCGCGCGGAAAAGCCGCGGATGCTGGCTAGAAACGCGCTCTGGAGGGCCTGGCAGGGCGTTCGACCATTGATGCCGCGTCCCTCAACCACCTTGAGCCTCCCCCTTGCGCCAGTCGAGGTGCCTCGACGTCCGCAACATGCCACTGTGCTGGCCTCCCTCCTTTCCCTCTCTGTCTAGCCCGTGCCGCGGTTGCCTAGAGCCGCTCGAGCCCGCCAATGCGCATGCGAGCTCGTGGCTCCACCCAGAGCTTCCCCCCTCCCTCTCTCTTACTGGCGCCCTACTCCACCCCCATGAGCACCAAAGACAACCCCTTGCTCTCTCCCCTTGCCGCCCGAGCCATTGCCACGGCCACCCGTGCGCCGCGTCCATGGTGAGCCACGGGTCGGCTACTTAAGGCCACCCCCGAGCCCCCTCTCTACTCCTTTGGCTCTCTCTTCCTCCCGTGCACCCCCTAGACCAACCCACTTCCCTCCCCGTGCCCTCGAACCACCTCCATGGCCTGAGCCATGCCGTCGGCCTCCGCCAAAATTTGCATCCACCACCCCTCCTCCTCCCCTCTGGGCTGCACCAGAGCATCTCCAGCATCACCGCGGGCCGCTACCGTGCTTCTCCCTCTCCTCCCCGTGGTCGTGCCATCGAGTTCCACCGTCATCGTCAGCCTTGTCCGCCGCGGCCGCACCCTGCTCAACCCGGTGCCCCTGGGCGACCGTGCCACCCACGGTTGGACGCGGCCGGGTCCCCTGAGCACGCCAGTGGTCAGCTCACCGGAAACGGTAGCCTATGGCATCGGCAAGCCACCGTCGACACCACCCCCTATCCCTGCTCTGTTTGAGAGGGTGGTTGGGGATGAAGCCGACAGATGGGCCCCGTGTGTCGATGACCCTGAGGGCCGGGCCCGCAGGTTAAGTGGACGCGGATTCATCGGGAGCCGTCTCCCCGAGGCCAAGGCGTATTCCAGGCGGGCGCCTTAGACGTCACCGTTGTTTCCTGTGTGGCCATGCAACTGGGCCAGGCCCAGTGCACTGCCCCGCTAAGTCTCGCCCAGTGCACGAAGTTGCCGCCTAGA
Source organism: Triticum urartu (assembly GCF_003073215.2). Classification (NCBI taxonomy): domain Eukaryota; kingdom Viridiplantae; phylum Streptophyta; class Magnoliopsida; order Poales; family Poaceae; genus Triticum; species Triticum urartu. Next base: position 147,092,388 of record NC_053026.1, on the reverse strand, counting down.
TCCAGCCTGTTTGGGTATAAAGCTTCCCCTTTTTCATTTCTGTACAATTTGTAATATCCATAAATAACTCAAATTAACTCCAAACTTGATGATTCAAACTTCTAGTAGTTTCTAAATTCATGCCCTATCTCATGGTGCTAGTTGCACATTTTTCCAGAAGTATTTCTTGCACAAATAATTATCAAAATACCATTTTCCATTTCCGTCATAAACTTTAGAAAATCACAGAGGGCTCAAATTTGATCCAAATGCCATGATTCAAATTCCTAGATGCTTCTAAGTTCATAACTTAGTTTATGAACATTTTTCTTAATACTTTCTATGCCACACAAAATAATGAGCCATTTTTTCATATCTGTCAACTTTGCAAATTCATAGGAAAGTCATTTGAACTCCAAATTGAGTGGAACCAACTCCTAGGAGATTCTGAAATCATCCTTTGATAAATGGGTGCCATTGCTCATTTTTCAAAAAAATATTTCTGTACACTTCTTGCAAATCCACAAATCCCTCGATTCCTTCAGATTGAAATGTTTAGAGATATCCATTGATAAAACCCCAATGGAACCACTTTGGTCGTTCCTCATATGACCAAGGGTATCATAGAAAAGTCCAACTCACATTTTTAGAGCACTTTTATTTTTTGCCTTGTTGTGTTGCTTATTGTGATTAATTTCGACATTAGTAGAGGAAGTAGGCGGGGTACCTGGAGAAGGGCCAGAAGACTTGAAGACTCTGATGAACCAGGCAAGCAACCCTTTGACCATGTCTATGAAACCTTTTTATGCATGTCATATAGCACTTTTATTGCTTGCATCGGAGACATGATGATGAGGTGACCACATGGGGCTGGTTTGCCACCGTTACTTCCTCGTTGATACTTGCATTGTGCATGACCCTAACTTCTTATGAGGGTTATGCCGGTGGGAGTAGATAGGATGCTAAAGTAGATGCTACACAAATGGGACGGGTATATGCATGGTGATGGAGACAAAGTATTTTCAAAAGAATTTTGCGAAAACCCCGTAGGGTGCCACTTATGCCCGAAGGAGATAATGAGATGGGTAACCACTTGATGACGAAGTGGTGTATCGAGGCAAGTGTGTGTGATGCTTTCAAAACAGATTGGTTTAAGTTGTGACCATTATTCCAACCTTACATGCACAACCACTCTACCCTTATATGGGAAAGGGCATTATTGATTACCTAGGCCGATACTAGCTTGGATCCTGCATTACTAGTGACGGGAGAGTCGTTTTTGCGCTCTCTCGAGACGGGGTCATGCCAGGTAGGGCGGCCATGATTGTTTTTACAGGACACCGGACACACCGTTGGTAGCCCGTTCAAGTAGTATGTGATGAATATGGGAGCGAGGCTCCACAATTTTAAGATGTGAAATGTTGAGCACAGGGGTTACTACCAATCGAGTGGACTCTATGTTAGTGTAGTCTAGGGAAAGATAGTGATAGGGTGCTTACCCTGGGTACTTGAGGTACCGCGGGTCGTGGATGACACGGAAGTTCCCCGGATCTTGTGGGTAAAGTGTGCAACCTGTGCAGAGTGTCAAACTATTCGAATAGCCATGTCCATGGTCAAGGATAGTTGGGTAACCGCTCTTGGGCTACGTCCACATGTTTATAGACCAGTGTGTGTGTTCGGATAAGTGGGGAGAACCACTTGGGTCAAGTCAAGGGACTTGACATGATTGAGTTCGGGTGAAGCCCGCTCCATTTATGTTGATATCTGCAACCAGTCCCTATGGTTACTTGAATTCATATGATGCATGTTTTTACCCGTTGTTGAACATGTCATAGCACAATAAAATTAGCTTTCTGCGAAAATTTACCTATATCATGCATTGTTGTATCTTAAGCCAAAACATGGGTTGCTTGCGAGTACATTCAAAGTACTCATTGGCTTGCCAGTGGTTATTTTATTGGCCAAGCATGAAAGGACAGGATATAATGAAGAGTATGTTAGTGACGAAGATGCAAGCTAGGACTCTTCCCAGTCAGAATGCCTGTAGGGTTAAGGTAGCTGGCATGGGTCCAAGTTATCGACGAAGATTTCCTCTACGAAGTTATACTCAAGACTTGACCATAATGGTCATAATTTATGTAAGACGGTATGTATGGATGTAAGACTCTTGTTATTCAGCTTCTGTGTGTTCAGTGAGCATTGATCTCTGGGATCAATGTACACGTGCATTCGGTGATCACGACTTATGAGTCGGGGTCCCCACACAGCTGGTATCAGAGACATCCTAACTGTAGGAAGCCTTAGTTAGCATGGTCGTTAGTTAGGGTAAAACTATTTCCAAAACTATTACTAGTTTTCAAAATTATCTATACTTCTCTTCCCCTCTGAGTTTTTCTGAAAAACTAAGGTATATTTACCCTATCGATCTCTTCCCTTCAAAACTTATGCAAATGGTCGCTAGTACCCTTATGCCCCTGACCACTGGATTCCTCGTAATCCTTGTGGATAATCTAGGAGGAAGACACCTTGCTGGACACTCACCCACATCTTCTGAACACAAGATTGGCGACACCACAACAAGACGATACCAACAGAAGATACATCCTCGAGGAATGAGGTCACGAAGACTCCAAAGATGGTGACACCCTCGACACTACCAGGATGATGCATCTTGACCCACGATGATCAAAGCATAAGACATGCAAGGTCATGATATACATCGCTAATAGAGCAACCATGTCCTTACAATTGTTGTATCGGTAACCACCGGTGGATGAGAACCTCACCATTTGGCCCGCCTCACTATAGTGAGCAGGAAAACGGTTCTCTTCATCCCCGGCTCTTGGAGTCGATGTTGTCATCAACGTAACTGACAGATTGGACCTCTACTATGCCTTGTTAGTGTCATTACATAAAGGATTGCCTACCTGGTACCCTTGACGCCTTAGAAGGCAAAAGGGGTCACCATGATTAAGAAGACAGGAGAAGACCAAGTCAATGCCAGCTATGAGGAGCTACCTCCACCCCCTCACTTCAACAGGTGAGAAGTTGTTGAAGACTCTTCAGTCTCAACCCGGATCGTTTCATTGAACAGTTACAAGAAATGTAGCGACACATGAGGAAAACCCATAAGACTGCACGAGACACAAAGCAAGCATCACTACTGAGTCCGAGAACCCCTAGGGTAGGATGAGTCGTGTACCCCCTATGCGAAGTCGAGTCCATATGATGGTTCAAATAGGACCATGATTGTGTGTTGTCTGTTTTTATTTGTTTGTGTTTTGATATAGGTCGCACTTTTGCCCTAGGCAACAAGTACGCGACTATATCACCTTCCATACCTTGTTTCTTTTGTTTGGACCCTTTTGGCACCTGTTTTTTTGCACATGCACTATAGAACCCCCTTTTAGGCATTCCCCTCCTTTATGCTACTTTTCCCCTCTCATCTCTTTCATCAACTGAAGACCGACAAGACAAGATGCACCAAGGATTCTTCTACAGCAACCAACTAGCACTCAAGACCTTTTTCTACAGCCTCCTCAACCAATTGCAACCCCGTAGAGTTATGTTTAATCCTCCAGACTGTAAACCCATCCCTAGACCATTCAAGACATCACGAGATACCCAACTCAAATCCTTAACCATGTGCTTAACCCGCAGAATTGCAAGAGAACCAGTTAAGCCTCTGTAACCTTACACAACACTGGGTTCATTATGGAACTAGTGGACATAGTGAACGAGCACATTATCATCCTAAGATAGCACCAAAACTGGCGATACCATAGGGAAGGACAATTTGAGGATATAGGAATTGACTTCATGAGTTTATATCAGTGATCTTGAGGAATTATCTGAGACTCTTTGATGGATTATGAGGCTTTCATGGTGATAGATGAACTTGGTGGGATCATATTAATAGGATAGCATAGCTTTCATCACCCTGGAGTAAATTGGATTTACACTGGTGATCTGGATCATGATACCATGTTTCTCGATGGACAATAAACTAGGAGATTGGATTAATTGCCGGGGTCTATTTAGGGATCTGTATGAGCTTAACCTTGGAGTTTACTTGATCGCGATAATGGGAATTGGTGGATTGACTATAGTAAGGATAGCCTTTCAAGTATCTGGGGATTATAGGACATTAGAAGATCATGTGGAACACCATAAACATTGGAATTGTAGAATTAATGGATTATGTAGAGATTAATGGGAGTTAATGGGCTGTTGGAGTTGATTCATAGGAAGGAAACAAGATCTTGGAGTGGCATACGACATGTTTTCTTAGGATAGAGATGCATTATATTAACCTTGGAAGAATAGGCTTAGCACTTGGATTGTGATGTTTAATTCAAGCTTAGCAGCTTGTATGCTCTACCTATGGATTCTTACATAGGGATAGACATACATAGAGTTTCAGGATAGTTGACATGTTTGGTTTTGTTAGACCACCTTTTGGAAGTCATGAGGATATGAATAGCATGAGTGATGATTGGAGTTGACCTATACTAGATGATGCTTTCGGTGGTATAAGTGATTTGTTTACAGGACTAGATAGAACTATTGGCATCTCAAAAACTGTGCTTAATGATTAGATGATAAATGTTCACCCGCACACTAGAATCCTTGAAACCCTTAAGCCCTACCAAGCTACAACATGGTCAGATCGTGATCACACGCTTTGGCTCTAGACCAAGAACACCTTGTCCAATACTCAACCGCGACCACCATCAATGCCCCATCCCACTTTATGTACCCCATGAACAAGTCTTCATGGAGTACTTGGACAAGTTGGTTGTCATCTTTATTTGGTGACCTACTTGCCTACCCGAAGACGGAAGAAGAACCGTTCAGCTGTTTAGGGAACATCTGATGACCGCCATGTCAAGGAGGAAGAACTATACCAACCATTATCGTCAAGAAGTGAACTTCCTCGTCAAAGACCACGCGTATCTGCAGACCACTCCTCTTGAAGGAACCAAGCATTTCCATGTCAAAAAGGAAGCTCACACCAAGATTTACCGGCCCTCTCTGAGATCGCTGCAAGACGAAGAGTAGACAACTACCAGCTGGAGTCACCGCCTGAGTTACCCACTGTGTGCAACTTTTTCCACATGACACAAGTCCAGAAGTGTTTCCGACTTCCTAACTAGCCTGATCACTAACAAGGACATCGATCATCGAGCCATCGAGCCCAGCCCAACCTGGCCTATGCGAGAATCCCATTAGCAACTTGGATCAAGTGGCACGTTATACACGAAGCCATACCATCAAGTACTTCAAGGTTCAGAGGAGTACCACTCAAAAGCAGAAGCAGTTCGAGGACGTGAAGACTACCCCACATCTAGGTTTCCGTATTCCTTTTCGTGCCTAGTTTGGGAATCTCGGGGACGAGATTCTTGTAAGGGGGGTAGGTTTGTCACACCCTGATTTTCATGCCACAACACTTAAGCTAATTAATCATGATAAAATGTGGTTTGACAAAAACTTTTGAGTGTTTGGTCTTTGTTTGATTGGATTTGCTTTGCTGTTTGTAAGTGCTCTAAAAATCAAATAAATCCTCCAACCCCTATACTTCATCTCCTTGATCCAAAACTTTGCCCAATGATCATGCCATGTGTATAGGTCAGAATAGAATTTTATTGTAAAAATAATTTGGCCAAAAAGTATTTTCTAAATTTTGTTTTCCACAACCCCCTAAATTGAGACTTGAACTACAAGTACTTAATAAAGAGTGTGAAAAATATTTCAAAAATTATATTTGACTCCTATTAGATATTGGAAACCCAGAAACCACAAAAATATAATTTTAAAAGTTATTTTCCTATTTTATTTAAATGCTTTTTCTTAAGGCCAGAAATGGTCATTAATAGGTTAAAATTATTTTAAAGCTTCAAAAATATTTGAGAAAAATCAGGGAAACTCAGTGGACATATATTTTCCATATAGAAGAGTTTCGACACATGTTCATGTTCAAAATACTAGGAAAACCCTCCAAAACCATTTCTGTCCATTTCAAGTATTTGAAATATTTCTACAAGAAATATTTTCAAATAAATTCAGGAAAATTCTAGCAATTCATCGATGCATAATAAGGATGACCTTGTAGAGTTTGAGCTCAATCCAAATTTTTTTGGATCACAAAGGTGCCACAAAACCCTCTCTGTCCAGATTTAAGTTTGAACAACTTTAGATTGCCAACTTTTTCCAATTGGCCCCAAACCTTGTGGTCATACTCACAATCCCAAATGATGACACTACACCAAGTGGTGCATCAAAGGGAATGGTATTGCATGACTAGATCTTGGAAAACCCATTTGTGTTGATTTCTAGGGTTTACAAAAGTTGTATTGGCAACTTTGCCCAAATGAGATCAAATTTGGTAGAACACCCTATTTCTATATTCCATTCCATCCTGTTAAGTCTCGTGTGAAGTGTAATTCATTTTCTAGCTCAAACCACCATCAAACACCTTCTGACAGAATTTAAAATTCCAAATTTCAGCCCCTTACACTAATCTCCTTGAGCCACAATCTTTACCACAACATGTCCTAGAAACGCTCTACCACTGGAAAGAGTTTCGTGGCCTCAGCTCAATTGAATGGGGGTGACAACCCCATTTTCCCTCTCTGGACATCATCATTCACACACTCTCTCAACCCCCCCTCTCGTCTAGTGGATCCCCAGGGCATCCGATGCCATTTCCACATTGTTTACTCCCCCTGCATTCCCTAGACACAAGTGGACGTGCGGGTGTGCGCGACAAAGCCGCGGATGATGGCCAGAAGCGCGCTCTGGAGCGCCTGGCAGGGCGTTCGACCGTTGACGCCGCGTCCCTCGACCACCTCGAGCTTCCCCCTTGTGCTAGTCGAGGTTCCTCGACGTCCACAACAGGCAACCGCGCTGGTCCCCTCCTTTCCCTCTCTGTCCCGCCCATGTCACGCGTGCCTAGAGCCGCCCGAGCCCGCCAATGCGTGTGCAAGCTCGTGGCTCCACCCAGAGCTCGCCCCACTCCCTATCTCTCTTCCTGGCGCCCTACTCCACCCCCGTGAGCACCAAAGACAACCCCTCGCTCTCTCCCCTTGCCGCCCGAGCCGTTGCCACAGCCACCCGTGCGCTGCGTCCACGGTGAGCCACGGGTCAGCTACTTAAGGCCACCATGAGCCCCCTCGCTACTCCTTTGGCTCTATCTTCCTCCCGTGCACCCCGTGGACCAACCCACTACCCTCTTCGTGCCCTCCAACCACCTGCATGGCCGGAGCCATGCCGTCGGCCTCCGCCAAAATTCGCATCCACCACCCCTCCTCCTCCCCTCTGGGTTGCACCAGAGCATCTCCAGCATCACCGCGGGCCACTACCGTGCTTCTCCCTCTCCTCCCTGTGGTCGTGCCGTCAAGTTCCACCGTCACCGTCAGCCTCTTCCACCGCGGCCGACGCCCTGCTCAACCCAGTGCCCCTGGCGACCCTGCCACCCACGGTTGGACGCGTCCAGGTCTCCTGAGCACGCTGGTGGTTAGCTCACTGGAAACGGTGGCCTGTGGCACTCGCAATCCGCCGTCGACACCGCCCCCTAACCCTGCTCTGTTCGAGCGGGAGGTTGGTGATGAACCCGACAGATGGGCCCCGCATGTCGGTGACCCTGAGGGCCGGGCCTGCAGGTTAAGTGGACACAGCTACTTCATGAGCCGTCTCCCCGTGGCCAAGGCGTATTCTGGGCGGGCGCCTTAGACGTCACCGTTGTTGCCCGTGTGGTCGTGCAACTAGGCCAGGCCAAGTGCGCTACCCCGCTAAGTCTCGCCCAGTGCATGCGGTTGCTACCCAGATCCAGCCTGTTTGGGTATAAAGCTTTCCCTTTTTCTTTTCCGTACAATTTGTAATATCCGTAAATAATTCGAATTAACTCCAAACTTAATGATTCAAATTTCTAGTAGTTTCTAAATTCATGCCCTATCTCATGGTGCTTGTTACACGTTTTTCCATAAGTATTTCTTTCACAAATAATTATCAAAATACCATTTTCCCATTTCTGTCATAAACTTTTGAAAATCACAGAGGACTCAAATTTGATCCAAATGCCATGATTCAAATTCCTAGATGCTTATAAGTTCATAACTTAGTTTATGAACATTTTTCTTAATACTTTCTATGCCATTTCTTCATATTTGTCAACTTTGCAAATTCACAGGAAAGTCATTTGAACTCCAAATTAAGTGGAACCAACTCCTAGGAGATTCTAAAATCATCCTTTGATAAATGGGTGCTATTGCTCATTTTTCAAAAATATATTTCTGTACACTTCTTGCAAATCCACAAATCCCTCGATTCCATCAGATTGAAATGTTCAGAGATATCCATTGATCAAACCCCAATGAAACCATTTTGGTCATTCCTCATATGACCAAGGGTATCCTAAAAATGTCCAACTCACATTTTTAGAGCACTTTTTATTTTCTGCCTTGTTGTGTTGCTTATTGTGATTACCTTCGACGTTAGTAGACAAAGTAGACGGAGTACCTAGAGAAGGACCAGATGAATTGAAGACTCTGATGAACCAGGCATGCAGCCCTTTGACGATGTCTATGAAACCTTTTTATGCATGTCATATAGCACTTTTATTGCTTGCATCGGAGACATGATGATGAGGTGACCACATGGGGGTGGTTTGCCACCGTTACTTCCTCGTTGATACTTGGATTGTGCATGACCCTACCTTCTTGTGAGGGTTATGCCGGTGGGAGTAGATAGGATGCTAAAGTAGATGCTATGCAAATGGGACGGGTATATGCATGGTGATGGAGACAAAGTATTTTCAAAAGACTTTTTCGAAAACCCCGTTGGGTGCCACTTATGCCCAAAGGAGATAATGAGATGGGTAACCACTTGATGACGAAGTGGTGTACCGAGGCAAGTGTGTGCGATGCTTTCAAAATGGATTGGTTTAAGTTGCAACCATTATTCCAACCTTACATGCGCAACCACTCTACCCTTATTTGGGAAAGGGCATTATTGATTACCTAGGCCGATACTAGCTTGGAGCCCGCATTACTAGTGATGGGAGAGTCGTTGTTGCGCTCTCTCGAGATGGGGTCATGCCAGGTAGGGTAGCCATGACTGTTTTTACAGGGCACCGGACACACCGTTGGTAACCCGTGCCAGTGGTATGTGATAAATATGGGAGCGAGGCTCCATAATTTTAAGATGTGAAATGTTGGGCATGGGGGTTACTACCAATCAAGTGGTGTCGGTGTCAAAACCGGCGGATCTCGGGTAGGGGGTCACGAACTGTGCGTATAGGCCGGATGGTAACAGGAGGCAGGGGACACGATGTTTTACCCAGGTTCGGGCCCTCTTGATGGAGGTAAAACCCTACGTCCTTCTTGATTGATATTGATGATATGGGTAGTGCAAGAGTAGATCTACCACGAGATCAGAGAGGCTAAACCCTAGAAGCTAGCCTATGGTATGATTGTATGTTGTCCTATGGACTAAAACCCTCCGGTTTATATAGACACCGGAGGGGGCTAGGGTTACACAAGGTCGGTTACAAAGGAGGAGATATCCATATCCGTATTGCCTAGCTTGCCTTCCACGCCAAGTAGAGTCCCATCCGAACACGAGACAAAGTCTTCAATCTTGTATCTTCATAGTCTAACAGTCTGGCCAATGGAGATAGTCCGGCTGTCCGGAGACCCCCTAATCCAGGACTCCTCAGTAGCCCCAGAACCAGGCTTCAATAACGATGAGTCCGGCGCGCAGCATTGTCTTCGGCATTGCAAGGCGGGTTCCTTCTTCGAATACATCACAGAAGAATTTGAATACGAGGATAGTGTCCGACCCTGCAAAATAAGTTCCACATACCGCCGTAGAGAGAATAATATTTTTGCAAATCCAATTCGCTGACTCGTTTTGGCAGCATGGCGTTGTGTCATGGTCCGGCGATTATTCGAACCGTTTTTCTTCAACCAGGTCCACACATAACGCGAGGCGGTTTCTTGACACGTCTTGCCGAAGCGGAGATCGTGTTCCCCCAATTACGGGATTCCCGTTAATGCGGTCATGGGTAACCCAACCGTGTCTAGAACTCCTAGATTATAGGAAAGTCCTAAACAGCTACTGAGAGGATGCTTGATATTCACCCTCTTTATAAAGGGACAAGTTTTTCGCTTGTTCCCTCTCGTGCTCAATTGAACCCTTCCCCCGCCTCGAGTTCTAACACCCAAAGCCCAGGTTAGGTGCTCCAGATCTTCAATCATGTCCGGATCCAGCCTTCAAGGCCGATGGATGCCCTCCTCCATTATGGAAGAGCACATTAAGAAGTTGAGGAATGCCAGATACCTGACCGCCGAGGTTTTGCATCGGTTGCCTGCTCGAGGGCAGATCGTCCCTACTCCCGAACCCAACGAGAACGTCGTGTTCGCCTCCCACTTCCTCCGAGGTCTAGGCCTCACTCTGGATCCCTTCGTCAGGGGTTTGATGTTCTGTTACGTGCTAGATTTCCACGATCTAGCTCCGGACTCCTTTCTCCACATCTCGACATTTATTGTCGTGTGTGAGGCCTTCCTCCGCGTTACCCCTCACTTCGGCCTGTGGCTCAAGACCTTTGAAGTAAAGCCGAAGATGATCGAGGGGCAACATGCAGCGTGCAGAGGTGCATCAATAGGCAATATGGCAGGAGCTCCATGGCCGAAAGGTTCCTTTCCAGAGGTGTCCGAATTATGACAACGGGAGTGGTTTTACGTCACGGCTCCCAGAAGTGCCAAGTGGGTGGCTACCCCCACTTTCCGCTCGGGCCCCCCACCACAACTGATGTCATGGATTAGCAGAGGTCTGAGCTGGGGTCTAGCCAAGGACGTGCCTATACTGCAAAGCCACATCCGAGATCTCTTCGAGGGAGATTTTAATTTGGCTGTGGTAATACAAGTTATGTTGGTTCGTCAAGTCCATCCTTGCAAACGCCGGCCCCTTCGCTTGTGGGAGTTCAACCCAGAGGGACCGCGTGCCATTCAAAGTTTCCTCGGCCTGACGCACGAGGAGATGTACAAGTCATTCTTCGGACCTCAAGTAGAGTGTCCGGATATTACCGAGGACGTGGGCCTGAGCAGTAACCGCGCCGCCGAACAAGTAAGAAATCCTCTGGCCGAACACATTGTCTTTTATTCATCACGAAGTTATTTCTGAGAGTTCACTTTTTGACCAGGACTGGCTAACAAAGGCGAAGAAGATTCGGTGTTTGGCCCCCCTCCCCGAGGGTTTGGAAAATCCAGTATTGGAAAAGATGCTCGAGGTCGCACCTTGCCTGGAGCCCTCGAAGGAAGATACCGGGGGGATAATACGGGCGGACGTGGGCCCCCATCGCTGCCCGTTCCAACCGAGGGAATGAGCGTCTCCATGAAGGAGGACAACTGGGGGAGGAAAAGGACTGCTTCCGAGGATCCGCGCCTCCAAACGGGAGAAGAAGTCTCCCACGGAGGGTCCTGCCTCGGGGGGTGCTTTTGCCGCACAAAGTCCGTGGGGGATCAACCCTCCAACGAGTCGTAAGTGATCCAAAATACTTTAATAGTAAAGGTATGCTATCTTTTTTCTGAGAAAATAACCACCGCATATATCTTGCAGTTCGGGCCTTAGCCCCTCTCAGCTGAGCTCGTCTTCGGGGGATCTTCTTCCAGAGATGATGGAGAGCGTAACGCCTCCCCCGGACTCCTCCGCTCAAGAAGCGGGCGACCCCGAAGTGTCGTCACGGAGTGCCTCTCCGGATCCGGTGAGGCCAGAAGATAATCCCATAGACCCCCGAAGTCCCCAGCGTCCGGCTCCCAAAGAGAGCAGACAAAAGAGTCCGACACCATCTGGTGTGCGGTCAAACATTCTGAGGGAGTTGGTGGGGCGAGCGACCATCTCAGAAGAACACCGTACGCTGATGGGTACGGTGATGGAGAGAATTTCGTCCGCCGAAAGTGGATTACATGAAGCCTTTATGAGTCTACTAACAGGCTTTGAGGTACGTGAGATAATATGTGATAGTACTGCACACGTTAGGTGTGCCCTGTGTAGATAGTAGCCCCTGAGACTCTGGTTGTCGTCGAGAACGGCAGCGAACAGAGGATCATATTCCCAGGCAATAACCAGACTGCCCCTATGTGCAGGTGGTGGAAGCTCTGGTGGCTAGCCGAACTAGTGAGTTTGCCCAATGAAAACATCAACTGGATGCGGCAGACACCGACATTGAGCTTGTTAACATGAGGCTTGACGAGGCACAGGGTAAGTGTTATTATCTGGTGAACGCCACATAGTAAGAGCAGCATGATGCCAGTATCTTTAATATGTTGTGACTGCAGATGGAGCTGCCACCGTGGAAACCTTGCGGGCAGAACTTGCCCGAGCCAAGGAACAAGCGAGGATTAGTAATGCAGCTGCTTTGAAGGCAGCCGAAGAGTTGAAAGCCGAGAAGGCTGCACATTGCAAGAGGCAAGAGAAGATGGCCATAGAATTAAAAGACACTGCCGACCGTTGCCGGGTCCTTGAAAAAGAAAACCGAGCGAAGGCAACGGACCTTGACAAGGCCACGGCGGCGGACAAAGACACCCGTTCTGCTATGAGAGCGAAGAAGGAGCTGCGGGAAGCCGGGGATATTGCAGCTGGGAAACCCTTCATGTTACGGAGGAAGTTCGGAGATCCACGGTATGCCCCTCTGGATCGGCTGTGGAGTTCGGCAGATGCGTATATGGATTTGGCGGTGAGCGCTGCCGATGCGACCAAGTACTTCCAAGGTCAGACAGATCGTGAAGTGGACAAGCTGTTCTGGTCGCAATTCCACATTCCAGAGCGTCCACTTTCATTGACTGACCAGCTAGCCGAATTGGCCGAACTGAATAGGTTGTCTGGACTCGCCATGAGGTCTATTGTGGATCAGCTATGGCCGGAAAAGCCAAAGCCGAACAGCTATTTCAGCTTAGTGCAGCAGTTCCTTGGTGCGGTACCGCGCATTAATGCGATGAAGAGGTCGGCGTGCATAGAAAGCTCGCGGATGGCCCTTGCCCGTGTTACAGCATACTTAGCGGAGATGGATGCTACCACTATTGCAGCGCAGGGTTCGGCCATAGGCCGAGTGGCTGCCGAGCATTATTTCAAGGAGGTTCTCGAGGGTGCTCGTTTGATAGAGGCCCAGTGCTCGAAGAATATTATGTTTGAGTGATATGTATTCTCATTGTAAACACAATGCTTTTATGAAGTTTTTATAAGGCTATGTTTATACTTTTGCCTGAAAGTAGTATGATGCCTCCTCTGCGGCCGTTTATGTATACATGTGTATAACCTGAAAGATTGCAGCCGTCGGCTTCAACCCCCACGCATATAATGCGGAGGTGCTCACAAAAAACACGTGTTCACACTTAACCCAACGTCTTGGTCCTATTAAGGAGGTGATAGCGTAGCGAGCGAGGCAACCGAACTATAATGCTTTAACACTTTCACTTAGCCATAGGAGTTTGATAGTGGGGCTACTAGATAGCCCCTGGTGGCTCCGCACTCTCATGATCGCGGGGTGCGTACATGCCTGGCCGGAAAATGACCCTTCGTTAAGGCGGAGGAATTCTAACATTCTGATAGGTCATCGAGTGGTTGACCAGTCTCACGCTATATCATGACAGTCAGTTTTTGGCTTTCTCTACTGAGGTGCTCGTCCTGATGAACCAGGGCACAATCGCAGTAGTTCTCCTGGTGCTACCTTAGCCGATAAAGCGGAACGTAAGGCACCAAAACACAGGAGCCGGGCAAACCCAACATTTGACCAAAGACAATGATTCGGAGCTGATGCATATAAGGCCAAACTCGCAATGCCGAACACTCCCTAAGGTATTCGGTCTTTATGGTATAAACTGGGCCTAAATAGTGCCCTTTGTAAGAAGCCCCTTGTGTCCAGGTACGTGCATTATTCTGACATGGCCACATGCCAAGACGTCAGCATCCTTCTCAACTGTGCTGAGAATTCGGTGGATATGTATCAACAAGAGACAGTAAAAAAGTTTTATACAGGGTCTTAATCTAAAAAGAATCCTTGGAGCGGGTCCTTGCTGCACGTCTGCGCTTGTGTCTCCGTTGTGCCGTATCCTAGACGGGTGTAGCACGATGATCATCTGTAAAAGAGAGGAACTTAGGTGAAAAATTTGTCGTGCAAAAAGATAGTTTTTAAAGAAACCATGTATAATTCGAGATGAGTAAAAATTGCCACTTGTCTGCGCGCGTTGAGCCCCTTGTATTTGTAATAGGGGTGTGACCATTGATCCGGTATGAATTACATATAGCTGCGCCGGACTCGTCTAACCGTGTCCGAGGTCTTGACGACCTGTTAAATGCTTTAGTTGGTGAGGCCGTTTTTAGTGTGCGGTTGCCAAGCCAGCCGCACTCTCTTCGGTGCGCAAAGATCGCTTAATACTTCCGTTTACTGTAATGATGCCACGTGGGCCGGGCATCTTGAGTGTGAGGGAAGCGTAGTGCAGTATTGCATTAAAGCGATCGAAACTTCGCGCCCGAGTAGTGCTTGATAGACACTTTGGAACGGAGCGATGTTGAAGGTTAAATGTTCGCTATGGAAGTTATCGGGGAAGCCGAATATAACCTTTAGTAGCAGGGAGCCCGTGCAATGAGCCCCTGGGCCTGGTGTTACTCCTTTAAAGGTAGTATTGCTATGGCAAATTTTTGTTGGGTCTATCCCCATTTCGCGGATTGTGTCCTGGTATATCAGGTTTAGACTGCTGCCACCATCCATCAGGACTTGTGTGAAGTGGTATCCGTCAATTATTGGGTCTAATACCAGGGCAGCCCATCCTGCACGCCGGATACTTGCTGAGTAATCACGATGGTCGAAAGTGATCGGTTGAGACGACTAGTGGCAGGACTCCGCGGTGATAGGCCCTTGGGCATATTTTTCTAGGAGTGCGGTTTTGTTTCTTCCCTTGATCACGTGTAACACGTTTACTGTTTTGATTTCTGGTGGAAATTTCTTTTGTTCCCCAGTGTCTTGCTTGAGAGGCTCATCCTCGTCTTCGCTTGGTGTATCCTCCACCTTGTGTACGGCGTTGAGCTTGCCGGACTGCTTGAAGACCCAACATTCTCTATGGGTATGATTAGCGGGTTTACCAGGGGTGCTATGGATCTAACATATTTGGTCCAGAATTTTGTTTAGGCTGGACAGTTCGTCTCTGGCACCTTTAGAGGGCGGCTTTTGCTAACCTGGCCGAGAGCTTTTGAGTCCGGCGTTTACTGCAGTGCTCTTCGTGTTGTATTCTTTATTCCGGCGTTTGTTATTGCTCTTGCGCCGTGATTTCCCGTTTCCATCTCTAACTTCATATGTACTGGCATTGCTGGTGCTGCATCTGGCTAGCCAGCTGTCCTCAGCCGCGCAAATGCGGGTCATGAGGCTTGTTAATGCTGCCATTGTTCTCGGCTTTTCTTGGCCGAGGTGTCTGGCAAGCCATTCATCACGGACGCTATGCTTAAAAGCTGCCAAGGCTTCGGCGTCCGAATAGTCGACAATTTGGTTCTTTTTAGTAAGAAACCCGTTCCAAAGTTTTCGGGCTGACTCTCCGGGTTGTTGAGTTATATGACTCAAATCGTCCGCGTCTAGAGGTCGGACATAAGTCCCCTGAAAATTTGCCCAAAAAGCGTCTTCGAGCTCTTCCCAGCTTCCAATGGAGTTTTCGGGGAGGCTTTTAAGCCAGTGACGAGCTAGCCCTTTGAGCTTGAGGGGTAAGTACTTGATGGCATGGACATCATCTCCTCGAGCCATATGGATATGGAGGATATAGTCCTCAATCCAGACCCCAGGGTCTCTTGTTCCGTCGTATGCCTCTATGTTTACGGGTTTGAATCCCTCTGGAAATTCATGGTCCAGCACCTCGTCGGTGAAACATAGGGGGTGTGCGGCACCCCTGTATCTAGGTGTACCGTGTTGTTTGGATGTTTGTTGTGTTACATCGTATGCTGGGGCGCGCTTGCGTGGTCCATAGATGGATCTGGTTGCGCCGTCCTTTTGGTGCGAGCCCTCGCGTGGATCGCGTATTGGCTTATGAGTGGCGTTGTTTGCCACTCAATGTTGGCCGTGAGGTCGTCTATCCGGCCAGGTGGCTGTTCTGATTTTTGGTTGTGGGGGGTCTGAGGCCTCCTCATCGAATTCAGGTAGCAACTTCCGCTTTGGGTAGCTCTTGGTGGGGCGATTGTCGTTGTACTTCGGTGCTGTGTTGAGTACTTTACTCCATCTGATTTGGAGTGTGTCCTGCGCAACCTTGAGCCTTTGCTTCTGCTTTTTCAGACTCCTCGCGGTGGCAACAAGCCTTTGACGGGCATTCTGCTGCTCCGGGTGCCTGTCCGGCGTTATGTCGTCCGGACTATTATCTTTGATAGAATTAGTTTGTTCGATTTGATTCTCCGTATTGCCGTAGTCCGGCAATGGTTCACCCTGCTCCAACGCTGGGTCTGTATGATCGTTATTTCTGCCGAGGCGGGATTTGGCGCAGCGCTGGCGCCACTGCTTTGACTGCTTCTCGAGGGAACAAGCCTTCGGTGCGTCCTTCCATTCCTCGTCGTCGTCTTCTTTTGGTGTGTCCACCATGTATATGTCATCCGATGAGGTGGACGTCCAGCGCCCTGTGGGCGGTGGTTCCTCTTCGCCTCCCGCATCGTCGTCCATACCGTGGATGTCTTCGGAGTCGAAGTCAAGCATGTCGGTTGAGTCATTGAAAGTGGCTATTAAGTGGGTGGTGGGTGGGCGTCGAATTTCTTCGTCGTCCGCATCCCAATTCTGTTGGCCATAATCCGGCCAGGGCTCTCCTGACAAAGAGAGAGACCTTAGTGAATTCAGAATGTCGCCGAGGGGCGAGTGCTGAAAGATATCCGTGGTGGTGAATTCCATGATCGGCACCCAATCGGATTCGATTGGCAGGGGCGCGGATGGTTCGGAGTCCGGAAAAGAGTCCGGCACCTTGGAGTCACGGGCTGCGCAAAGGGTTAGGCTGGTGTTCGGCTCGATCGCCATTGAGACTGCAGCCCCTGAGGAGGTGTCTAACCACCCATCCTCGACTGGCGCAGTTGGCTCCGGGCTAAGGGTCGGAGCTGATGCGGGCGCAGCCTCTGGGGTACTGTTCGGCGGCAGAGCTAGGTCATACCCATCGCGATAGTGCGGCGCGCCCAGCTGTGGCTCGAAACCGTCGAAGATCAAGTCTCCGCCGATGCCGGCCGTGTAGTTCAAACTTCCATGTCTTACCTGACGGCCAGGGGCGTAGGTTTCAATCTGCTCCAGATGGTCAAGCGAATTAGCCTGCAGTGCAAAGCCGCCGAATACGAAGATCTGTCCGGGGAGAAAAGTCTCACCCTGGACCGCATCGCTATCGATGATGGTAGGAGCCATCAAGCCTAACGGCGACGACACAGAGGAACTCTCAATGAAAGCACCAATGTCGGTCTCAAAACCGGCGGATCTCGGGTATGGGGTCCCGAACTGTGCGTCTAGGCCGGATGGTAACAGGAGGCAGGGGACATGATGTTTTACCCAAGTTCGGGCCCTCTTGATGGAGGTAAAACCCTACGTCCTGCTTGATTGATATTGATGATATGGGTAGTACAAGAGTAGATCTACCACGAGATCAGAGAGGCTAAACCCTAGAAGCTAGCCTATGGTATGATTGTATGTTGTCCTACGGACTAAAACCCTCCGGTTTATATAGACAACGGAGGGGGCTAGGGTTACACAAGGTCGGTTACAAAGGAGGAGATATCCATATCCCTATTGCCTAGCTTGCCTTCCACGCCAAGTAGAGTCCGATCCGAACACGAGACGAAGTCTTCAATCTTGTATCTTCATAGTCTAACAGTCCGGCCAATGGAGATAGTCCTGCTGTCCGAAGACCCCCTAATTCAGGACTCCCTCAAGTGGACTCTATGTTAGTGTCGTCTAGGGAAAGATAGTGATCGGGTGCTTACCCCGGGTACTTGATGTACCGTTGGTCGTGGATGACACGGAAGTTCCCCGGATCTTGTGAGAAAAGTGTGCAACCTCTGCAGAGTGTCAAACTATTCGAATAGCTATTTCCATGGTCAAGGACAGTTGGGTAATAGCTCTTGGGCTACGTCCACGTGTTTACATAGTAGTGTGTGTGTTCGGATAAGTGGGGAGAACCACTTGGGTCAAGTCAAGGGACTTGACATGATTGAGTTGGGCTGAAGCCTGCTCCAGTTATGTTGATATCTGTAACCAGTCCCTATGGTTACTTGAATTCATATGATGCATGTTTTTACCCGTTGTTGAACATGTCATATCACAATAAAATTAGCTTTCTGCAAAAATTTACATATGTCATGCATTGTTGTATCTTAAGGCAAAACATGGGTTGCTTGCAAGTACATTCAAAGTAGTCATTGGCTTGCCATTGGTTATTTTATTGGCCAGGCATGAAAGAACAAGATATAATGAAGAGTACCATGGTGACGAACATGCAAGCGAGGATGCTTCCCAGTCAGAATGCCTGTAGGGTTAAGGTAGATGGCATGGGTCCAAGTTATCGACGAAGATTTCCGCTAAGAAGTTATACTCAAGACTTGGCCATAATGGTCATAATTTATGTAAGACGGTATGTATGGATGTAAGACTCTTGTTATTCAGCTTCTGTGTGTTCAGTGAGCATTGATCTCTGGGTTCACTGTACACGTGCATTCGGTGATCACGACTTATGAGTCGAGATTCCCACACGGGGCCCCCTGGCGTGCCCAGGTGGGTTGTGCCCACCTCAGTGGCCTCCCGCGCCCCCTCTTTGCACTATAAATTCCCAAATATTCTGAAACCCTTCGGGGTTAACCTAGAACAGAAGTTCTGCCACCACAGGCCTCCATAGCCAACGAAAACCAATCTAGACCCGTTTCGGCACCCTGCCGGAGGGGGGAACCATCTCCGATGGCCATCTTCATCATCTCGGCAGCCACCACGATGAGGAGGAAGTAGTCCACCCTCGGGGCTGAGGGTTTGTACCAGTAGCTATGTGTTTTATCTCTCTCTCTCGTGATCTATATCATGGGCTTTGTTAATATAGTCGGATCATATGATGTTTCTCCCCTCTATACTCTTTCTTTGATGAATTGAATCTTTACCCTTTGAAGTTTTGTCTTGTTGGATTGAATATTCAGAGATGAGAACACATGATATATTTCTTGCGGTATGAATACTTGAGGTGACAATTGGGGTATCTAATTGATTCACTTGATATATGTTATGGCATTCAACTCAGGGATTCCCGCGGTGACATTGGGGTAATCTATGCATAGGGGTTGATGCACGTTTTTCTCTGACGGAAACTTCGGGGTCTCTTTATAGTTCTTCGTGTGGATTGAGTATTATGATTATGAATATGCTTTGGTGTTATTCTAGTACGAACTCTAGGATAGATCGAACGAAAACAATAGCTTTGTGTTATTTTAGTACGAACTCTTGAATAGATCGATCAGGAAGAATAGCTTTGAGGTGGCTTCGCACCCTACAAAAAATTTCTACCTTTTCTTCTCCGCTAATAGGAACTCGGGAGTGATTCTTTGCTGTACTTTGAGGGATAATGATATGATCCAACTATGTTAGCATTGTTGAGAGATTACACTAGCGAAAGTACGGACCCTAGGCCTTGTTTTAAAGCATTGCAATACCATTTTGTGCCCGTTTACTATTTGCTACCTTGCTGTTTTTATTTATTCAGATTATGAAAATATATTTCTATCATCCATATTACACTTGTATCACCATCTCTTTGCCGAACTAGTGCACCTATACAATTTGCCATTGTATTGGGTGTGTTGGGGACACAAGAGATTTCTTGTATTTGGTCGCATGGTTGTTGGAGAGGGACCATCTTCATCCTACACCTCTCACGATTGATAAACCTTAGGCCATCCACTTGAGGGAAAATTGCTACTGTCCTACAAAACTCTGTGCTTGGAGGCCCAACACGTGTCTACAAGAATAAAGTTGCGTAGTATACATCAAGAGGCACATCAAGGCATCCCATGGAATATATTAGAAGGGAATTTAGCACTGATTTGACTAACAACAGCCTACCAGCCAGTGTCATGAAGGAGGACAGTCCAACAATTTTCTTTTGCCAGCTTTGTTAGTAATGGAAGACATTGCTCAACCGCGAGCTTATGAAGACCTAAAGGCACCCCAAGTATGTGAAAGGGAAATATTCTCTTTTGCAATGAAATGTGTTAATCAAGGTTTCCACTTTGTCCTCAGCAACATTAATTGCAATGAGGCTTGATTTTTTCTAGTTCACCTTAAGGCCAGTGGCTTCAACAAAAGTATGAAGGAGAGCTTTGAGGCAATGAAGTTCCTTGGCATCTGCTTGTAGTAAGACCAGAGTGTCATCTGCATATTGCACTATAGGAAAATAAGGGCAGGATTCCACTTGCAGGGGTGATGAAAGTAGACCTAGCTGCATAGCCCTATTTAAAATGGATTGAAGCAGGTCAGCTACCAGTACAAAGAGGAGAGGTGACAGTGGGTCCCCTTGCCTAACTCCTCTTAGTCAATACATTTTTCCCTGGAACACCATTCAATATAATAGCTAATGAAGTAGAATAGAATTATATTTTAATCCAGTTTATCCATCTTTCCCCAAATCCTTTGGCTTTCAAAATATCTAATATTGCTTGGTGTTCAATGATGTCAAAAGCCTTTTAAATATCAAGCTTTAGAACAATGACCTCTTCCTTGGAGTTGTGGCATTGATGTAAGTACTCAAAAGCCCATCCCAAGCAATCATGAACGGCTCTTTCTTTAAGAAATCCATATTAGTTTATGTGCACCATTTTGAGAATTAGTTTCTACAACTTGGTGATGAGCTTGAGGTAGTAGTTTAGGAGGGAAATTGGTCTATAGTCATTTGCTGTCAGAGGAGTGTTTCCTTTGGGGATAAGAGTGACATATGAAGTGCTTATACTCTCAAGGGAAATCTATTCAGCATGAAAATCACAAATCAATCTAAGCACATCCACTTTGATAATGTCCCAACATGATTTTAATGAATTCATTGTTGAAGCCATCAGGATCTGGAGATTTGTCCATTGGAAGCTCCTTTACCACTTGATTGACCTCTTCCTCCATGAAAGGAAGCTCTAGGTTTTCAAAAACTAAGGCATCTATTTGTTGAGCATATAGAGATTCCAGATCAAAATGCAATATTGTAGTCTTTTCAAAATTCCCCATTCTTTTTTGATATGCTTCCCAGAGAATTGCGGCTTTACCAGCATGATCAGATGTCCATTTGGTCATCATTTTAGAGAACAACAATGTGGTAATGCCTGTGATTGATGGGAGGTTTTGTGTGATTTTTTTGTATTTTCATCCCCAAATTTTACACCCTTGATTTTTCCCTTTTGATTCCAATAAATCTTCTGGTTTTCAGCAGGATGAGCAAATGTTCCTTAAGGATTATCCTGCAATTCCATTCAAAAATACCTAGCTCTCTGAACTCTTCAAAAAAATCAAGAAGAAAAATCACCTCGTTAATGGAAACAATCTGTGAGTTAAGACATGAAAGAGATCTACCCCAGTGTTTCAATGCTCTCCTTAGGTTTTTAAATTTTGCAGTTAAGCTTTTGGCAACATCCATATTACCCACATGAATGTTCCATGCAGCATCTACCACTTGTTTGAATTCTGAATGTTGTAACTGGTAGTTTTCAAATCTAAAAACTCTTGCTTTTGAGATTGCAGTACTAATTTTTATCACACATGGGAAATGATTTGAGATAGGTTTTGCTACAGGAAGCACAGCGGTGTTGGGGAAAGAATTCATCCAAGAAGCAGATGTAAAGAACCAATCTAGCTTGACAAGAAGAGGGTTTTGCTGCATATTGCTCCAACTGAATTGCCTTCTGTGCAAAGGTAGCTCAACTAAACCTTGATTACTAATTGCCTCATTAAACATGAGCATATCATTTACATCTCCACTAGGTCTATATCTGTCTGAAGGTGATATGATGAAATTGGAATCCCCCATAAGAATCCAGTCTGTGTCAATTAACATATGAATGTTCTCGAACCAGTCAATGAACTCTATCTTGTCTTGTAAGTATGCAGTCAATTGACATAGATATTGGTGAGTATGCAGGACTGATTTGATTGCAAACTAGTAAGCTAGATTGAAATTGAAAATCTGTTATGTGCAATGACCTCCCCTTCAAACAAGGAGGCATTCCATGCAACCAAAAGACCACCAGAGGCCCCAACAGAGGGGAGAAACGAAAATTTGTTGATTCTATTGGGACAGAAGCTTTTGAGGTAAGCAAGATCAATGTTTTCTCTCTTAGTTTCCTGTAAACAAAGTATACTATAGTCACTTCCATCAATATTCCGCCTTAGGGCCAGCCATTTGTCCTCAGAGTTCATCCCTCATTCCAATTAAGGATGATCCAGTTCCTGGTTGTGTTATTCATGGAAAATTATGGGCACACATAACTAGTAATAAAGTTCCAACACTTGATGCATAATTAAAGTTGTGAACTCACACAGCAAGGTCATAAACCATATCAAATCATAGAAGATCCATAACATCCAAAGGAAGTACATTATCACAGAATAAATTTCTACAAAATATCTCCTTGCGGACCATAAACCAAAGCTCAAAATATCCAGTACAGTGCATGAGAGGCATAATGAGTTGCCCCTCCAGTCAACATTATGGTTATGATGCACTATCATTGAGGAGACTTTGTTGCACTTTCTTCCCCCTTGGCCAATGGCACCTTGACCAGCTCCTCTTCTAGCTTTCTCTTGGGCTTCTTGGCCAGCTTATCCTCCAGCTCCATCTTAGCAACTTTACAGAAAGAGGTAGGAAGATTTTTGACAACTGTTTTTTGAGCAATGGGAGGAACAACATTACAAGGAAGACATTTTGTGTTTGAGCAAGAATTTCTTTTGTAACCAGCATTATCCTTCTTTATTCTGTCACTCCTCCTTACCTCAGTTTCAACAAGGGGAGTTCTGCCACTTCTTCTCTTCCATCAATTATCAGGCCCAAAAGGCTGCAGAAAGGGCCCGTGACTCTGGATCTTGCTGGTTGGAGGGAACTCCAATGTTTTCCTTATTCTTGTCCACAGCTTGCTTCCTCTCAAGAGCATTAGTCTGACAGACAGGGGCATGAGAAGTGTCGGTGCAAAAAACCCCAGTGTATGTTGCTCGGACTGTACACAGGCTCAAGAGCATGGTTGCAAAATCCAAGACAAGGCCAAGCAGAAGAGGTAGCTCTTTGAGAAATCAAAGGGCGCATTGAGAAGACCAAGACAAACCAAATGAGCAAGTTACCATTAAGGAAAAAGCTCCCTTGCCGGGCAGGCAAGACTGGCAAGGTCGAGATCACCCAGAAGAAAAGTCTCAAGAATCCCCCGACAAGATTGTCGGGGGCGCCGAGGGCGGGTCGCCCTGCCAAGGCTCCACCGCTCCACCTCACAACAACGCAAGTCACCTATCAGTGTGGTGTCGAGCCCCTAGGTGATTAAGTGGCTGTCATTTGGCACGTGGCAGCCATTTCTTAGGAAGAGCGCCCCTTCTAGAAGATGTGTCATGCAGATAGGCGAGAAGGTGGATGAACGACATGACAAGGCTTGCCGAGGTATACCCATGATGTGACACTAAGCAGTGCATCTAATGCACCTTGTTCTATCTGCAAAGTTAGGTATGATAGCACTGTTTGCTATCTAATCAGCACGTAATGACTGATTTACCATTGTGGTGAGCCTTGACCTATAAAAGGAGGGTCGTGGCAAACTTATAAAGCATTTGGACCCTTGTACAGTCATAAGTGCGTGTCTGCTCTCGACCATAGGCAACCTTGCCGGGCTATAGGACCGCGTCTTCACCATGGACCTTGCATCAATCCACCAATGCAGGCGTAGGGTTTTAGGCCTCGGGGCAGCCCAAATCTGGGTAAAGACTGCCTCTGTTATCATTGTTGTGCTTCTCTACACTCTCCGCTCTTTGTGGAACGCGCTCTTCCCCCTTACCGAACAACAAGGGGACGATGGCCCCATAGGTGGCCGTGTTAAACCACGACATCTTTGGCACGCCAGGTAGGGGGGGTCACTTGGTGAACCCGAGGGTGTAAGTAGCGCATCATCTTCATCATCGTTTTCTTCATCGACGGCTTCATCATCCATGGCACCCAAGAAAAAGTCCGGTGCTACAACTCATCCGTCCACCTTGAAGCCCCCTCGCATGCGGCCACAGATGCCATGGGGGCTATGGGGATGCACGAGGATGTGGACGCTGCGGGTGACATGACCAGCACAGGAATCATCGTCACCGTTCCTCTTGCGGGCGAAACGGGAGCGGGAGGTGCTGGAGGAGGACAGCGTCAACAACATCCCAGCGACCATGCCCCACAAGATGTGGGTGGGTAGAATATTCCATCTCCGCCTCTCCACCCCACTGAAGGATGTAGCCGTAGCGATGTCGCTCACTCTGGGGCGAACCGCAACCCTCTAGCTCCCCCCGCTGAGGGTGCGGCTATAGGGAACGCGCCGTCCCCAGGACAAGCTAGCCGAGATGACGCGCCGAATGGGGTTGCCAATCCCTAAGCGCATCCACCTCGTCGCCATGCCACCCTGGCGAACGGCTTGCAGTGACAAGAGCACGGCACCGTCGCTACCAGCACCTTCAGAAGCCAGGCAACATCGCAATCTCCGTCGTCGTCTATGCCAAGCAACGCTTCGGAAGCCATGGCACGGGCCCAACTCCTGTTAACATTTCCGCCGGCGGTCGATCAGATGGATGAGTGGAGAGCCACCATTCATAGCCAGATTGGTTTCGTTGAGGTGGGAGGATTACAGTGGGCAGGCCCGGCACGGCCTCCACAGGCAACAATTCCGGCCCAAGCCACTGGCCGTACCGAAGGGGCCACCCCTACGGTGTAGTCCCCTCCGTGGCAGCCAGCACAAGGGCCGCAGCTAGAGCCACATGACCAAGAACCCGACGACGTGTCAATGGCTTCATCTGATCCTCGGGCACGTCGAGAGCAGCGACAAGTCCTGGAATATAGGTGGAGGGAAGGTGCATGCGTCACCATAAAACGACACCGCGAAACCCGCCGCCAGTCGGACTGACGCAATGGCCCCGATGTCGACGAGCACGTGCCCGGTGGAAGCGGATACCTTCCTTTCGAGGTTGGGTGCCCCACCTTTATTCCTGAGCTACGGCAAGTCCGTTGGCCATCTGCCCATAACAGAAAAGTACGATGGAAGACTGAAACCGGCAGAATTCTGAGCATCTACACCATCGCTGTTCAAGCTACCGAAGGAAGAGATGAGAAGGTATTCGCCAACTACTTCCCTTTGGCACTCAAGCCAAACATGAGCTCATGGCTGATGCACTTGCTAGAGAACTCCATCTTGACCGAGGCTGACCTATTCCATGAGTTTCTTGGCACCTTCATGGGTGGCCATCAAGAACCAAGGCGTCCCAGCAATTTGCAGCTCCTCCCATAGAGGGAAGGAGAGAGTTTGCAGAAGTACATGCAGCGGTTCAGCCGGGTGCACAGGAACATTCCAGACATCCACTCGACAGCTGTGATAGCTGCATTCTACTTCATCGTACGCAACCACAAGATACGTTCCAAGATGAACGTCTGGCTGCCCAATACTGTGAATGAGATGTACACTTTGGCGGATAAGTGTTCTCGAACAGAGGAGGGGAGGCGACTCCCCAGAGAAGAAGATGGCGTCGACGTTGACTCAGAGGACGATGACAATTGCACCAATCAGAAGAAGAAGAATAAGAAATGCAACAAGAACGACAAGGATAAATCAGTGTTGGCTGTTGAAGGATCAAGCACTCCTAGTACCAGCAAGACGGCCAAGACTGAGGCTCCCGACAAGGAAGTTGCCGTGTGAACTGCTTGCCGGGAAGCCGCGACTGCCGAGAAGGCTGGAAAGGTTGATGGGTCGTACTGCATGATCCATCGGAACAAGGGCCACGATCTCCAAGAGTGTCATCAGGTTGAGCAACTCGTTAAGAAGCAGAAGGATGAGTACAAGAAGCGTGACAAAGAGAGAGACCAAGATGGCATTGGCAGGAAGGGCCGAGGTGGTAGAGGAGGTCACCCCGGCAAGGCCCCTCAGTATCAAGGGAAGCCTGCCAGAGGCCGTGATAAGAAGGAATGCAGTGACGAGAGCGATGAAGGAGATGAAGAGGAAACAAGCTAGCAGGAGTTCCAGAAGGCCACTAATGCCCTGTGCATCGACGGAGGTGCATCCTTGCACTCCTGTCAACGCGAGCTTAAACAGTGGGCGTGTGAGGTCAATGCCATGGAGCCAGCTGCAGATTCTCGGAAACCACTCAAGTGGTCCCGCACGCCCATGATCTTTGATGAAGAGGATCACCCTGACCGCACCACCGCGGTAGGGTGGTTGCCGTTATTGGTTTCACCCATGATCCTCAACCTCAAGGTCACAAAGATGTTGGTTGACGGTGGGGCCGGGTTGAATCTGATTTCTCCCAAGGTCATCAGCAAGCTCCAGATTGCAAACGAAGAGCTCAAGGTTACTAGTACTTTCCAAGGGATCAACCCTGGCAGAAGTCATCCTAAGGGAATGATCACACCGCCGGTAACATTCAGGGGAGAGCTGAACTACTAGAATGAGAAGATCGTGTTTGATGCCGTTGATCTCCCCCTGCCGTACAATGGAATCCTTGGTCGCCTAGCCCTGGCAAAATTCATGGAGGCATCCCACTATGCCTACAACACGCTGAAGATGCCAGGGCCAATGGGCGTGATTTCCATCCCATCAGACAAGAAGGATGCAATCATATGCGTGGACAAGATGTAGCGAGAAGCAGTCGTTGCCGAGGCCGCGGAAGCTACCGCTCGCTCCAAGGAAAGCAAGAAAGGGAAGAAAGCTAGCAAGGAATCCGAGAAGTGCGCCTCTTCGGAGTGTGCTGCGCCTGTTGATGACTTGCCAGAGAGTTCCAATAGCAAGAGATCAAAGGTTGCTGCGCCTGCTATGAAGAAGGTCCCGGCAGGGCTGGTTGGTGCTGATGGTACATTTACTATCAGCTCCACCCTTGACGACAAATAGGAAATCACGCTTGTTGCCTTCCTGAGGGCGAATGTCGATGTGTTTTCTTGGCAACCATTTGACATCCCCGGTGTTCCCAGGGAGGTAATCAAGCACCACCTTACTGTCTGCCCACGTGCCCGACCTATTAAACAGAAGGTTCGAAAGCAAGCTTTGGAGTGGTAGCAGTTTATTAACAAAGAGATCAAGAAACATGACGCAGCTGGTTTGGTCAGAGGAGTATTGCATCCAATGTGGTTGGCAAATCTAGTGGTAGTGCGCAAGGCGAATGGGAAATGGAGGCTTTGCATAGATTTCACAGATCTGAATAAAGGATGCCCACAGGACCCATACCCCTTGCCGCACATCGACCAGATCATAGATTCCACCTCTGGGTGTGACCTGCTTTCCTTCTTGGATGCCTACTCCGGGTACCACCAGGTTTTTATGTCCCGGGAAGATGAAGAGAAGACCGCGTTCATAACCCTATGAGGCACATACTGTTTTGTACGGATGCCCTTTGGGTTAAAGAGCGTTGGATCCACCTTTGCAAATATGCTCAAGATCAACTTGAAGCTAAACCTAGAGAAATGTGTGTTTCGCGTTCCTTCTAGCATGCTACTTGGTTTCTTTGTGTCCCACTGGGGGATAGAGGGCAACCCCAACAAGATCAAGGTGATCGAGCAGATTCAATCACCCAAGAAAGTTAAAGATGTGAGGCTGAAACCAAAGAGTTGTTGCCGCACTAAGCAGGTTCATTTCCAAGTCCATCGAGTGTGCCCTACCTTTCTTCCAAATCCTGAAGAAAGCAGGGCCCTTGGAGTGGACTCCGGAGGCAGACACTACACTCCAAGATTTGAAAACCTTTCTTTCCTCTGTTCTTGCCTTAGTCGCTCCTAAACCAGAAGAACCGTTGCTGCTATACCTAGCAGCAACTAATCAAGTGGTTAGTGCAGTGCTGGTGGCACATCGGGAGGTATATGAAGGAGCAACCGCGACTACCATCCCCTCTGGGGAGGAAAGTAAACTCGTCCCGGCAAGGTCAGATGCAGATCAAAACAAGGAGGAGTGGGGCAATGGAGATAGTTCCAAGGTCACGGCAAAGAAGAAGGTGGTGCAGCGGCTAGTGTACTTTGTCAGCTCCCTGCTACAGGGGGATAGATTGAGGTATTCTGGCATGCAAAAGTTGATCTTTGGCCTCATCATGGCCTCAAGGAAACTGCGCCATTACTTCCAAGCCCACGAGTTCACGGTTGTCACCCTCTTCCCCTTGCAACGCATACCAAGGAATCCTGAGGTCACTGGCAGAATAGTGGAATGGGCTTTGGAGATATCTAGCTTTGGTTTGATGTTTGAGAGCATGTCAACTATTCAAAGCAGAGCACTGGCGGAGTTTATTGTGGAGTGGACACCTACCCCTGACAAATAAGTGCTAGAGATAGTTATCCCCAGCAAGGAGGCGCCCCAAAAGTGGATCATGTACTTTGATGGTGCCCTCTACCTCCAAGAAGCAGGAGCTGTCGTGCTTCTCATCGCACCGACTGGGGAGCACCTCAAGTATGTGGTTCAGATGCATTTTCCCCGAGAGAAGGCCACCAACAACACCGCAAAATATGAATGACTCCTTGCTGGGCTCAGGATCGCAACAGAGTTGGGAATCAAGAAGTTGATCATCCATGGAGACTCGCAACTTGTGGGGAGGCAGGTGAACAAGGATTATCAAAGCCATTGATGGAGGGATATATACGTGCAGGAAGTGAGAAAATTGGAGGAGCACTTTGATGGATTGCAAACAGAGCATGTTCCACATGTGGAAAATAGCATTGATGATCATCTCTTAAAGTGCGCTGCACAAAAACTCCCTGTGGAACAAGTGACTTTTGTTCTCCATCTGACTTAACCCTCCATATCACCGACAACAATGGCCAGAAAGAGGAGGAAACTAGACTCCGGCAAGCCTCTCCCGACAGAGCCTCTCAAATCCCCCAGCAGAGGGCTTGGCGGGAACAACTCCACTTCACCCGGTGAGCAGCACCCTCCTGCCAAACTACTAGTCTTTGCGGATGAGGCATGCACTCCCATGAACGAGGAGGTGTCGCTGATCCTTGTTGTTGAGCCTCAGGCTCCAACTTGGGCCTGGCATATAGTCCATTACCTCTAAATAGGAGAACTCCCCGAAGAGCAAGAAGAAGCTAAAGAGTAGCCCTGAGGGCTAGTATGTATCAGTTCATCGATAACATGCTATATAGAAGGAGGCCCAACGGTGTGAAATTGAAGTGGATTTGCTGGGAAGAAGGAAAGGAACTGTTGGAAGAGATACAAAAGTGTATGTGCAGCTCCCATATTGGATCAAGGGCCCTGGATAGAAAAGCTTTCTGGCAAGGTTTCTACTAGCCCACGGCCCTGCAAGATGCAATTGAGCTAGTCACCAAATGTGAAGCCTGCCAGTTCCACTCCAAGAATATCAATCAGCCTGCTCAAGCTCTCCAAATGATCCCTTTTTCATGGCCATATTCGGTCTGGGGGCTTGACATCTTGGGCCCCTTCCCTAGTGCTACCGGGGGCTTTGAATTCTTGTATGTTCCAGTTGACAAGTTTAGAAAGTGGCCGGAAGTTGAGCCCATGAGGAAAGTGACTGCACATGTCAACTATCAAGTTCTTGAAAGGATTGGTGTGTCGTTGCGGTGTACCCGCCAGAGTCATCACTAACAGTGGCACCCAATTCACAAGCCGCACCTTCATGCAATACGTTCATGCCCTCAGAAGCAAAGTCTCGTTTGCCTCTGTTGCCCATACCAGAAGCAACGGACAAGCTGAGAGGGCGAACACTGAAGTGCTATGAGGACTCAAGACAAGAACATTTGACAGGTTGCAGAAGTGTGGAAGGTGATGGATTGAAAAGCTGCCGGTGGTCCTTTGGTCCCTCCGTACAACACCAAATCGAGCTACTGGCCAGACTCCCTCCCGCCTAGTCTATGGGACAGAAGTAGTGATCCCCCACGAAGCTCATATACGGGTTACCTCGAGTGCTTGCCTACGATGAAGTAGCATAAGAGTAGCACCGCGTGACGATGCTGCGCTACTTGAGGAGAACTGTCTCTATGTTGCTACGCGTGCTGCATGCTACCAGAAAGCCCTGTGTCGCTATCACAGTCACATGGCTCATGCCCGAAGCCTGGAGGAAGGAGACCTTGTTCTTAGGCGCGTTCAGTCCACCAAGGGTGGAAACAAGTTGACACCAAAGTGGGAAGGCCCTTACCGGGTCGTACGAGTCACCAAACCCAGGGCAGTCCGTCTAGAGACCTGAGATGGCATTCAGGTACAAAACTCATGGAACATTGAGCATCTCCGTAAGTTCTACCGGTAAGGCACGGTTGTCGAGCCCTGCCTGACAGTCACCCTTTTGTACAAGCCTTGCCGGTGGTGCATATAACCCTTTGTACAAAGCCAGGCGCAGACCCTGACACTACAAAAAAAAGACACATTGGTGACATTTTGGGCCGAACATTTTTTCCTGTCATGCCTATGACACTTCTATGACGTTAACTGTGACAAAACCCGGTATCATCATCGATGTGGTGGGCTTTGTCGTGGGAAACCCCGGCACCTATGGGGCCATGAGCCCCCTTTGGTTCGACGAGGGGGATGGGCACGTTGCACAAAGAGCGGAGAAATGTAACACAACACAGTACAGATCACACGGGCTATTTAACCCAGGTTTGGGCCGCTGTGAGGCGTAAAACCCTACTCCTGCTTTGGTGGATTGATGGTGGATAGTGGTGGAGAACATGGCACTCTTGCCCGGCAGGGTTGACTTGGGCTGAGAGTGGCTACGCGTGTATGAATATGCGAGGGTCCGAATCCTTTCAACGGTTCCCATGGGCCTCCTTTTATAGATAAAGGGATCACCACATTGGCAAATCAGTCTTTTACATAATGATTAGATAGAAAACAATGCTATCATACCTAACTCTGCAAGTGGATAGAGAGCATTAAATGCGCCGCTTAGTGTCACATCACAGCGTGTCCGGTAAGCCTTGCCGGGCTATTTTGCCATCTTCGCGCCTGCTTGTTTGATACGTCTCAGGACGGGTGTCATTTGGAGGTGTTTTCCGTAGGAAGTGGCTGCCATGTGGCAGGAAGCAGCCACTTAGTCACTTAGGGGCTTGACACCGCACCGATTGACGACTTGCGTCGCTCTGAGGTGGTGCAATGGAGCAGTTCACCTCTGCAAGCCACGGCAGGCCTGCCGAGACGATCCGGAGGCTTGATTTCGGGGTAACCCTGACCTTGCTAGGCTCGCTTGCCCGGCAAGTGAGGTGTTTCCCTTGGTAGTATCTTGTTTCTCAGTCTTGACTTGGTCTTCTTGATCTGCACTTTGATTCTTCAAAGGACTGATCCTTAGCGCTTGGTCTGATCTTGGGTGCGACAAACTTGTCCTTAGGATCGGTGGCTTGCTGTCCGTGCATGAGTCGGGGGAAAACTGTCGGATTACGGGTTCCGGCAAACCTTTGTGAGGTTCAAACTCTGGGGTGCGCCTGAAGAACACTCTCTTCCTAGCTTGCTCGCTCAACGACCCCACGGCCTAGCTCGACGGACCCAAGGAACAAGAGACACGGGGGTTTATACTGGTTCGGGCCACCTTGTGGTGTAATACCCTACTCCAGTGTGTGGTGGATTGCCTCGAGGGGCTGAGGATGAACTAGTACGATGGATGAACATCCTCAGGAGGTGAGGTATTCTTGGGCTCGATGAGATGATGTGTGTGAGGATGATCTGAATGATCTCCCCTGCTACGGTGATGGCTAGGTCCTATTTAGAGTGGCCCTGGTCCTCTTCCCAAATGTTAGGGGGGAAGGGATCCCACAACGGCAAAGTTTGAAGGGGGGCAACTAGTACAAGCTATCCTCACAAAAGGTGGTCTTCGCCTGCCAAAGGCTCTAGTGGTGATGCTGTTGTGGGCTCCGCGATGACCTTCGTCCTGCCGTCCTGGTTGTCTTGGTCTTGTTGCACCGATATGGAAACCTTTGCCTGATGCCTCGGGACCCTGTGCCTGTGCTTGCCTCCTTAGCACGAAAGAGGAAACTGGTACACTGCGCCCGCTGGCGCCCGCCTGGCCTTGGTCGTCATGGCTCACGTCATGTGAACCTCGCGAGATGCCCCTTGCGTAGATATCTCCGCCCCTCAGGAGCCGGCCTAGTGAGGCCACCCCCAGGGAGTTCTCGGTGTTGTCCGCCCCGCGAGGGTATTGGGTGGTCGCTGCTGAAGCCGGGCCGTACCAGGCCATTAGTGGAGCCATGCTTTGGGCCGCAGGCAGGCAAGTCTGGGCACACCCGGGCCCAAGGCGTGCTCAGACTTGGCTTAGACGTTAAGCCAAAGGGCAAGTGCGGAGCGCTGCAGGCCCCAACCGCCTGCGGCCTTGATTGACGCATGGCGATTGGTGGGACGTGGGCATCTCTGATACGTCTCCACGTATCTATAATTTTTGATTGTGCCATGCTGTTTTATTATCAATCTTGGATGTTTTATAATCATTTTATAGTCATTTTATATAATTTTTTGGTACTAACCTATTGACATAGTGCCAAGTGCCAGTTGCAGTTTTTCCATGTTTTTTACATCGCAAAAAATCAATATCACACGGAGTCCAAATGCCATGAAACTTTATAGAGATTTTTTATGGACCAGATGGAAGATATTGGGCCATGGTTGCACCTGGGGGAGTCCAGAGGAGCGGACAACCCACCAGGGCGCCCCAGGAGGTCCAGGCGCGCCCTGGTGGGTTGTGCCCACCTCGGGTGCCCCCCGGACCGCCTCTTTTCTCTATATATACCCCAAAAATACCGGAACCCTAGGGCAGTCAACGAATATTCATCCAGTCACCGCAGAGTCTAGAACCACCAGATCCAATCTAGACACCATCACGGAGGGGTTCACCACTTCCATTGGGGCCTCTCTGATGATGCGTGAGTAGTTCTTTGTAGACCTTCGGTTCTGTAGTTAGTAGCCAGATGGCTTCATATATCTCTCTTGATTCTCAATACAATGGTCTCTTGGAGATCCATATGATGTAACACTTTTGCGGTGTGTTTGTTGGGATCATTGAACTTTGAGTTTATGATCAGATCTATCTTTTTATATCCATGAAAGTATTTGAGTCTCTTTGATCTCTTTTATGCATGATCTCTTATAGCCTCGTATTTCTTCTCCGATATTTGGGTTTTGTTTGGCCAACTTGATCTGTTTATCTTGCAATGGGAAGAGGTGCCCGGTAGTGGGTTCGATCTTACGATGCTTGATCCCAGTGACAGAAAGGGAACCGACACGTATGTATCATTTCTACTAAGGATAAAAAGATGTGATCTATATATACCGCCATAGATGAACAGTTCTCGGTTACATCATGTCATCGTTCTTATTGCATTACTCCGTTTTTCCATGAACTTAATACACTAGATGCATGCTGGATAGCCGTCGATGTATGGAGTAATAGTGGTAGATGCAGGCAGGAGTCCGTCTACTAATCTTGGACATGATGCCTATGTAATGATCATTGCCGGGATATCTTCATAATTATTTGAGGTTCTATGAATTGCCCTACAGTAATTTGTTTACCCACTGTTTGCTATTTTTCTCGAGAGAAGCCACTAGTGAAACCTACGGCCCCCGGGTCTTCTTTCTCATATATTTGCCTTTGCGATCTATTTTTCTCTTGCTTTTATTTTCAGATCTATTAAAACAAAAATACAAAAATACTTTGATGCACTTTATTTTATTTGCGATCTATTTATTCAATCTATCACAACTTTATCTCACGTCTGTTTGCCTATCTTGAGGCGCTGTACCCCGAAAGGGGTTGACAACCCCTTTAACACGTCGGGTTGTGAGGATTTGTTATTTGTGTGCAGGGGCTGTTTACGTTGTGTTTCTTGGTTCTCCTACTGGTTCGAAAACCTTGGTTTCATATCTGAGGGAAATACCTACCGCCGCTATGCTGCATCATCCCTTCCTCTCTGGGGAAATACCGACGTAACTTCAAGCGACATCAAAAGGAATTTCTAGCGCCGTTTCCGGGGAGGATCAAGTCAAGATAGTCTCCCATAAACTCGCCAATTTCTGGCGCCGTTGCCAGGGAGGATCTTCATCAAAACCAGGTCCCTAATCACAAATCTCATCTCGTTGCAATTTACATTACTTGCCATCTGCCTCTCGTTTTCCTCTCCCCCACTTCACAAAAAAATACCGTTTTATTCACCTCTCATTTCCGTTCACCGTTTTCTTTGCCGGATCTGTTTTGTGTGTGAGATCTTGTTTGCCGTTATGGATAGTTCCTCCTCTATTGCTTGCACTCCCGAGAACAAGGTTCTCAAATTTAAACAAAGGGGATGAGAATGTTTAAAAGATTCTTGGTATAGAATTTGCAATGCTCATAATAGATCTATCCGTAAGCAATCTACCATTGTGCTTCTGCGTTGTTTTTATGTTGGCATCACCACTTGGTATAGATCCGTCCTTGATATGATTACTGGTTGAAATTTCTTAATGATTCCTCCTTTTGATGCTCTTAATACTATGGGAAATTTAGTGGGCTCACCACCCCTTTTTGTTAATGAAACAATTTTGACTCTTGAGCATGTTATGAAAAGACTAGATGCTATCGAAAAGAAAATTCTCACTGAAGATCATATGGAAATTATACATAAAAGATGCATAATTTTGCTACTAATCTTAGGTCAAAATCGGGCGATATTTTTAAGTTGTTAAAAGACAGGGGTACCTTAATCCATGAAAGAATAGAAGAAAGTCCATCTCGGAAATTGGAAGAAATCTTTAGTAATCTAAGCACAACTTTTACTACCACTAAATTTATTGAGGGAACTCCTGTAAAGAGTAGGAGATCCAGAAACAAGGGTGCAACTTCTAGTTATAGCAATAAAGGAGATTTTAAGATGATTAGTATCCACCCTGATTTTGTTGAAGTGATAAGAGATCCTTTTTGCAAGAATGAAATCTTTAAATTTACTCCTAGAAGTATTGCCATTGAAAGTCTTTATGTTAAATCTTTCAAGGATTCTAAGTGTTTGATTAAAGAGTTGGAGAAAGATGACAAAACTTACATCCTTGCCTTATGCCTAGCTAAGGGCGTAAAACTATAGCGCTTGTTGGGAGGCAACCCAATGTATAAAATTTATTTTTGCTTTTTTGCTTCCTGTTTTTGAGTGTTAGCACAATTATGCTATTGTTATGATTGTGTTTTTTATGTTTTAATTAGTTTTTGTGCCAAGTAAAGCCTTTAGGATCTTCTTGGGCAATAGTTGTTTGATCTTGCTGAAAAAACAGAAAGTTTTGCACTACCAAAATTAATTTCCATTTTTTACCAGAGAGCGATAAAATACCATTCCAATTGCAGTATATCAATATACAAATTTCTCAGGTCTTACTAATTTTTAAGAGTTTTTTGAGTTACAGAAGTATTCGAAATAGTCAGATTGCTACAGACTATTATGTTTTGACAGATTCTATTTTCTTTCGGTTGTGTGCTTATTTTGATGGCTCTATGGTTTTATTTGATGAGTTTTTGCCATAAAAAAGTTGAAATACAGTATATATAATAGAAAACAAAATATGAATTGGTTTGATACAACACCTACAGTAGTTATTTATTATTCTTATACTAACGGATCTCACGAAGGCTTTGTTGCGTTTTGTGTGATTGAAGTTTTCAAGTTTTGGGTTATGTTACAATGGATGAAGGAAGGATGTAAGAGCCTAAGCTTGAGGATGCCCCGGCATCCCAAGCTATTATCCAAGAATGAGCAACCAACAAAGGTTGAGAATACCCCCGAGTGGCATCCCCGCTTTCTTCCAACAACTATCGGCATTTTACTTGAGACTATATTTTTATTCGTCACATGATATGTGTTTTGCTTGGAGCATCTTGTATGATATGTGTCTTTGCTTGTTTTATTTCGTATTTTAAGTCATCAATTCTTGATGTACACACCTATTTGAGAGAGCCAAAATTATATCTTGACTTGTTAGAATTGCTTTCTATGCTTCACTTAAGTTTTTTTATGAGCAATGGACTTGCTCTAGTGCTTCACTTATATCTTTTTGAGCAAAGTGTGCTTTGTTATTTTTCAAGAAATGCTCTCTTGCTTCACTATTATTTATTTGACAGTTAGTAAAATTTTGAAGAAATTCTCTCTTGCTTTACTTAAATAATTTTGAGATAAATAAAATTTGTTATGCTCATGATCTTCACTTATATTTGTTCAAGCTTATGAAAAGCAACACATGAAAATTAGTCCCAAAGTGATAGATATCCAAGAAGGATAATGAAAAAATGTCATGAAGATCATTGGACAAAATAAACTTGATTCTTAGTAATATTTTTTAGATATGATGATGTGATATGTGAGTCATCTTGATGAGTAATTATGCTTTAGTAAGAATATTGGTGTTAAGGTTTGTGATTCCCTACGCATTCACGAAAGTCAATAATCATGCAATGAAATTATATCCTACTTGTGGTGCATTATTCGGTGTTAATTATGCTTAATGCTTGCTTATGAGATTATTTGTTTCTTGTTTGGTCGCTTCCCGATCTTCTGCTAGCCTTCATTTTGCACTAAGTATGACCTCTACTTGTGCATCCAAAATCCTTTAAAACAGTTTTGCCACATGAGTCCACTATATCTACCTATATGCGGTATTCTTTTGCCGTTCTAAGCAAATTTGCATGTGACATCTCTAATTTTCAAAATAAACTTCTCTTTTGTATGTTTGTTTCGCTCGCGGAGCGGTGAGGGGTGGCTAACATTTTCCATGCTAGATGTGTTATTCTCAAGATGAGTGTTTATTCACTTGTCACTTCACGAGAGTAAGGCAAAGGTATTTGTCGGATTCGGGGTTCTGACAAACCCTTGAGGTTCGAACTCTGGGGTGCGCATGAAGATCTCTCTCTCCCTAGTTCGCTCACGCAATGAACAAGAGACACGAGAGTTTATACTGGTTCGGGCCACCGTTGTGGTGTAATACCCTACTCCAGTGTGGTGTGGTGGATTGCCTTGTAGGCTGAGGATGAACAAGTACAAGGGATGAACAACCTCTTGAGGAGAGGTGTTCTTGAGCTCAGTGAGCTTGTGTGTGCCAGGATGGTCTGGATGATCCGTTCCGTTGCTAGGGTGGTGGCTGGTCCTATTTCTAGAGGCCCTGGTCCTCTTCCCAAATGTTAGGTGGGAAGGGATCCCACAATGGTCAATTTTGAAGGGAGACAACTAATACAAGTTATCCTGACAAAAGGTGGTCTTCGCCTTCCAAAGGCTCTAGTGGTGACGCTACCGTGGGCTCCGTGGTGACCTTCATCCTGTCGTCCTATTGGTCTTGGTCTCATTGCACCGATATGGAAACCTTTGTCTGATGCCTTGGGACTCCTCACCTGCGCCTGCCTCTTTAGCACCAAAGAGGAAAGTGGCACTCTGCGCCCGCTGGCGACCGCCTGGCTTCGGTCTTCATGGCTCATGTCACGCGAACCTCGCGAGGTGCCCCTTGCATAGATATCTCCGCTCCTCAGGAGCTAGCCTAGCGAGGCAGCCCCTGAGGAGGTCCTGGTGTCGTCCACCTCATGAGGCTTAGCCCATCGCGAGGGTCTTGAGTGGTTGCTTATGACGATGGGCCGTACCAGGCCGCTGGCTGAGCCATGCCCTGGGCCGTAGGCAGGCAAGTCTGGGTACCCCCGTTCCCAGGACGCCGACAGTAATAGGGATGCCCAATCCTAAAATGCAAAAAATTGAATTTACTTTATGTTGTCAAATAATTAATTTCTTGGAAAGTGTTGGTATGGAGGGCACCCGTGGATACGGTTAGCCATGGAAAGTGAGAGCTGTGGTGGAAAGAGGAATAAAGTTTATTTTCTATTTGGGAACCGCCTATGATATATCTATGCCTGGAAAGTATTGGGAACTCTAAGTCGTTTTTGTTGGTGGGATGGATACACCTCCCAAAATGTGTTTATCTCAAATTTTTCGCTTTGAGCTCTGGCACCTCTACAAATCCCTACTTCCCTCTGTGAAGGGCCTATCTTTTACTTTATATTTTTTATTTTGAGTCTCCATCTTCTCTTATAAAAGCACCAACTAGGAGGCAATAAGATCGTGCTTAAGTATTGGGTGTAGTTAATATTCTAGTGTGTTTCATCAATGGATCAATGTTTGAGCATGATGGGCTAGGGATAACTTATTTTAACGTTGATATTTTGAAAGACATGGTTTCTTGTGATATGCTTGAGTATCTAACTTATTATGTCAAAACTAGACTATTGCTTTGAATCACATAAAAGTCCAAATGTCCATGCTATAAAGAAATGAATATGATATGACATGATGAACAACACTCCACATCAAAAATTCTGTTTTTATCACTTCCCTACTCGAGGACGAGTAGGAGTTAAGCTTGGGGATGCTGATACGTCTCCAACGTATCAATAATTTTTTATTGTTACATGTTGTTTTATCATCAATCTTGCCTGTTTTATAATCATTTTATAGTCATTTTATCTCAGTTTTTGGCACTAACCTATTAACATAGTGCCAACTGCTAGTTGCTGTTTTTTCCATGTTTTTTACATCGCAGAAAATCAGTATCAAACGGAGTCCAAATGCCACGAAACTTTACGAAGATTTTTTATGGACCAGATGGAAGATATTGGGCCCTGGTTGCACCTTGGGGGAGTCCCGAGGAGGGGACAACCCACCACGGCGCGCCAGGAGGCCCAGGCGCGCCCTGGTGGGTTGTGCCCACCTCGGGTGCCCCTCGGACCGACTCTTTGCTCTATAAATACCCCAAAAATACCAGAACCCTAGGGGAGTCAACGAAATATTAATCCAGCTACCGCAGAGTCCAGAACCACCAGATCCAATCTAGACTATCACGGAGGGGTTCACCAAATCCATTGGTGCCTCTCCGATGATGTGTGTGTAGTTCTTTGTAGACCTTCGGGTCCGTAGTTAGTAGCAAGATGGCTTCATCTCTCTCTCTTGATTCTCAATACAATGGTCTCTTGGAGATACATATGATGTAACTCTTTTGCGTTGTGTTTGTTGGGATTGATGAACTTTGAGTTTATGATCAGATCTATCTTTTTATATCCATGAAAGTATTTGAGTTTCTTTGATCTCTTTTTTGCATGACCTCTTATGGCCTCATATTTCTTCTCCGATATTTGGGTTTTTTTTGGCCAACTTGGTCTATTTATATTGCAATGGGAAGAGGTGCCCGGTAGTGGGTTCGATCTTACGGTGCTTCATCCTAGTGACAAAAAGGGAACTGACAAGTATGTATCGTTGCTACTAAGGATAAAAAGATGGGATCTATATCTACCGCCATTGATAAACAGATCTCGTCTACATCATGTCATCGTTCTTATTGCATTACTCCGTTTTTCCATGAACTTGATAGACTAGATGCATGCTGGATAGCGGTCGATGTGTGAAGTAATAGTAGTAGATGCAGGCAGGAGTCGGTCTACTAATCTTGGACGTGATGCCTATGTAATGATCATTGCCTGGATATCATCATAATTATTTGAAGTTCTATCAATTGCCCAATAGTAATATGTTTACCCACCGTTTGCTAATTTTCTCGAGAGAAGCCACTAGTGAAACCTACGGCCCCCGGGTCTTCTTTCTCATATATTTGCCTATGCGATCTATTTTTCTCTTTATTTTATTTTCAGATCTATTAAACCAAAACTACAAAAATAATTTGTTGCACTTTATTTTATTTGTGATCTATTTATTCAATCTATCACAACTTTATCTCACGTCTGCTTGCCTATCTTGAGGCCCTGTACCCCAAGAGGGATTGACAACTCCTTTAACATGTCGGGTTGCGAGGATTTGTTATTTGTGTGCAGGGGCTGTTTACGTTGTGTTGCTTGGTTCTCCTACTGGTTTGATAACCTTTGTTTCATATCTGAGGGAAATACATACCGCCGCTGTCCTGCATTGATAACCCACAAGTATAGGGTATCAATTGTAGCCTCTTTCGATAAGTAAGAGTGTCGAACCAAACGAGGAGCTAATGGTAGAACAAATATTCCCTCAAGTTCTATTGACCACCGATACAACTCTACGCACGCTTAACGTTTGCTTTACCTAGAACAAGTATGAAACTAGAAGTACTTTGTAGGTGTTTTTGGATAGGTTTGCAAGAATATAAAGTGCATGTAAATAAAAGCTAGGGGCTGTTTAGATAAATAAGCAATAAATTTAATATAGCGAGTGTGGAAAAGTGGTGGTAGGAGTTGCGAAATTGTCCCTAAGCAATTGACTACTTTACTAGACCGATAGCAAGTTTTATGTGGGAGAGGCCACAGCTAGCATGTCATCCCTGACTTGGAATTCTATGCACTTATGATTGGGACTATTAGCAAGCATCCGCAACTACTAACGTTTATTAAGGGAAAACCCAACCATAGCATTAAGATATATTGGTCCCCCGTCAATCCTGTATGCATCAATTTCTATGCTAGGTTGAAGCTTCTGTCACTCTTTCCCTCCAATACATAGTTCTATCAACATACAACTAACCCTATGGTGTGATCCACGCGCACGCTCATATGATGGGCACCAAAGGACAACAACATAACCACAAGCAAATTAAATCAATCATAGTAATTCACCAATCACCGATAGAACAATGAAAATCTACTCAGGCATCATATGATGGCAACACATCATTGGATAATAATATGAAGCATAAAGCACCATGTTCAAATAGAGGGTACAACGGGTTGTGGGAGAGTGGACCGTTGTAGATAGAGGGGGGAAGGTGATGGAGATGTTGGTGAAGATGGCGGAGGTGTTGGTGTAGATTGCGGTGATGATGATGGCCCCGGCGGCGTTCCGGCGCCACCGGGAGAGAGGGGGAGAGATCCCCCCTTCTTCTTCTTCCTTGACCTTCTCCCTAGGTGGGAGAAGGGTTTCCCCTCTGGTCCATGGCCTCCATGGCGTGGGAGGGGCGAGAGCCCCTCCAAGATTGGATCTGTCTCTCTGTCTCTCTCTGTTTCTATGTTTTGGGATTCTGCCCTTTCATCGTTTCTTATATATCCGGAGATCCGTATCTCCGATTGGATTGAAACCTTCGCCCAGATTTTTCTCTGAAAATTAGCTTTCTTGCGGCCAAACAAAGAGCAGCAACCACCTTACAGGGGGCCCATGAGGGTCAGGGGCGCGCCCTCTGCCTCGTGGCCCCCTCGGGCACTGTCTCGCGTTGATTCTTCTTCGCATATTTCACAAATATTCCAAAAATATTCTCTGTCCGTTTTTGTCCCGTTTGGACTCCCTTTGATATGGATTTT
Organism: Triticum urartu; assembly: GCF_003073215.2. Lineage (NCBI taxonomy): Eukaryota > Viridiplantae > Streptophyta > Magnoliopsida > Poales > Poaceae > Triticum > Triticum urartu. Next base: position 147,050,963 of record NC_053026.1, on the reverse strand, counting down.
CTGCGAAACAAAAAACATGCAACAAACAGGAACTGGCAATGGGCACTGGATCAATATGTTAGTCCCAAAAATAATATAAAAAGTTGCCAAAAGTATATGAAAGTTGTAGAATATTGGCATGGAACAATCAAAAATTATAGATACGACGGAGACATATCATGCATCATCCCTTCTTCTTTGGGGAAATACCGACGTAGCTTCAGGCGACATCAGTCTCTGCTTCCCCATGCTAACTTGGCAACCGTTCGACTTGACGAGACCCTACTGCATGCAGAAGAAAACCATCATTACCTGCGATCATGGAGGCTGGTGGTTGGCCTCCTTCTGGCTATAAATGAGGAGAGGGGCGGAGCCCCCGTTGCTCATCTTCTTCTTCGCACCGATAAGGCGATTCTCTGCCGTTGAGAAAGGGAAAAGCCCCCGCGAAGAGAAGGGGCCACTTCCGCCGAAGAAGAGGTTCGCCCGCTCTCGCGACGCAGTCATGAGGTACGAGGTGACGAGGCCTTGGTACGAGCAGCCTCCTCCCGGCTACCCGCTGCCCTTGTATGCCCATGTGTAAGGCTCCGGAGGAGGAGGCAGCGCCCCGTGCTGCTCGCGTCATGGCCAGGCTGTGGTCGCACATGCCGCTGGCCCACGAACTCATGCCGAGGGCTCCTCGCGCGAGCTCGTGGTGTGGGTGGCGATGCCACCGCGCACATGGATCAGATTCCTACAGTTCTTTGCCGAAGGGATGCCGCCGAGAGGGCCGCTTGAGCTCAGGCTGCAGCATGCCAAGTGCAACACCCTGGCAACAGGGGCGTAGGTCGAGGCCGTCGCCCCGGGCAAGATCTTCATGACCTGCGGGTGGGGCGAAGTCGCTCGTGCTTGCCGCACGGAGGGGCCCCCGCCATCCACTTTGAGTACGATGGCGCCTCCACAATTTTCTTCAAGGTCTTCGAAAAGGAAGGCCGCCGCCTGGAGTGTTGTCCTAGTGGGGGCCACCAGGATGGCGTGGCAGCGGGCGTCGAGCCCGCCCAGGCCCTGCCGGCAGTTCCTCTAGCAGCAGAGACGGCTTGTGGGAGTCCAGCGAATCTCCCGAGCTTAATGAATCTCCAAAGACGAGCGACGACAGCTACGTGCCACCGAGCCCCCGTCGTGCCTGGAGCACGGCAGCAGCGTCTGCTCGTCATCGCCGATGATCTGGACGGCGTCTGCGTCAGCCCCTCATGGCCCACTGTTGATGATGGCGTCGATGGTGACGCTTGTAACTAGAAGCTCTTGGAGTTTTTCTTCTTTTGTTCCCTGCGAGGAATCGGAATGAATCCCATGGGGGTGTGTAAAGAATCTGTAATGGTTTTGCTCCGATGCTTACTATCCCTACTATGAGATTTTTGGTTGCACGTCTTGCTTCGGCACTGTCCCCCTTTTCGTTCTCGCAGTATCTTAGCGCTCTACGCTGGTAGGTCCCAGTCCCCAGGCAGGCTTCAGCCATCGCTGGTATGCCAGGTCATGATGCTGTGGTCAAGGACAGGAGGTGAGCGGCCCGAGGTCCGGTAAGAGCTCCCGAGGCGCAATGCTCGAGAGGTCCCCGTTGGCATGCAAGTAGCGTCCTGAAGGTAGAAAGGGGAGGCGGCATTGCCAGAGCAAGGCTTCCCGAACTAAAAAATTCCAATTGCAGCGTTGCGCTACGTGAAGGTGTGACTTATCTTTACGAGTCTGAGGTGGTCCCTCGTACGGCGTCCGGTTTGTGCTTCAGCGGCGGTGTTATTGGGTGACGCAAACGTTGGCCTCCCTTCCTTGCTCATCTAAATGCTCTAGGTCCTCGGGTCCCGACCCTCGAGCAAGCTCAGCCGCCGCTGGTATGCCTGGTCGTGGTGCTGTGGTCAAGGCCAGGGGGTGAGGGCTAGAGAGTCTGTAGGAGCCCCTGAGGCACGATGCTCAGGAGCCCCCCTTTAATGCACAAGCGAATCAGGCGAAAGGAGGACGGCCGACGAGGCCACCCGTAGCCGAGCCCCGTAGATCCCCGCGGGTTAGTCCGAGGGGAGAATACAACTTGTAATCGCGATTGCCGCCCTGCGTCTCGTCTTTCCGCAAGAAGATGAAGGCACTAAGGGTCTGGTGAGGTGACGTGCGCGGTGCATGCCGCAAGCTAGAGTTCAACCACTCAGGTTTGTCAGCGTTGCAGGGACGGACCCAAGCACAAGCGCCGTGCCAGCATGTGTAGCCCCCGTTGCGGGATGAGCAGGAGGCTGGTCAGGAATGCAGGTGGCCGCGAAGGGCAACAGGAAAGCAGGTGATAATCATAAGGTAACTCATGCAAGGAGGCAAGCTAGTTCAGGTAAATGCACGAACGATGCATGCCACATGGATGGACCCATGCGGCCTGGGGATGATGCCGCGCCCAAGGGGCGCCCCCAACAAAGTAAGATAGAGATGCAAAAGTGATACACGTCACAGGGACAGGCCCATGCGACTTGGGGATAATACTGCCCAAGGGGCACCCCCAACTGAATGAATCGGAAAGAGTCACCTGGTACCACTGCTGGAGAGGTGTTGAAGTGGCTGGAGATGCATGCTGAAGGAGTTTCTCCTCACGAGTCGCCTGGGTCCTAAGACTTGGGAGCCATCGGGGGCCCAGGTAGCTCATGAAGAACTGTCGCCATCTCCGCGAGAACTACGTGATGCCAGGCATCCTGAGCCGCCAGAATGCTCCGCAGGTGGCACTGGAAGGTGACGACCGCATTCGGCAAGCCGAATAGCATGCGAACATAGCTGTGAGGTGGACCCTCGCACCAACCAACGCGCGAAGGCCAGAAACGCTCCTGAGATGCCTCCCTATTGAGTCATGGGATGTCGACGCAGATGCGCAGCTCGTCATCCTCGCCAGGACGAGGAGGTGCGCTAGGTGGTGGGCGGCGGTTGCCGCGCATGATTCTCGCTTCTAGAAGCTCCTCGATCGCCTTAGTGATGAACTCCTGAGCAGCAGGCACTCCACGCCCTGTGTCGCTGTGAGGGAAGCGTGCGTTGAAGCATGCCTCCACGTGGTGCCCGAGCGCCTCCCTTGTGACATTGGCTAGGTCATAGGCCCTCCAAAAAAGAACCCCCGAGCCTAGCCCGAGGAGGGCGCTAGGCGCCTTCCTATGCGTCATAGGGAGGCGCCCCATCCGTGGGCGTGGGCCCTGAGGCGGTGCCATTGGAGACTCCACCCTCCTGAAGCCCTTGGCAGAGTAGCTGCTTCTTCTTCTTGGGGACAGCCTCAGGAGGGTAGACGGCGCCTTCGTTATATGGGTCTTCGGCCGCTGCATCCTCGTATGCGTGCTCGAGAGAGCACACCACCTCCTTTTCCTCGCAGGGGACCGTGATGATGCCGCAACTTCGTGGCATCTTGAGGACATTGTAGCCGTGATGAGTCACTGCCATAAACTTGGCCCGGGCTGGATACCCAAGGATGACATTGTATGGTAGGCGGATGTAGGCGACGTCGAAGTCGATGAGCTCGTTGCGGTAGTTTTCGCGCTTGCCGAAGGTGATAGGGAGGCGGACCTGCCCTATCGCGGTGCTGGAGCTATCGGTCACTCCTGAGAAGGGCTTGGTTGGCTGCAGCTGATCATACGACACTTGGAGGCGGTCGAACGTTTTGACGGAAAGGACATTGAGCCCTGTGTCGGCGTCGATGAGGGTCTTGGTGACGAGGACCTTGTTGATGATGGGCGAGCAGAGCATCGGGAGGGCGCCAACAATTGCCACACACTTGAGCTGGTCGGATGAGCTAAAGGTAATGGTGTACTTGGACCACCTTCGCAGGCGCGTGGCCTCGATCCTGGGGAGGGTTGCGTTCACCTCGTGAGAAAACTGCTTGAGGATGCGCTGAGAGGCTGGGGCCTGAGCGCCACCCAAGATGCAAGCGATGGCGCGCGGTACGTAGAAACCCCCTACCCCCTCATCCTGGTGATGGTCGTCATTCCTCCTTTGTGGTGGTCGTGGCGGAGAGAGCCCGACCTTGCCTTGCGGACGGTCCTCACGAGGCTGGTCTCTCCAGGCGCCCTCGCGAGGCTGGTCCTGCCAGCAATCCTTGCGAGGCCGGTCGTGCCACTCCTGGTGGGGGCCGCGATCGTCCCAGCATCTTCCTCTTCGGCCTCCTCCATAGCCGTAGCCTTGATCGTTGTGCTCGAGGCGTCGACCGAGGCACTCGTTGTGGATGGCCCTGAGCTCCTAACAGTCGTTGGTGTTGTGGCTGTGCATATTGTGGAAGGCGCAGAATGGGAGGTTAGCCTTGGACGACTCGTGTTAGTCGCAGCCGCGCTTCATCTCCGGCTCCGCCGCGAGCACGGGAGCCCCCTTGCGCTTCATGTCTTTGGTCTTGGCCTTCTTGTCTTCCAGGTCGCCGGCTGGAAGCTCGAGAAGGGAGAGGTGTCCCTCCTCAGCTCTCGCGCACTTTGTCGCCATGTTGAACATCTCCAGAGCTTTGCACAGGTCCTCGTGTATGGCGAGCTCCTTGTTCATCTTGACATCACGGACGTCATCGGAACATGCTGAGATGATGGCCTCGTCCGTTACCTTGGGGATCTTTAGGCGAACACTGTTGAAACGTTGGATGTACTTCTGCAGGGTCTCCCCTGGCTGCTGCTTGATGCGCCGCAGGTCACCAGCGGTATACGGGTGGTCACGAGTGCCTTGAAAGTTGGCGACGAAGTGCTCGCACATCTCTCCCCAGGAGGAGATTGATCCCGCGGGCAGGTTCAAGAGCCACGTGCGCCCGCTGTCTTTGAAAGCCATGGGAAACCATTTCGCCATAACTTTCTCGTCGCCATTGGCCGCCTCGATGCTCAACTCATAGAGCTACAAGAACTCAGCAGGGTCGGGGGTGCTGTCGTAGTGCGGAGGCAGGTCGTGCTTGAACTTGCCAGGCCAGACAACGCTGCACAACTCGGGGGTGAAGGCGCCGCAACCCACCATGGTCGCTGGAGCCCATCGTGCAGGTGGAGCCTAGTGTTGGTACCCACGAGCCGTGGTCATGGGATCTTGACGTGGTGGCGCGGGGAGTGCAGGAGCATCTTCTTGCCGCCGCAGGATTTCCTGGCAGCTGCCTTCTTCACGCGGGCTCCCTGCGCGGTGGGTCGCGCCGCGGGGTAGCGCATCTTGCTGCAAGGGCGACGTCCTGATGTGGAGGTGGCGGAGGGGCTCCATTGGCTACGTCGCTCGCAGCGGCGGGCGGACGAGGCAGTGAGAGAGACGGCATGTGAGAGCCCTCAGCGGCGCTGACGAGCTCAGCGATGCGGTCCAGCCAGTCTTCCTAGAGGTCGTTGACGGGGCGGTAACACAGGAGCTCGTGCGCCATGAGCAGCGAGGCCTGCGCGTCCGCGGGTGCATGGCGAGTGTGGGACGATGAGCCGACCGGAGTCAGCGACGGGGTGGTGGTGCGTCCATCACGCCGCACAGAGCAGTGTAGCAACGAAGCTTGCTGCTTGTTTCGTGCCGGGCCAGTGGCGGTGTTGGCAGCGGGTGATGGAGAGCGACGGGGAGGTCCGCCGACGGGCGCCGTCTAAGCGAGGCCAGCGGCAAGGTTGGCCCGGCGCTCAGCACGTGCCCGGCGAGCGTCTGCCATGGATGGGTGGAGCGGTGGTTTGTCGATCGCAGGAAGAAAGGCTTCGGTGCCCCCCTACCTGGCACGCCAAATGTCGGATTACGGGTTCTAGCAAACCCTTGTGAGGTTCGAACTCTGGGGTGCACATGAAGAACACTCTTTTCCTAGCTCGCTCGCTCAACGATCCCATGGCCTAGCTCGACAGACCCAAGGAACAAGAGACACGGGTGTTTATACTGGTTCAGTCCACCTTGCGGTGTAATACCCTACTCTACTGTGTGGTGGTTTGCCTCGGGGGGCTGAGGATGAACTAGTGCAGTGGATGAACAACCTCAGGAGGTGAGGTCTTCTTAGGCTCGATGAGCTGATGTGTGTGAGGATGATCTGAATGATCTCCCCTACTACGATGATGGCTAGGTCCTATTTATAGTGGCCTTGGTCCTCTTCCCAAATGTTAGGCGAGAAGGGATCCAACAACGGCCAAGTTTGAAGGGGGACAACTAGTACAAGCTATCCTGGAAAAAATGGTCTTCGCCTGCCAAAGGCTCTGGTGGTGATGCTGCTGTGGGCTCCGCGACGACCTATGTCCTGGCGGTCTTGGTCTTGTTGCACCGATATGGAAACGTTTGCCCCTTTGATAGATATCTCTGTTCCTTGGGCACCGGCCTAGTGAGGCCACCCCTAGGGAGGTCTTGGTGTCGTCTGCCTCATGAGGCTTGGCCCCTCGCGAGGGTCTTCGGTGGTCTCTATTGAAGCCAAGACATACCAGGCCTTTGGTGGAGCCACGCTTTGGGCTACAAGCAGGCATGTCTGGGCACCCCCGGTGCCAGAACACCGACAAAAACATACACCCCTGTCTATGTGCCCCGGCAGAAGCCCCTGGGCTTGAGCCATACGTGTTGCCCGACGCGTTGGGTTAGGACCAAAATAGTGAATGGACACGTGGCAAAAGAAGGCAGATCGTGGGACTGTAGCAGTTAATGCAAAACGGTAACTTTTTTGAAGAGTCACTTCCTCCCTGTCGGTGTCAAAACCGGCGGATCTCGGGTAGGGGGTCCCGAACTGTGCGTCTAAGGTGGATGGTAACGGGAGGCAGGGAACATGATGTTTTACCCAGGTTCGGGCCCTCTTGATGGAGGTAAAACCCTACGTCATGCTTGATTTATTCTTGATGATATGAGTATTACAAGAGTTGATCTACTGGCACACCCTACCTAGTTCAAGCATTAGAGTGTGCATCATGTTTAAATTCCTTTTAAATTTGAAATGGGGATGACAGAACCCCCAGCACCGCCCCTGGAACAACTAGGGTTTACTAAAACTTTTTCAATGAACCTGAAATGCCCTTCTAAAAAGCCCACCCTTTTTGTTTTGGGTTAAAACCTTTGACAAAAATGGTGCACATTTTTCTAGGACATCTAAGGTCATTGGATTAATCCTTATGGTATTTGCATTTGGGCATTTAAATGCTATAAAATATTTTAAATGCTCAAATAATCATAAACTAAAATGTTTGCAGCTGGATATATTCTAAGCAGTGGCCATGATTAATTTTATGATTTATGGTAATGCCCTGGCATTTTTAATAAAGCCCTGAAGTTACAGAAATAATAAATAAATTAAAAAATCAGAAGGAGAGAAAGAACAGGGACTTACCTGGCACAGCCCACCAGCCCACCCGGCTCGGCCCAGTCCACTGGCTCATGCTAGTCGTCCTCCTCCTCTCGCCAGGAGGACGAGGAGCGCGTGGCCGGCGCCCGCGGCCACACGCCGACCACCTCCTGCTTCCGCCGATGCCCTGGAGGCGTCTACGAGTGCCACGCTGACCCCCACGTCTCCCTCTCTGGCTCTCTCCCCATCTCCCTGCCGAGCGCAGCCGACAAGCTCCACCGCAGCCACCGCCGTCCATTCGTTGCCTCGTCATGCCAGGAAGCTCCACCGTTGTCGACTACATCAAGTAGGCCGAGCCCCGAGCGCTCGCTCGCCCCGGAGACACTGCACCGAGCTCGTCCTCAACTCCGGCCACCGGAGATCCCCTTCGCCATCCCCGCCGCATCAGCTCATCCCCGACCTCTCCGACTGCCTCGACGAGACCCCCGTGAGCTCAGCCACCTCCCCACCCTCTCCGTTCTCTATCTCGAGCCCCGTAGCGACCGCACGTAGCTCACTCGCATGCACCGCCGCGGAGCTCGTCGCCGACGAGGCTCCGGCCACCCAATGGCCGCGCCACCCTGTCCACTAGTCCTACCGCACCTCCAGGAGCTCAACGCACCAATCCACGCGCCTCCCCGTGCCCCCTAGCGACTAGCTCTACCTCACCCGAGCTCCGGCCGCCGCCAAACTCGTCACCGGTGACGTTTCCGGCCACCCCAGCTCCACCCACTGCCACCACTCGACGCGGCTTCCTCCCCGCATCACGTAGATAGTCTCCGCCGTCCTTTTGGTTGCCGGAGTGCAAATTCCGCGCTGCTCCGCCGCGTCTGGCCTCGCCGGCGGCTAGACGCCGGCGAGTTGACCCTGTTTGACCTTGTGTGGGCCCAGGTTGACACCCCTGAGTCTATGACAGGTGGGGCCGGTCTGCTAATTAGTTTAGGATTAGTTTTAACTAATTTTAATTAGTTTAGTCACTGACATGTGGGCCCAGGCCCCACTGACAGCTAATTAGTGTTAATTTAATTCTGTTAAATAGCTGAGTCACTGACAGATAGGGCCCACCAGTCAGGTTTGACCTGGCTGACCCAGTTGACCCGCTGACATCACACCTATGTCATGCTGACGCATTAATTCAATTACTGGATTTATTCTTTAATAGGAAATTCCAGAAAATAGCCAAAACTTCTAAAAATCATAGAAAATCAACCATAGCTCCAAATGCAAAGATTTATATATGAAAAATCATCAGAAAAATTCAATCTATCCATCTATAATGGTTTCATGCATGACAAAATAAGTTAACCTTCCTGTTTAAGCAGAATAAGATAATAAACTAATAAGGCTATGTTTAATGAGCTAACATTTGAATCTTTGATTCAAATGAGTTCATCCCCTTCTGTTTTAGCTTGCATTAGGCCAAGACACTTTCATCTTGCCATGTCATAGCATGCATCATATTATTGCATATTGTCATGTGTTGATTATGTTCGGTGTGCCGTTCGTGGTAGGTTCTGCCTCCGAGGATAACCCCGAGTATCCATCTGAAGGGCAGTACCCTACTACCACTACAACAGGCAAGCAACCCATTGATCATTCCGATACAAACCCATGTTCTCGCTTCTGCTCTTGTTTACTGCATTAAGACAACGCGATTCAAACTGCTGTGTGCTACGGTAGTTGAACCCTTATCCTCTACATGACCTGTCATTGCCACAGTAACTAGATGAAACCCACTAGTATGTGTAGGAGTTGATTGAGCCATGTATGTGATTCCTACCTTGCTATGCCTACTATGCTTAGAGTTGTGTCAGGTCTGGTTCATCTGGGTGATGGGCTAGAGTGAAATGATTATGTCGGTAATATGAGGGATGTGTTGAACATGTTTTGATAAAGGTATCGATGAGAGGCCCTGTAGGAGTACATGGTGGGTTGTTTCATTGAGACCGTCCATAAGAACTGAGATCTGTATGTGTGATTTAAGATGCAGTTACTATCGTACATTGGGCCCGAAACCAATGGATCCTCTCGGCTTCTTAATCACCCTAGTACTCTGTCCAGGAATTGCAAATAGTTTCTGGTGTTTGTAGGTTATTTGTTGGTGGCCGTGCGTAGCGCTAACCATAGGGGTGGGCTATGTTGCGGTAGATACACCGAGTCACCCGTTTGGTGTCTCAGGAACCCTGTTCACATCATTCGGGGCCTTATGTGGAAACCTCGGCCGGACTCCCTGCGGATGGAACCTGGATAGGCGATACACCTAGACTAGAGACTTGAGTGTTTGGGTAGGCCGTGGCCGACACCCTCGTTGGGCTTCCGCTTGAAGGTTGCCGAGTACATGTCGTGTAAACGAGGGTAAGTGGTGAAAGCGTGTATGAAGAAGTACACCCCTGCAGGGTATAAACTATTCGAATAGCCGCATCCACGGTAAAGGACTACTTGGTTGCCTATACAGTTCATAGACGAGTTAATGCTTACTACTAAAAGACTCAAGATAAGTGTGAGTACCGAGGATGGCCCTCTTGTAGGATGACGAGGGAGGATCCCCGGTGGAGTATTGTGTTGGTGAGTAGTGGACTCGTGTGCGAAAACTATTTTACTAGTTGAGTTCCGTAGGTAGCCTAGCCAAGAGTCAAAGCTGGCTTGCTGCAATAACCCCACCACCTTCTTGAGAATGAGCATGTATAGTAGGTTCTGTTGTAAGACTTGCTGAGTACCTTTGTACTCATGTTTGCTTAATTACTGTTTTCAGACAACAACACCGCCCCCTCCGATGGGTTCTACGTAGACCTTGATGTCGACGAGTGACTAGCCACCCAGGTGGTGATCCTGGCCATGGAGGGCCCTATGTAGATAGACAGGCTTTGGAAGCCTTCTTGCTTTCTAGTGTCTGTACTCAGACTATTTACTTCCGCTTGTGCTTGTATGATTGTATGACTTGAGTGTTGGGTCGTGTGACCCCTACCTGTATGAACATGTTATGTATGGCTCTCTAGAGCCTTTAAATAAAGTACTTGAGTTGTAGAGTTTTGTTGTGATGCCATGTTGTATGTACTCATATCGGGCATATTGTGTGTATGATTGAAATGCTTGGTATGAGTGGGATCCGACAATCTAGTTGTTTATCCTGGCAGCCTTTCTTATGGGGAAACGTAGTCTAGTGTTCCTCGAGCCATAGTAGTCCGCTACAGCCCGGTTCACCGGAGTCCTGCTAGCCCAGCACTACTGCTCAGGACACTTGACTGGCCGGCATGTGTTTCACTTCGTTCCTATGTCTGTCCCTTCGGGGAAATGTCACGCGGTGACATCCGGAGTCCTGCCTAGCCTGCTACAGCCCGGGTTCCCCGGAGTCCTGTTAGCCCAGTGCTACAGCCCGGAATCACTCGCTGATGACCGACATGCTCGATGTGATTCATGTATGCCTGTCTCCATAGGTCTGTGCCGCTTTGGGTTCACGACTAGACATGTCGGCCCGGGTTCTCTGTCATATGGATGCTAGCGACACTATCATATACGTGTGCCAAAAAGCGCAAACGGTCCCGGGCCATGGTAAGGCGACACCCGTGGGATACCGTGCGTGAGGCCGCAATGTGATATGAGGTGTTACCGGCTAGATCGATGTGACTTGGAATCGGGGTCCTGACAGCGTTGGCATCAGAGCCGGACTGCCTATAGGTTCGTTGAGCCAAACTGGTCGATGTCGAGTCTAGAAATGCTTTAGTTATATGTAGGGGAATTGATTGTGGGAGGGAACGTAAGGCTCTTTTACTCCTTTACCTTATGCCCTCTGATCTGAGTCATTCTCTTCTCATTCGACATGGGTTAAGGACTAGGCTCTCTTCTTCTATCAGGTTCACGTGTTACTAATCCGTAGTAGCTTATAGGATTGTTGTTACAAGCCCCAGTTCAGTTTCTACTATTTTTAGTATGTTGCTAGTTGAATCAGAACCTTGATATGATGTTGTTGAGTGGTATTGCAAACTGTTGTGGATGTCTCAAATCTTTTTGTGAGCATTTACAGCTGTTATGCTGTCCAATTTTCCCTAGAAATTCTAATGTCTTTGCATTGTGGTTGTGCTTTCAGATGGCCAACCGTGCTCAAAACCAAGTGGTTCTCCTGACCCGATGCCTTGACGTGCCCGGTCATACTGCTATGTTAGTCCGGGTAATGATCGAGACGGGTTACCGTTGGTATCCCAAATACACCGTCGAAGACAATTCCGAGACTTTAATCTAAGACAATATTTCTGCACCGTCAGGATATTTCCTTCTTATCCTGGATCTACCGAGCCCCTTCACTATTCCTATGGACTCGGGGTTACTGTTGAGATGGATGTGCAGGATGCTGCCTATTCCATGATGACCATCATGCGAGTCAGGACTGGCCTGCTTCGGAACACCGACTTCCGTTACATGCCAGCTTCACTTCCGGGAGCGCAAGGGTATCTCCAGGATATCTATGCTGACTCCACTCAGGAGGACTCACTAACTCGTACCACTACCGAGATGCTCGAGGATAAAGACTGAGAGAATCGGGCCTTGAGGCTGGAGCTTTTCAACACCTGTCGTGGAATTGTCATGACAGATGTCCTCATGAAAGGACTTAGTCATGGAGCCATCACTACGGGTTAGCTTGAAGGGGTTCAACCGGACAAAGGGACACGAGAATTTTATACTAGTTCGGCCCCTTCAATGAAGGTAAAAGCCTACGTCTAGTTGTGATTGGTATTGCTGGGGTTTCGAAGGCCAGGGAGCGAATCCGCTTTGTCTGGCTTCAAGTTGTTGTTTTTTCTGTCCCTGAACCGCCGCCAGGTCACCCCTTTATATACTCGGGAGGACCCCGGCCGGTCTACAGAGTCCCGAGGCTGGCTCATACAAGTGTCCGCCTCGGTCTCTTCTTTCCTATCTTACAATGCATGTTTATACAATCATGGCGGTTTACTATCATGGGCCCTAAATCGCCTGCGGGCTCTGGGCCTCTAAGCTTCATCCCTAAAGCGCCATCTTCAAGGTTTCCTTGGGCTTCAGTATAGCTAAAGGTGAACCGGCCCCTGCTGGGCGGTTTCCCCTCAGAGGTTATATCCTCAACATTAGGCCCCAGATTGATTTGAACCTGTTCATGTCAGTCTTCAATCTTTTGAATTTCTGGCAATTCTCGTAAACCGCCATATTGTCTTTTCCCTGTGAACTTTGGTAATCGCCATGACGTCATCTTCTGTTACTATAGTAAATCATTGTGACGTCATTCCTGTATAAAAAGGTTTTATAAAGATTCCCTTCTCTTTAATTAATTCCCGAAGATTGAGGCGGCAGCTGCATCCTCTTTTGCCGCTTCCGATTCCTCGATTTTCGCGCCTGCTGTTTTATCCCACTTCCTTATAAATAAGACCGGGGCGCCTTCCATTTTCCCCCTTTCCAAACCGCATCGTCTTCCTCCTCACGACCCGAAGACCTCAAGCATCGCCGCCGCCGCCGTCGTTGATCTTCCAGTCCGCACCGACTCAGGCCGCTGCATCGACCTGACTCTGACCAGAAATCGACGGCGAACTTCCGCAGCTCGTCCACATCCGTGAGTTCTTCTCCTTCCCCTTCTCATATCTGCATTGGAACCTTTGTTGAGTTCGTCGGCGGTCATCGCCGCCCGATGCAAACCCTTGTTAGTTTTCACCTCCAATGCCCTGTTTAGATTGTAAAAACAACGTATAACTGCTGCAGCAATTGTTTGTGCTTATCTTGCATAAAAATAGATCTCATTTCCATTGTTTGGAAGCCCTCTTTGAGTGTATGAACTTCTCTGCACTATTTTAGGTCTAGAAATTTTTCCTTCCAGAGCGACCGTTTGATCCAAAATAATAATTGCAACTTGTGAAACCTGTTTGTTCCACACTTAACAAATTTCCAGCTTGGGGTTCTGCCTTCAAAAAGGTGGTTTATCCTTTAGTGTTGATAATCCATCGTAGGTCATTAGCCCTCTCGTAAACCGCCATCTAGACTTTGAACATCCATGCCCGGTTCACTTCATACGTATACCTTGAATTGCCGGTTTAACATTTTGACAAACACATACGAACCGCCAATCGTAAACCGTCCATTTTACTTTTATAGAATTTTTAAGATGATGAAGCAATTTGCTGCTTGCAACTGGGTTCCGTCTCGGATCACAGAAACACAAATCAATGAATATATCACCACCGGCGCTTTGGCTTCAAAAAATGTCCTCCGTTGGCGAGTTCCTGGCCCTGAGTGCTCCCCTGAACCTCAAGATGGAGAAGTGATTGTATTCTTGCAACATTTAGCTCGAGGTTTCAGTCCTCCCGGATCAAAAAAGTTCTGAGATGTTCTTGCCAGGCTCCAACTTCATCCTCAAGATATTGGACCAAATTCTATGTCCAACATATGCAATTTCTAAGTATTCTGCGAGGTTTATCTGCAAGAAGAACGAACTATCGACCTCTTTCTAGATCTCTTTCACTTAAACTGCCGGACGGAATTTTCTGATGGACCTAATACTGAACATGGCGGTCTGTCAATCCAAAAGAGGAAAGAGGTTGATTTTCCTCACGCCAAACTTCACAGCCATCCAAAAGACTGGAACCAAACCTGGTTCTATTGTCAGAATACTGCCCCTGCTGAAGAGAATCCCTTGCCGGGCTACTGTCTGCACCGGCTCAGTAATAATTACCCTTTACCTTAGATATTGCCTACCAAAGATCGACAAGCCTATGCACCTCAACTCGCCAAACTCCGGGCTCTTCTTGCCAACGGTTTAACTGGTGTTGATCTCGTCCGTTGCTGCATTTCATGGTGCATTCTTCCTTTAAGCCGCCGGCCTAGATTGATGTTTGAATACACCGGCAACACCAATGATCCTCAACGGTTTAATTCAATAGAACTGACGGACGATGAAGTCAGTGAAAGTGTAAAGAAGATACTTGACGAACCGGTCGCCGTATGTACTCAAATTGGTCTGCGTCCTTTTTACGCCTCCAACAAACCGCCAGTGGTAAATATTTTAATCTTGTACTTTTCCTGATCCTTCTCCGCTTCGACACTGCTATAATAATCTTTTTATGCAATTTCATAGGCCAGTAGCTCCTTTTGGAAAAAGAAAACTCAAGACAAAGTAGCTAAAGCTCCTTGTGGTAAGACCAAAGTCATAAAAAAAGCTGCCAAAAAGAAAACTGCTGAGTCTTCGAAACCACCAGAAGATGTCGATGACTCGGCTGATGAGGTAAAGTTTGACTCCCTTGACTTCTATCCATATATTTTACTGATAATGATTATTCCCAGGATGATGCGGAGGCCAGCCATGCAGATCATGTTGAGGTAATTTTTCTTTCTGACTCGGAACTTGTGCCGGTTCAACAATTTCGCCGTGCAGTTCTAAAAGTGAAATGCTCTCACCCTGTTGCTTATTTGGATCAAAAACTTTCTTTGGAGACACAGCAAACCGAAGGGCGTCGCACAACCCGGCACAATGGTCAACAGGTCACTTCTTCCGGTTTACCTCACAACCCAAACCGGAAACGTCGTCCAGAGGTTGCTTGTTCTCCTGAAAAACGTTATCTTTTGAAAGGTTTCTTCCGATGCCCTCTCAATTCATCTTATTCAAATTATCAGGCATCTACTAATTCGTCTGGCGGTTCATCAACCACTCAGCTGCCTCCACTAAAAACTGTCCCTGGGTAAGTGTGTAATCTTCCCTTCTCTTTCATAACTCAGTTGACCATGCTAATCTTTGTTTTAATATTAGTGCTCAAGCTCATTTGAGTAAGAAGGCCAAGACAAGCGCCCCTACCGGTGAAGTTGAACCGGAGAAAGCTCCTGAGGATCTTGATAAAAATCTTGATAATCTCATGGATGATTTTACCCTGCCAGAGCCAACTATCAATGCTAATCCGCCAGAAGCTGATCCGGCCATACATGAGGATACCTCAAGTCCACATGCTATGCCTGCATGTCTGGCTGCTGATCCACTGAAGTCAAGTGCTAATCCGCCAAGCCCAGCCAAAGACAATGATGTTATTGTTACTGGCACTGCTTATAGCACTCCGGGTGATCCAATTGTCTTGGCAAAACATACCGCCAAGGATGAGTTTATTTCAATGGGCAAGAGGAAGATGGAAACTGATATGTCAAAATATGCCAATCTTTCTACCCAGGATCTTCATTCCAGTTTCTTGAACCGGCTTTATACAAGTCGAGATAATGAGGCTGACTTGGTAAATCTGATGAAGGAACGTTATGAGGTAACATTTTCCTCCTTATCTTTGTATTTCACTGCCTTCTCTCCTGTAGCCCCCAAGGGTCGGTTTAATTTGTAAAAACAAACTGGGACTTTGAATTTCCAAACTGCACATTGTTGACTTTTAAGTTTTTTGAACAAACACACATTAGCCCCCAAGTGCCAGGATTGAAACTTGCATGAATCCTTGGGACTTTGAATAAGCAGTAAGAAAGAATTAATCCGCATTCAAGTGCCAAGATTGAAACTTGTATGAATCCTTGGGACTTTGAATAAGCAGTAAGAAAGAATTAATCCACATTAGCCCCCAGGTGCCAAGTGTAGAACCAGTTGTATGCTTGGGACTTTTGATAAAATATTGAAATGCTCCTTTTGATTTTGGCAGACTGACATAAACCATCAACGAACGCAGATTGCTGATCTTCAAGAAAATATCAAATCTCACCAAGAAGAATATTCCAAAGCCAAAGATGAACTTCGAGCTGCTTTAACTTCCATAGAACGACTGAAAGAAGAATTCAAGATGGAACGTGCCAACTGGGACACTGAAAAAGGAACATTGCTGAAACGGGCTGAAGACGCCGAATCTGCACTTAAACCGGTGGCAGAAGAGCTTTCTGGGTTAAAGTGTCAA
The DNA here is from genome assembly GCF_003073215.2 of Triticum urartu. Classification (NCBI taxonomy): domain Eukaryota; kingdom Viridiplantae; phylum Streptophyta; class Magnoliopsida; order Poales; family Poaceae; genus Triticum; species Triticum urartu. The sequence goes on along the minus strand of NC_053026.1, from coordinate 147,034,871 downwards.
GTGAACGCCATGACCTCCATAGTATTTGGTAAGTACTCCTAGCAAAGTATTTGAAATACCCATCTTGTAAGGTGCCGATTGAAATATGAAATTCTTAAACCGTTGCAGGGAGCCGCATTACTCATCTGGGCTCAGATGTACGGATGAAGCTGAAAGCAGCATATACTCTTGTGGAACAACTTTACACCGGTGCTCAACGGGTTATCTGTGCAGCCTCCTATGACAATCCGGCCCCAACACCGATCAAGGATACTCTGACAAGGCTATCCATGGTACCAGCACAGCTAGAAGAGGTGAAGCGATCTGCTGCCAGGGCCGGCGCTTTGTTGGCACTTACCCAAGACAAAGCATGGATAGCTGACTTGGATCTGGTTGACCTTGCCAAAGGCTTTCCAAGCACACAAGAAAAGGGGCAGATTTCGATGATGCAACCCTTAAAAGAGTGACAAGGGAGATGCTAAATTGACGGTTCACCGGTCTTATTATGATGCCAACAACAAACGGGCTAACCCTGTCATTCCGGAGGCACAAAATCTTATTCCAGGAATCCGTAAGCACACTTATGCCCCTGACATTGATCCGTTAGAACTTATCAGTGAAGAAGCTATCTTTCAGGCCTTAACCCGGATTGACTGGACCACCACAAACTTCCAGCCGCTAGGTGGGGAAGAGGAGGCTGAACCGACGCCAGATGACCCATCAACTTCGCATCAACATGGTAATGAGACTTGATCCGGCAATTAGAGTGATGCTCCAGAAACCTTGTTCTGCTGGAAACACCATATTTTGGGCCTTCAAGCGCCTTGTAATAAGCTAGTGGAAATACTTTGATCCGTTGCCCTTGTTCAGCGGGATACACTTTGCATTGATTTGTCATGAGAATTTCAGTACTGGCTTATGTATTTTTACAATATTATGCAATCCCTGTGCCTTCATAAGGAAAATCTGTCCAGGCGGTTTACCACCGGACAGGTCAAAATACCCAACACAACTTGGTAAGCAACTACGGTTGCAGCAATAATAAATCATACCTGTGATATAAAACATTGCTGTTGGTTTACCAATTGTGATTTGAAGAAAGGTGAAAACCCAACTTCCACCATGCCATGTTGGTATATATACATATGATATAGAACCGGGTTGTGATGAACGCCGGCCGATTGCTGGAGACAAAGTGTCAAAGCCAGACCGGTTTTGAGGGATGCCGGATTACCTTTAATTGTATATTTTAACAGAAGATCCGTAAGCCATGCCGGGTTAAAAAACTCCGGTTTAACGTAGACCTCACGAAAAACAAAAAATTGGGAAAAAGCAAACAAAAAAAACTGTAGTCGAGGCTTTTCGAGGGCTGCCGGACCCAAATCGAGGCTTTTCATGGGCTGCCAGGCCACTGAGTTAAACCATTTTGGCAAAGTCTTTTAAGATGGGCCCTCCAACTAACCAATCATCGTTTTAACTTTGACAAGTTTAGGGTCTCAATGAGAGTAACTGTCAAACGTTTGACGGGTCGTGCCAGGATTACCTGGATAGGAGTGGCTTACTTGATGAAGGCAAGTTAACCCGGGGTTTTAGGTGAATACACCAGGCTTCCAAGCCGTGGGTCGATGCCCAACTACAAGGGTCCTTTCAAACTCTTTGGTATTTGACGCTAAGAGCCCCCAAGTAACTTTGTGAGCTATGCTCAATGGGTGCCTATGTTTGAGTTGTGCGTAGCAACAAGACTCTCTTTGGCCCCTTGGGTGTGAAGCTCCCAAGCTTTGTTGTGGTGTGATAGCTGCATCAAGAGGGTAGTAACGCTATGTTCTCTTTGGTGAATACACCTATGTTTGAACAGGAAGCTCCCACGTTAACAGATATTTGAAGGAAAAACGGCGGAGGCCCTGCTTGATAGCAAGGGTGCCGGTTTATTATATTAATCATAATATATACATTATTGAAATATGTACATATGAAAAGCATGTGGCTTCAAGTGTAATAAGGCCGTAGGAGAGCTATGTTCCATGGCCGCCGGGTCTCCTCCTCAGAGCTACGTGAGTCTTCTCGAACGTCAATGAGGTAGTATGATCCGTTGTGCAAATTTTTGCTGACCACAAAAGGCCCTTCCCAAGGTGGGGATAACTTATGCATATCTGTCTGGTCTTGAATGAGCCGAAGTACCAAATCGCCTTCTTGAAAGGTTCTTGTCTTAACCCGGTGACTGTGATAACGCCGCAGGTCTTGCTGATAAACCGCCGACCGAGCCAAAGCCATTTCTCGCTTCTCATCTAACAGGTCCAGCGCCTCTTGGCGTGCTTGCTCGTTATCCGCTTCAACATAATTCACGACCCGGGGCGAGTCATGACGAATATCACTTGGGAGGACAGCCTCAGCCCCATAGACCAGGAAAAAGGGTGTATATCCCGTAGATCGGTTTGGGGTGGTATTTATGCTCCATAACACAGATGGTAATTCCTCCACCCAACAACCCGGTGTCCGCTTTAAAGGGACCATGAGCCGAGGCTTGATACCCTTCAGGATTTCTTGATTCACCCTCTCAGCTTGACCATTGGACTGGGGGTGAGCCACGGACGCTACATCAAGCCGGATGTGCTCTCGTTGGCAGAACTCCTCCATCTCACCTTTAGAAAGGTTCGTACCATTATCTGTGATGATGCTATGTGGAAAGCCGAAACGGAAAATAATCTTTTTGAGAAATTGAACCACCGTGGCAGCATCACATTTACTAACGGGCTCCGCTTCAACCCATTTGGTGAACTTTTCAACCGCCACCAAGAGGTGGGTCTTCTTGTCCTTAGAACGCTTAAAGGGTCCAACCATATCAAGCCCCCAAGTAGCAAACGGCCAAGTGATGGGGATCATGCGTAGCTCCTGAGCAGGAACATGAGCACGACGTGAAAATTTCTGACAAGCGTCACACCGCTTTACCAAGTCTTCCGCATCAGAATGAGCTGTCAACCAGTAGAACCCGTGTCGGAAAGCCTTAGCAACCAAGGACTTTGAGATGGCATGGTGACCACAATCCCCTTCATGGATTTCCCGTAGAATCTCTTGTCCTTCTTCAGGAGAAACACAACGTTGGAATACGCCTGAAACGCTAGAACGGTGCAACTCGCCATTATGAACAACCATAGACTTGGACCGCCGGACTATCTGCTTGGCGAAAAGTTCGTCTTCTGGTAATTCGCCCCGGTTCAGATACGCCAAATATGGAATCGTCCAATCCGGAGTGGCATGTAAAATGGTTACCAACTGGGCCTCCGGATCAGGAACAGCTAAATCCTCCTCTGTAGGCAACTTTACAGACGGGTTATGCAAGATATCTAGAAAGGTATTAGGTGGTACAGGTTTACGCTGAGATCCCAGTCGGCTTAGAGCATCTGCTGCTTCATTCTTGCGCCGGTCGATGTGCTCCACCTGATAACCCCTAAAGTGACCTGCTACAATATCCACCTCGTGCCTATAAGCCGCCATGAGCGGGTCTTTAGAATCCCAAGTACCAGAAACTTGCTGAGCCACCAGATCAGAATCTCCAAAGCACCGAACCCGGCTTAAGTTCATTTCCTTAGCTACACGAAGACCGTGGAGCAAGGCCTCGTACTCCGCTGCATTGTTAGTACAAGGAAACATTAAGCGGAGAACATAACAAATCTTATCTCCTCGAGGGGAAGTGAGGACAACTCCAGCCCCCGAGACTTCCAGCTGCCTAGATCCATCAAAGTGAATGGTCCAGTATGTATTATCCGATTTATCTTCTGGTGCCTGTAACTCGGTCCAATCATTGATGAATTCCACAAGCGCTTGAGATTTGATAGCTGTTCGGGGTGTATACCTCAAACCATGGGGACCAAGCTCGATCGCCCACTTCGCAACCCGGCCAGTTGCCTCTCTATTCTGGATTATATCGCCCAAGGGAGCAGAACTGACCACTGTGATAGGATGACCTTGAAAATATTGCTTGAGTTTCCTACTTGCCATAAAAACTCCATACACTAGCTTCTGCCAATGCAGATATCTTTGCTTTGATTCAATCAGTACCTCACTGATATAATAAACTGGTCGTTGAACCGGATATTATTTTCCGGCCTCCTTACGCTCAACCACAATCGCCACACTGACTGCCCGGGCGTTGGCAGCCACATACAACAATAGAGGCTCATTATCAACTGGAGCAGCGAGGACTGGCGGTTCAGCTGGCTGCCGCTTCAATTCCTCGAATGCCACATTGGCGACGTCAGTCCAGACGAATTTATCCGTTTTCTTCAACATCTGATACAGGGGAATCGCCTTCTCTCCCAAACGGCTGATAAATTGGCTGAGGGCTGCAATCCGGCCCGCCAGACGCTGAACATCATTGATACACGCCGGTTTAGCCAAGGATGTGATTGCTTTGATCTTCTCCGGATTTGCCTCAATACCCCTGTTAGACACAAGAAAACCCAAAAGTTTGCCTCCCGGAACACCAAAAACGCATTTGTCCGGGTTGAGCATCATCTTGTAAACCCGAAGATTGTCGAACGTCTCCTTGAGATCATTTATCAGGGTTTCCTGCTTCCTGGATTTCACCACGATATCATCCACATTGGCATGAACATTACGCCCGATCTGGTTGTGAAGACAATTCTGCACACAACGCTGGTAGGTTGCTTGGGCACTCTTGAGCCCAAAGGGCATAGAAACATAGCAGAAGGCTCCAAAGGGAGTGATGAAGGCTGTTTTCTCCTGGTCCTTAACTTCCATATTAATCTGATGATAACCTGAATAAGCATTCAGAAAACTCAGGCGCTCACAACCCGCCGTTGCATCAATGATCTGATCAATACGTGGGGAGCAAAAGGATCTACCGGGCAAGCTTTATTCAAATCAGTGTAGTCCACACACATACGCCAAGTGCCATTTTTCTTAAGAACAAGCACCGGATTAGCCAACCATTCGGGATGAAACACTTCGACGATAAACCCAGTTGCCAGTAGCCGGGCTACCTCTTCGCCGATGGCCTTGCGTCTTTCTTCGTTAAAGCAGCGAAAGTACTGTTTGACTGGTTTAAACTTAGGATCAATATTTAGCGTGTGCTCAGCGAGTTCCCTCGGTACACCTGGCATGTCAGAAGGTTTCCATGCAAAGATGTCCCGGTTCTCACGGATGAACTCGATGAGCGCGCTTTCCTATTTCGGATCAAGATTTGTACTGATACTATTCTGTTTGGATGAATCACCAGGGACAAGGTCAACGAGTTTAGTATCATTAGCCGGTTTGAACGTCAGGGCCGGGTCATGCTCCGTCGTAGGCTTCTTCAGAGGGGTCATGTCCGCCGGATGAATATTGTCTTTATAGAATTTCAGCTCCTCTGTTGCACAAACCGATTCAGCATAGGCCGCTTCACCTTCTTTGCAATCCAAGGCAATCTTTCGACTCCCATGTACTGTGATCATCCCCTTATAACCCGGCATTTTGAGCTGTAGATAAACATAACAGGGTCTCGCCATGAACTTCGTGTAAGCCGGCCGTCCAAATAGCGCGTGATATGGACTCTAGATTTTCACCACCTCAAAGGTCAACGTCTCAGACCTGGAATCAAGCTCATCTCGAAACACAACTTCCAAAGCAATCTTCCCCACAGGGTATGCTGATTTACCTGGTACTACACCATGAAAAACAGTGTTTGATGGTTTAAGATTCTTATCTGTCAACCACATGCGACGGAAAGTCTCATAATACAGGATGTTGATGCTGCTCCCTCCATCCATCAGAACCTTGGTAAACTTATAGCCCCCTACCTGAGGGGCTACCACCAAAGCTACTTGTCCCGGATTGTCAACCCGGGGTGGGTGATCCTCTCTGCTCCATACAATGGGTTGGTCCGACCATCGTAGATAATGTGGTACGGCCGGTTCAACAGTATTGACTGCCCTCTTGTGAAGTTTTTGATCTCGCTTGCACAAGCTAGTAGTGAACACATGATACTGTCCGCTGTTCAACTGTTTGGGGAGACTCTGGTAACCTGACTGTTGCCGATTCCCTTGGTTATTACCATGGTTGTTCTGATGGTCCTGGTTGTTATGAAATCCAGAGCTTGAACCGCCGCCTCCATGGAAACCTGGGCCTGAACCGCCCGGTGGATCCTGATCATACTGGTATAAATCAGAATTTTTGAACTCTCTCATTATGTGACAATCCTTCCAAAGATGTGTGGAAGGGGCCTCCTTGGTTCCATGCTTCGGGCAGGGCTGGTTTAACAAACGCTCCAGATTCATGCCGCGCTGGGGTGGTTTACCTTTGCGACGCTGCATATTTGTGTTAGCCACCAAATCTGAATTATCCGCTTTACGCTTATTGCTATTCCCATGGCCCCCTTGGTTGTGGTGCTGCCCTTTTTCACCGCCGTTCTTCTTTCCCTTCTCCGGTTTGTCCTCCTCTGAATCCGGATCCTTGGTATTATCTGAATCGGCATACTTAACTAAAGCGGCCATGAGTGTTGACATGTCGTTGCAATGACGTTTGAGCCTTCCCAACTTCTGTTTCAATGGCTTGAAACGGCAATTGACCTCCAACGTTAATACTGCGGTATCTGCATTAAGACGATCTGACGAATGCCTAATCGTCGAGACCCGTTTAACCCAATGGGTCGTGGACTCCCCCTCCTCTTGGATACAAGCAGCCAGATCTACAATTGACATCGACTGCTTGCACGTGTCCTTGAAGTTCTGGATAAGCCGGCGCTTTAATTCAGCCCATGAATTGATAGAGTTAGTCGGCAAGCTCTTCAACCAAGTGTGAGCTATACCTTCCAGCATCATGGTGAAATATTGAGCACATACCGCCTCATCCACATCTAACATCTCCATTGCCATCTCATAGCTCTCCACCCATGCCTCTGGCTGCAAATCGGCGGTGTAATTTGGTACCTTACGAGGTCCCTTGAAATCCTTGGGCAATCGCACATTACGCAATGCGGGAGTTAAACACGGTATCCCTAGGGAACTGAACATTACCCCTGGCTCCACGGAGGCAGTGGGGTGAATCGGAATATGTTGTCGGTGGTGCGCACTGTTGGACACGGCCGGTTCGTCTTCCACGCATTTGCTGTAACTCCGGCTTGGTCGGGGAGTGGAATCAATCCTCTCACGGCTGTGTGAATACGCTTGCTGTTAATTCAGTGCTGTCTGAAGGAGATCCCTGGCCCGACGCGCTTCCACTTCAACTGGTGATTCGCCGTCGGTTGGGAGAGCCGCCAGGCGTGAAGCGGCGGCCACAATATTATCGAACGGGTTGGAATATTGCCCGGGCGGCATTGATGATACAACATTGTTCTGGCAAGGCAGGTTTGTTGCGCGTGGCTGAACCGGCGCTCCTGCTTCCGGTGCTCCTGCCCGGTTTGGCGCGGGTTGGTTACCAGCTCCTGCCCCTGGCGTGTTGAAAAGATTCTGCGGCTCATAAACTGACGGGAGACGTGATCGGTACCTTCTTCTCATGACCTCTTCTGAAGCATTCTGATCTAGTCTAATCCGGTAAGCCTGTGCTTCCAACTCGGCCTGTTCTGTGGCCATCCTGATGTTCTCCGCTGCCAGGTCTGCTTTAGCCTGGGCTATCTGATCTTTCACTTTTAGAATCTCCGCATCGTGCTGATCCCTGGCTGCTGCGTCTACCTCCGCGGACATCAGTGCCGCTAGAGCGTCGAACAAAACAGACAGGACTTGGGCCGGAGGCGGCGCCGAGCTTCCTGCCCCTGCTGGCGTGGCCGTCGTTGAACCGGAGAGTACTGCTGCGGCGGTAGATGAATGAGGCGCCGGTTGTGTGCCGGCCATGAAGACAGCGGCCCGGTTTGGCAGACCGGGGGAATCCGAAATACTGTTGCCCTTGGATCCTCCCTCAATCCGGCCGTCGTACAACTGGTAAAGCGATTCGTTTTCTCCGGAAGACTCGTCGTCACTGCGGACTACAGTTTCTCCATCGGAGATCGATTCCTCCTCGTAACCCGAACCATGGACGACACCTACGAAAACATGCCTGGCCTCAGGCTGAACCGGTGAAGAACTTGCATGCCGAGCCGTCTCGATGATGTCGGTGCAGGTGTCCGGCTCGGGGGCCGGTTTGCCGATCTTGCCGATGAAGACGTGAATCCCACCAAAGGGGACCCGGTACCCATATTCGATTGAAATAGCCTCGGGACCCCATCCTGCGTTGTCGATGTAGAGCTTGCCGCGGCGACTCTTTGTCATCCGGCCCACAGCGTATCCCTTAAGTCCATCGAAGCTGCCCTTCAAGAACTCGAAACCATCATGCGATAGCCCCACGGTGGGCGCCAACTGTCGTGGAATTGTCACGGTAGATGTCCTCATCAAAGGACTTGGTCGTGGAGCCATCTCTACGGGTTATCTTGAAGGGGTTAAACCGGACAAAGGGACACGAGAATTTTATACTAGTTCGGCCCCTTCAATGAAGGTAAAAGCCTATGTCTAGTTGTGATTGGTATTGCTGGGGTTTCGAAGGCCAGGGAGCGAATCCCCTTTGTCTGGCTTCGAGTTGTTTTTTTTTCTGTCCCTGAACCGCCGTCGGGTCACCCCTTTATATACTCGGGAGGACCCCGGCCGGTCTACAGAGTCCTGAGGCTGGCTCATACAAGTGTCCGCCTCGGTCTCTTCTTTCCTATCTTACAATGCAAGTTTATACAATCATGGCGGTTTACTATCATGGGCCCTAAATCGCCTGCGGGCTCTGGGCCTCTAAGCTTCATCCGTAAAGCGCCATCTTCTGGGTTTCCTTGGGCTTCAGTATAGCTGAAGGTGAACCGGCCCCTCCTGGGCAGTTTACCCTCAGAGGTTATATCCTCAACAACACCCGTGGTGATCATTGGGCCACATTGACTCGGTTTGCACCTTCGGTGCAAGCTGGATGTATGGATACAAGGGATCTGTATCCTTTGAGATCTGCTCTGCCAGACATGGTGGATTGGCATGATGTGGGAGGCATCACCCCACCCCGTGGTCCCCGCAGGCCACCGTTTGTTGGTCCAAGACCTCATCCTAGCCCCTTTGGTCCACAAGCTCCTCAGGACCGTCTGTTCCGGATGATCACGTTGAACTTCCAGGCTATGGAGGTGACTTCTATGAGGACTACTACGGAGCTGTCTGAGTTAGCAGTAGTACCACTACTATTGTAATAGTTGTATCGTCACTGTCCTGCGTGACTTGTGGAATATGACTTTGTGTGTAATCAATTCCGGATGTGTAGACAAATAATGTATAGGAGCTTGGAATGCCTCCGATGAGATGTAAGGTCCTTCATCATAGTTGTACTGTAGCCTGGGCTTGTACTAAATTATGAATGGTGTGTATGAATGTTGGTATATATATGGCAGTTTTATATTACCATGACATACGGATGAACATCTCTGCATTCCGTGTTATCCATTACATTCTGCACTTCCTTGCTAAGTTTGAGCCATCCTTACCTAAACCGTTCTCTTGTTTTCTCCTAGGATAGTCAACACCCGCAGCAACCCTGCTGCCGCAGAGAAGGGGGAAGCCAGTGCAGCTAGGGGTGAAAATCTGCCTCACCCGCCTTCTCTGGCCGAAGTAATGCTAGAGGCAGAAAGAAACTAGTGTGAGACTAACCGCCTGCTGGAGCGGATTGAGCAGAACACTGTACGCCATCAGCGAAATGACTTGGTGTCAATCAATGACTTTATCAAGCTGTACCCACCAAAGTTTAACCATTTTGTCGAGCCCCTCGACGCGGATGACTGGCTTCGCAGCATCACCCACAAGCTACGTTCTGCCAACGTAGCCGAAGCCGACAAGGTTACTTATGCTGCCTATCACCTCTAAGACCCTGCTAGCCTTTGGTGGGAAAACTTTGAAGCTATGCGCCCGGTCGGTCAAATCACTACTTGGCCTGAATTTAGTGAGGCTGTCCATGAGCATCACATTCCGGAAGGTCTCATGGATCGCAAGAGGGAGGAGTTCTGCAATTTCACCCAAGGAAGACTGACTGTGGATGCATATAGTCGTGAATTTGGGAATCTGGCACGATATGCTCCTGAAGAAGTATCTACCGACGTTAAGAAGCAGGCAAGGTTCCGCAAGGGACTTAGCCCTGACCTTCGCCGTGATCTTCATCTGCACGAGTGCACCTCCTTTCAGAAGTTGGTCAATAAAGCCATCAGTGCAGAGTCAGGTCAGTCTGACTATGATGCTTCACGCAAGCACTCACGTGATTTTGGTTTTTCATCCGGCTCTGGAGCTCAGAAGCGCCAGGTGAGGATTCCAAGCACGGCACTGCCACCCAGGTTCATTCCGAGGCCATCCTTTGAGGCGCCTCGTCCCAACCAACAGATTGCACCACCCAAGCCCTATGGTGGCCCCGCTGCTAATGCTGCTCCACGTCCTAGTGTGGTGACGTGTTTCAAGTGTGGAGAGCCGGGTCACTATAGCCGAGAGTGTCCCCAGAACAACAACCCCAATCAATCTGGAAAGTCCGTTGGCCGTGGAAAGCCAGCGGGAAAGACATTCTACGCCAAGCCGGTCACCACTGCACGTGGCCATGTCAACTACGTTTCGGCCAAGGAGGCTCACGAGGATCCTAACGTCGTCCTTGGTACACTCCTTGTTAACTGCCATCCGACATCTGTTCTTTTCGATACTGGAGCATCTCATTCATTCATATCCAAGAACTATGCTCGATTGCATAACACAACATTCTGTGACATGCCCACTTCCATGGTAATTCAAACTCCGGGTTCCAAATGGCAAACTTCTAGAGTAAGCCATGGGAACGAAATTCTCGTCGATAGACTTGTCTTCCTTGCATCCTTAATAGCTCTCAAGTCCTCGGACATAAACATCATCTTGGGTATGTACTGGATGTCAGCTCATTATGCTAAGATTGATTGTGCCACTAGAACCGTTCAACTTACTCATTCATCGGGCAAGACAGTCAATGTCTTAACTCGAGTGGCCAAGCGCCAGCTTTACTCCCTAAATGCCAACCCCCTTCCAGATTTTGAGGATGTTCCGGTAGTCCGGGACTTCCCGGATGTCTTTCCCGAGGAACTGCCAGGTGTTCCACCTGACAGGGATGTCGAGTTTGTGATAGACCTTGTTCCAGGAACCGTTCCAATTTCTAGAAGACCCTACAAGATGGCACCCTTAGAACTAGCCGAGCTTAAGAACCAACTCGATGAGTCCTTGAAAAAGGGTTTCATCCATCCTAGTTCCTCTCCTTGGGCTTGCCCCGTCCTCTTTGTTAAAAAGAAAGATGGAACGGATCGAATGGTTGTAGATTACCGACCTGTCAACTTGGTCACCATCAAGAACAAGTATCCGCTTCCCAGGATCAACGATCTATATGATCGGCTCGCTGGATCCTCAGTCTTTTCCAAGATGGATTTGAGGTTGGGCTACCATCAAATCAAAATCAGAAATGGGGACATTCCCAAAACGGCCTTTGTTACTCGTTATGGCCAATACGAGTACACCGTTATGTCCTTCGGTTTAACCAATGCCCCAATGACCTTCTCTTGGTTAATGAACTCGGTCTTCATGGAGTATTTCGAGAAATTCGTCGTAGTATACCTCGATGACATACTCATCTACTCCAAGAATGAAGAGGAACATGCCGAACATCTAAGGCTGGTATTGATGAAACTTCGAGAGCATCGCCTTTATGCCAAATTCTCCAAGTGTGAATTTTGGTTGCCAAAAGTGACCTATCTAGGCCATGTAATCTCTAGTAAGGGTATTGCTATCAATCCCGAGCGAGTTCAAGTTGTCCTTGATTGGACTCCACCTGAGACGGTCAAGCAAGTTCGGAGCTTCCTTGGCTTAGCGAGCTATTGCCGCCGCTTCGTAGAGAATTTCTCCAAGGTTGCTAAACCTCTAATTGAACTCCTCAAGAAAGATAAAAAGTTCGAGTGGACCCCACAGTGCGAGTTCAGCTTTCAGGAACTGAAAAGACGCCTGACATCTGCTCCCGTACTGGTACCACCAGATTTCTCCAAGGACTTTGTTATCTATTGCGATGCCTCGCGACAAGGACTAGGTTGCATACTCATGCAGGATCATTAGGTAATTGCCTATGCTTCACGGCAATTACACCCACATGAGGAAAACTATCCCACACATGATCTAGAGCTTGCAGCTGTAGTCCATGCACTCAAAACTTGGCGACATTACCTCCTTGGTAATCGTTGCGAGATCTTCACCGATCACCAAAGTTTGAAATATATCTTCACCCAACCGGATTTGAATCTCAGGCAACGACGTTGGGTCGAGTTGATCTCGGATTATGACTTAGGAATAACTTACACCCCGGGCAAGGCCAATGTCATGGCTGATGCGCTAAGTCGTAAATCTTATTGTAACAACCTGATGTTACACCAAAGTCAACCACTTCTCCACGAGGAATTTCGTAAGCTCAATCTTGACATTGCTCCTCGAGGATTCCTATCCACACTGGTGGCGAAACCTACCCTTATGGATCAGATCATCAAGGCACAGAAGGTAGGTCCGGGAATCTCCCGTATTAAGAGAAGCATTAAGAAAGGAGTCACGAATTGTTTCTCCGTTGATGATCAAGGTGTCGTATACTTTGGAAACCGCTTAGTGGTTCCAAAGGCACGAAACCTAAGGCGGCTGATCCTTAAGGAAGCTCATGAATCCCCTCTCACCATTCATCCCGGTAGTACTAAAATGTATCAAGACCTGCGCCAGAGGTTTTGGTGGACTAGGATGAAGAGAGAAATCGCTCAATACATTGCTAATTGCGACGTTTGTTGTTGTGTTAAAGCAGAGCATCAACGGCCTGCTGGCACCCTTCAACCTTTGGCTATTCCCAAGTGGAAATGGGATAAAATCAGTATGGATTTCATCACTGGGTTTCCCAGGACCAAGAAAGGGAATAATGCCATCTTCGTCGTGATCGACCGTCATTCCAAGGTAGCCAATTTCCTACCTGTTCGTGAGAGTATCACCGCTAGCCAGCTAGCTGACTTGTACATCTCCCGAATAGTGTCTCTTCATGGTGTTCCATTGGAAATTAACTCAGACCATGGGAGTCTCTTCACCTCTCGATTTTTGGAAAGTTTCCAAAATGCTATGGGAACTCGTCTCTCTTTTAGCACCGCCTTCCATCCTCAATCAAGTGGTCAAGTAGAACGAGTCAATCAAATTCTGTAAGATATGCTCCGAGCCTCTGTTATCTCGTTCGGAATGGGTTGGGAGAAATGCCTTCCATTCGTGGAGTTTGCTTACAACAATAGTTATCAAGCTAGCTTGGGCAAGGCTCCTTTTGAAGTTCTCTATGGACGAAAATGTCGAACGCCTCTTAACTGGTCAGAAACCAGCGAAAGACAACTCTTTCGCCCGGATAAGATTCAGGAAGCAGAAGAACAGGTTCGCGTTATTCGTGAGAAATTGAAAACAGCCCAATCTCGTCAAAAGAGTCAATATGATCATAAACATAAGCTTATGGCTTATGAAGTCGGCGAGAAGGCTTACCTTTGGGTTACTCCGTTAAAGGGAATCCATCGTTTCAGTATCAAAGGCAAATTGGCTCCTCGTTACATCGGACCCTTTCGCATTCTTGCCAAACGAGGAGAAGTCGCCTACCAATTGGAACTACCTTCGCATCTTTCCAGAGTTCACGATGTCTTCCACGTTTCTCAACTCAGGCATTGCTTCGCGGATCCTATCCGTGGAGTGGACCACGAAATGCTTGATCTACAAGATAACCTCTCATATCGGGAATATCCCGTTCGTATCCTTGATCAAGCCGAGAGTACCACTCGACGTCATAATATCAAGTTTCTCAAGGTTCAATGGTCACACCATTCCGACAAAGAAGCCACTTGGGAAAGGGAGGATCGTCTTCGACTCGAGTACCCCACCTTCTTTCCGGAGGATCCTAAATCTCGGGACGAGATTCTTTTGAGTGGGGGTGAGTTGTCACACCCTAGCTAGTTCAAGCATTAGAGTGTGCATCATGTTTAAATTCTTTTTAAATTTGAAATGGGGATGACAGAACCCCCAGCACCCCCCTTGGAACAACTAGGGTTTACTAAAAAAAATTTCAATGAACCTGAAATGCCCTTCTAGAAAGCCCACCCTTTTTGTTTTGGGTTAAAACCTTTGACAAAAATGGTGCACATTTTTCTAGGACATCTAAGGTCATTGGATTAATCCTTATGGTATTTGCATTTGGGAATTTAAATGCTATAAAATATTTTAAATGCTGAAATAATCATAAACTAAAATGTTTACTTCTGGATATATTCTAAGCAGTGGCCATGATTAATTTTATGATTTATGGTAATGCCCTGGCATTTTTAATAAAGCCCTGAAGTTACATAAATAATAAATAAATAAAAAAATCAGAAGGAGAGAAAGAACAGGGACTTACCTGGCGCAGCCTACCAGCCCACCCGGCTCGGCCCAGTCCACTGGCTCATGCCAGTCGTCCTCCTCCTCTCGCCAGGAGGACAAGGAGCACATGGCCGACGCCCGCGGCCACACGCCGGCCACCTCCTGCTTCCACCGACGCTCTGGAGGCGTCTACGAGTGCCACGCCGACCCCCATGTCTCCCTCTCTTTCTTCCCACTCTCCCCGTGGCCTCTCCCCCTCTCTGGCTCTCTCCCCATCTCCCTGCCGAGCGCAGCCATCGCCGCTGACAAGCTCCACCGCTGCCACCGCTGTCCATTCATTGCCTCGTCATGCCAGGAAGCTCCGCCGTCGTCGACTACATCAAGTAGGCCGAGCCCCGAGCGCTCGCTCGCGCCGGAGACGCTGCACCGAGATCGTCCTCAACTCCGGCCACCGGAGATCCCCTTCGCCGCCCCCGCCGCATCAGCTCATCCCCGACCTCTCCGACTGCCTCGACGAGACCCCCGTGAGCTCAGCCACCTCCCCACCCTCTCCGTTCTCTCTCTCGAGCCCCGTAGCAACCGCACGTAGCTCACCCGCATGCACCGCCGCGGAGCTGGTCGCCGACGAGGCTCCGGCCACCCAATGGCCGCGCCACCCTGTCCACTAGTCCTACCGCACCTCCAGGAGATCAACGCACCAATCCACGCGCCTCCCCGTGCCCCCTAGAGACTAGCTCGACCTCACCCGACCTCCGGCCGCCGCCAAACTCGTCGCTGGCGACGTTTCCGGCCACCCCAGCTCCACCCACTGCCACCACTCGACGCGGCTTCCTCCCCACATCACGTAGATAGTCTCCGTTGCCCTTTTGGTCGCCGGAGTGCAAATTCCGTGCTGCTCCGCCGCGTCTGGCCTCGCCGGCGGCTAGACGCCGGCGAGTTGACCCTGTGTGGGCCCAGGTTGACCCCCCTGAGTCTATGACAGGTGGGGCCGGTCTGCTAATTAGTTTAGGATTAGTTTTAACTAATTTTAATTAGTTTAGTCACTGACATGTGGGCCTAGGCCCCACTGACAGCTAATTAGTGTTAATTTAATTCTATTAATTAGATGAGTCACTGACAGATAGGGCCCACCAGTCAGGTTTGACCTGGCCGACCCAGTTGACCCGCTGACAACACACCTATGTCATGCTGACACATTAATTCAATTACTGGATTTATTCTTTAATAGCAAATTCCAGAAAATAGCCAAAACTTCTAAAAATCATAAAAACTCAACCATAGCTCCAAATGCAAAGATTTATATATGAAAAATCATCAGAAAACTTCAATCTACCCATCTGTAATGGTTTCATGCATGACAAAACAAGTTAACCTTGCTGTTTAAGCAGAATAAGATAATACACTAATAAGGCTATGTTTAATGAACTAACATTTGAATCTTTGATTCAAATGAGTTCATCCCCTTCTGTTTTAGCTTGCATTAGGCCAAGACACTTTCATCTTGCCATGTCATAGCATGCATCATATTGTTGCATATTGTCATGTGTTGATTATGTTCGGTGTGCCTTTCGTGGTAGGTTCTCCTCCGAGGATAACCCCGAGTATCCTTCTGAAGGGCAGTACCCTACTACCACTACAACAGGCAAGCAACCCATTGATCATTCCGATAAAACCCATGTTCTCGCTTCTGCTCTTGTTTACTGCATTAAGACAACGCGATTCAAACTGCTGTGTGCTACGGTAGTTGAACCCTTATCCTCTGCATGACCTGTCATTGCCACAGTAACTAGAAGAAACCCACTAGCATGTGTAGGAGTTGATTGAGCCTTGTATGTGATTCCTACCTTCTATGCCTGCTATGCTTAGAGTTGTGTCAGATCTGGTTCATCTGGGTGATGGGCTAGAGTGAAATGATTATGTCGGTAATGTGAGGGATGTGTTGAACATGTTTTGGTAAAGGTATCGATGAGAGGCCATGTAGGAGTACATGGTGGGTTGTTCATTGAGACCGTCCATAAGAACTGAGATCTGTATGTGTGATTTAAGATGCATTTACTACCGTACATTGGGCCCGAAACCAATGGACCCTCTCGGCTTCTTAATCACCCTAGTACTCTGTCCAGGAATTGCAAATAGTTTCTAGTGTTTGTAGGTTATGTGTTGGCGGCCGTGCGTAGCGCTGACCCTAGGGGTGGGCTATGTTGCGGTAGATACACCGTGGGACAGTGTACCGAGTCACCCGTTTGGTGTCTCGGGAACCCTGTTCACATCGTTCGGGGCCGTATGTGGAAACCTCGGCTGGACTCCCTGCGGATGGAACCTGGATAGGCGATACACCTGGACTAGAGACTTGAGTGTTTGGGTAGGCCGTGGCCGACACCCTCGTTGGGCTTCCGCTTGAAGGTTGCCGAGTACATGTCGTGTAAACGGCGGTAAGTGGTGAAAGCGTGTATGATGAAGTACACCCCTGCAGGGTATAAACTATTCGAATAGCCGCGTCCGTGGTAAAGGACTACTTGGTTGCCTATACAGTTCATAGACGAGTTAATGGTTACTACTAAAAGACTCAAGATAAGTGTGAGTACCGAGGATGGCCCTCTCGTAGGATGACGAGGTAGGATCCCCGGTGGAGTATTGTGTTGGTGAGTAGTGGACTCGTGTGCGAAAACTATTTTACTAGTGGAGTTCCATAGGATAGCCTAGCCAAGAGTCAAAGCCGGCTTGCTGCAATAACCCCACCACCTTCTTGAGAATGAGCATGTATAGTAGGTTCTGTTGTAAGACTTGCTGAGTACCGTTGTACTCATGTTTGCTTAATTACTGTTTTCAGATGACAACACCACCCCCTCCGATGGGTTCTACGTAGACCTTGATGTCGACGAGTGACTAGCCACCCAGGTGGTGATCGTGGCCATGGAGGGCCCTATGTAGATAGACAGGCTTCAGAAGCCTTCTTGCTTTCTAGTGTCTGTACTCAGACTATTTACTTCCGCTTGTGCTTGTATGACTGTATGACTTGAGTGTTGGGTCGTGTGACCCCTACCTGTATGAACATGTTATGTATGGCTCTCTGGAGCCTTTAAATAAAGTACTTGAGTTGTAGAGTTTTGTTGTGATGCCATGTTGTATGTACTCATATCGGGCATATTGTGTGTATGATTGAAATGCGTGGTATGAGTGGGATCCGACAATCTAGTTGTTTATCCTTGGCATCCTTTCTTATGGGGAAATGTAGTCTAGTGTTCGTCGAGCCATAGTAGTCCGCTATAGCCCAGTTCACCAGAGTCCTGCTAGCCCAGCACTACTGCTCAGGACACTTGATTGGCCGGCATGTGTTTCACTTCGTTCCTATGTCTGTCCCTTCAGGGAAATGTCATGCGGTGACATCCGGAGTCCTGCCTAGCCTGCTACAGCCCGGGTTCCCCGGAGTCCTGTTAGCCCAATGCTATAGCCCGGAATCACTTGCTGATGACCGACATGCTCGATGTGATTCATGTATGCCTGTCTCCATAGGTCTGTGCCGCTTTGGGTTCAGGACTAGCCATGTCGGCCCGGGTTCTCTGTCATATGGATGCTAGCGACACTATCATATACGTGTGCCAAAAGGCGCAAACGGTCCCGGGCCATGGTAAGGCGACACCCGTGGGATACCGTGCGTGAGGCCGCAATGTGATATGAGGTGTTACCGGCTAGATCGATGTGACTTGGAATCGGGGTCCTGACATCTACCACGAGATCGGAGAGGATAAACCCTAGAAGCTAGCCTATGGTATGATTGTATGTTGTCCTACGGACTAAAACCCTCCGGTTTATATAGACATCGGAAGGGGCTAGGATTACACAAGGTCGGTTACAAAGGAGGAGATACACATATCCGTATTTTCTAGCTTGCCTTCCACACCAAGTAGAGTCCCATCCGGACACGAGATGAAG
The DNA here is from genome assembly GCF_003073215.2 of Triticum urartu. Taxonomy (NCBI): domain Eukaryota; kingdom Viridiplantae; phylum Streptophyta; class Magnoliopsida; order Poales; family Poaceae; genus Triticum; species Triticum urartu. The sequence continues at coordinate 147,016,581 of NC_053026.1, read as the reverse complement.
TCTTCAATCTTGTATCTTCATAGCCCAACAGTCCGGCCAAATGATATAGTCCGGCTGTCCGAAGACCCCCTAATGTAGGACTCCCTCAATAGCCCCTGAACCAGGCTTCAATGACGATGAGTCCGGCGCGCAGTATTGTCTTCGGCATTGCAAGGCGGGTTCCTCCTCCGAATACACCACGGAAGAATTTAAATATAAGGATAGTGTCCGACCCTGCAAAATAAGTTCCACATACCACCGTCGAGAGAATAATATTTCCACAAATCTAATCTGCTGACACGTTTTGGTAACATGACATTATGCCATGGCCCGGTGATTATTCGAACCGTTTCCTTTAACTAGCCCCGCACATAACGCGAGGCAGTTTCTTGACACGTCTTGTCAAAGCAGAGATCGTGTCCCCCTTATTACGGGATTCTCATCAATACGGGCGTGGGTAACCCAACCGCGCCATCGATTACGGCGCTTGGGGGATAAGCGAGTTTTACCAGGCTAGTGGGGGCGCATAGTTTCGGCCGCCCTTATAAAGGGACAAGGTTTAGCCTTTTTCCACCCACGCCTTCTTCCTCCATGGTCATCTATTCTTGCGCACTCGAGCTCCAAGGCCCAAGTCCACATCCTTCCCCTCAACCTTCTCCAATCATGTCCGGAGCGGGAGGCAAATGGATGGCTTCCTCCGTTACGGAGGGACACATCAAGAAGCTGCGCGGAGCCGGATACTTAGTCACGAATATCGCGCATCGGCTGCCCGTTGCGGGGTAGATCGTTCCTACCCTTGAACCTCACGAGAGGGTAGTTTTCCTCCACCACATCCTCCACGGACTAGGGTTTCCCCTCCATCCATTCATCTGTGGTCTCATGTTCTTCTACGGGCTGGACTTCCATGATCTGGCCCCAAACTTCATCCTCAACATTTCGGTGTTCATCGTCGTGTGTGAGGCTTTCCTCCGCATCCGGCCCCACTTCGGCTTGTGGTTAAAGACCTTCAATATCAAGCCAAAGGTGGTGGGAGGCCAACAAGTAGAATGCGGCGGAGCCATGGTGGGCAAGATGCCCAATGTTATATGGCTTGAAGGCTCCTTCGTGGAGACCATAAAGGGGTGGCAATCGGCGTGGTTCTACATCACCGAGCCACGCGACACCAACTGGGTGGCTGCCCCTGAGTTTCGATCCGGAATCCCCATGCGGCTCACCTCCTGGAAAGAAAAGGGCCTGTCCTGGGGTTCATCGGTGGAGCTGGACGGACTCCAGAAATTTATCCGGAATATGGCAGGCAAGAAGCTCGTGCTTGTCAACATAGTCCAGGTCATGCTCATCTGCCGGATCCTCCCGTGTCAACAACGGGATTTCAACTTGTGGGAGTTCGACCCGGCCCAGCACTAGACTCTGAGCGAACTCTTCGACACGACGCACAAGGACGTTTGGAGGGTGCTGTTCAAGGGCGCCAAGGTCCCTCCCTCTCTCACCGAGGACCGCGGGCTAAGAGCAAAGCGCCCAACACATTCGGTGAGTTCTATACATCTGGTAGGATATTTATTTCCCTAGCTTAACCATGTGCGGGGTCTGAGCTCCATGCCTTTGACAGGACTAGGTGGAGACGTCGGGGCAGATTAACTGTCTGGCCCCTCTGCCCGAAGACACTTCGGATGCTCACCTGACGGAGATGCTGACTCCGGCTCCTTACAAGGTGCTGGAGAAGACCAAGAAGGCCAAGGGAACCCGAAAGAGTTCCCGACGCCAGGTGTTATCTGACTCATCGTCCAATAACTCCGCGATGCACTCCTCCCCTGAAGACGAGGAGGAAGATGAAGATGCTCCCCCTCCAGTCGGGGAGACAAGAAAAGGAAGGCTGCCCCAACCGGGGGGGGCGAAGGGTCGAAGAAGGGAAGGACTCTCCTTACGGACTACTCCACCACCGCCGCCGAAGGCGAAGACGAGTGGCTGCTCAGGGCCAAGCCCCTGGCGAAGTCATAAGTATTCAGATGCCAGATGTCACACCCTAGCTAGTTCAAGCATTAGAGTGTGCATCATGTTTAAATACCTCTTAAATTTGAAATGGGGAAGACAGAACCCCCAGCACCCCCCTGGAACAACTAGGGTTTACTAAAAACTTTTCCAATGAACTTGAAATGCCCTTCTAAAAAGCCCACCCTTTTTGTTTTGGGTTAAAACCTTTGACAAAAATGGTGCACATTTTTCTAGGACATCAAAGGTCATTGGATTAATCCTTATGGTATTTGCATTTGGGCATTTAAATGCTATAAAATATTTTAAATGCTCAAATAATCATAAACTAAAATGTTTGCTGTTGGATATATTCTAAGCAGTGGCCACGATTAATTTTATGATTTTTGGTAATGCCCTGGCATTTTTAATAATGCCCTGAAGTTACAGAAATAATAAATAAATAAAAAACAGAAAAGGAGAGAAAGAACAGGGACTTACCTGGCGCAGCCCACCAGCCCACCCGGCTCGGCCCAGTCCACTGGCTCATGTTAGTCGTCCCCCTTCTCTCACCAGGAGGATGAGGAGCGCGTGGCCGGCGCCCGCGGCCACACGCCGGCCACCTCCTGCTTCCGCCGACACCCTGGATGCATCCACGAGTGCCACACCGACCCCCACGTCTCCCTCACTTTCTTCCCACTCTCCCCGTGGCCTCTCGCCCTCTCTGGCTCTTTCCCCATCTTCCTGCCGAGCGCAGCCGTCGCCGCCGACAAGCTTCACCGCAGGCACCGCCGTCCATTCGTTGCCCCATCATGCCAGGAAGCTCCGCCATCGTCGACTACATCAAGTAGGCTGACCCCCGAGCGCTCGCTCGCCCCGGAGATGCTGCACCGAGCTCGTCCTCAACTCCGGCCACCGGAGATCCCCTTCGCCGCCCCGCTCGCTCCAGCCCTTCCCCGAGCTCGCCGTTCGCTCCCCTGCAACCGCTGTGAGCTCCGCCATAGTTTCCCCCTCTCCCTGCGCTCGTCCGCGTCCTCTAACCACCTCTGCCATCGAAGCCGAAGCTCGCCGCCGCCACCGCACATCGCCGTCGTGGCCATAGCCACGTTGGGACGCCACCGAGCACGTCTTCGTCTTCCACGCACTCGCAGGAGCCCGTAGCACCTCCGCACGCCCCTTGCCGTGCCCCCTAGCGACTAGCTCGACCTCACCCGAGCTCCAGCCACCGCCAAACTCGTCGCCAGCGACGTTTCCGGCCACCCCAGCTCCACCCACTGCCACCACTTGACCCCCCTGTGTGGGCCCAGGTTGACCCCCTGAGTCTATGACAGGTGGGGCCGGTCTGCTAATTAGTTTAGGATTAGTTTTAACTAATTTTAATTAGTTTAGTCACTGACATGTGGGCCTAGGCCCCACTGATAGCTAATTAGTGTTAATTTAATTCTGTCAATTAGCTGAGTCACTGACAGACAGGGCCCACCAGTCAGGTTTGACCTGGCCGACCCAGTTAACCGATGACGTCACACCTATGTCATGCTGACGCATTAATTCAATTACTGGATTTATTCTTTAATGGGAAATTCCAGAAAATAGCCAAAAATTATAAAAATCATAGAAAATCAACCATAGCTCCAAATGCAAAGATTTATATACCAAAAATGATCAGAAAAATTCAATCTATCCATCTGTAATGGTTTCATGCATGACAAAACAAGTTAAACTTGCTGTTTAAGCAGAATAAGATAATGCACTAATAAGGCCATGTTAAATGAGCTAACATTTGAATCTTTGATTCAAATGAGTTCATTCCATCCTGTTTTAGCTTGCATTAGGCCAAGACACATTTATTTTGCCATGTCATAGCATGCATCATACTGTTGGATTCTGTCATGTGTTGATTATGTTCGGTGTATCTTTCGTGGTAGGTTTTGCCTCCGAGGATAACCCCGAGTATCTGTCTGAAGGGCAATACCCTACTACCACTACAACAGGCAAGCAACCATTGATGATTCCGATACAAACCCATGTTCTTGCTTCTGCTCTTGTTTACTGCATTAAGACAACACGGTTCAAACTGCTGTGTGCTACGGTAGTTGAACCCTTATCCTCTACATGACCTGTCATTGCCACAGTAACTAGATGAAACCCACTAGCATATGTAGGAGTTGATTGAGCCATGCATGTGATTCCTACCTTGCTATGCCTGCTATGCTTAGAGTTGTGTCAGGTCTGGTCCATCTGGGTGATGGGATAGAGTGAAATGGTTATATCGGTAATGTGAGGGATGTGATCAACATGATTTGGTAAAGGTATCGATGAGAGGCCATGTAGGAGTACATGGTGAGTTGCTTCATTGAGGCCGTCCATAAGAACTGAGATCTATATGTGTGATTTAAGATGCAGTTACTACCATACATTGGGCCCGAAACCAATGGACCCTCTCGGCTTCTTATTCACCCTAGTACTCTGTCCAGGAGTTGCAAATAGTTTCTAGTGTTTGTAGGTTATGTGTTGGCGGCCGTGCGTAGCGCTGATCTTAGGGGTGGGCTATGTTGCGGTAGATACACCGTGGAACGGTGTACCGAGTCGCCCGTTTGGTGTCTCGGGAACCCTGTTCACATCGTTCGGGGCCGTATGTGGAAACCTCGGCCGGACACCCTGCGGATGGAACCTGGATAGGCGATACACCAGGACTAGAGACTTGAGTGTTTGGGTAGGCCATGGCCGACACCCTCGTTGGCCTTCCGCTTGAAGGTTGCCGAGTACATATCGTGTAAACGGCGGTAAGTGGTGAAAGCGTGTATGAAGAAGTACACCCCTGTAGGGTATAAAACTATTCGAATAGCCGCGTCCGCGGTAAAGGACTACTTGGTTGCCTATACAGTTCATAGACAAGTTAATGGTTACTACTAAAAGACTCAAGATAAGTGTGAGTACCGAGGATGGCCCTCTCGTAGGATGACGAGGGAGGATCCCCGGTGGAGTATTGTGTTGGTGAGTAGTGGACTCGTGTGTGAAAACTATTTTACTAGTGGAGTTCCTTAGGATAGCCTAGCCAAGAGTCAAAGCTGACTTGCTGCAATAACCCCACCACCTTCTTGAGAATGAGCATGTATAGTAGGTTCTGTTGTAAGACTTGCCGAGTACCTTCGTACTCATGTTTGCTTAATTACTGTTTTCAGACGACAACACTGCCCCCTCCGATGGGTTCTACGTAGACCTTGATGTCGATGAGTAACTAGCCACCCAGGTGGTGATCCTAGCCATGGAGGGCCCTATGTAGATAGACAGGCTTCGAAAGCCTTCTTGCTTTCTAGTGTCTGTACCCAGACTATTTACTTCCGCTTTTGCTTGTATGATTTGTATGACTTGAGTGTTGGGTCATGTGACCCCTACTTGTATGAACATGTTATGTATGGCTCTCTGGAGCCTTTAAATAAAGTACTTGATTTGTAGAGTTTTGTTGTGATACCATGTTGTATGTACTCATATCGGGCATATTGTGTGTATGATTGAAATGCTTGGTATGAGTGGGATCCGACAATCTAGTTGTTTATCCTTGGCAGCCTTTCTTATGGGGAAATGTAGTCTAGTGTTCCTCAATCCATAGTAGTCCGCTACAGCCCGGTTCACCGGAGTCCTGCTAGCCCAGCACTACTGCTCAAGACACTTGACTGGCAGGCATGTGTTTCACTTCGTTCCTATGTTTGTCCCTTCGGGGAAATGTCACGCGGTGACATCCGGAGTCCTGCCTAGCCTGCTATAGCCCGGGCTCCCCGGAGTCCTGTTAGCCCAGTGCTACAGCCCGGAATCACTTGCTGATGACCGACATGCTCGATGTGATTCATGTATGGCTGTCTCCATAGGCCTGTGCCGCTTTGGGTTCACGACTAGTCATGTCGGCCCGGGTTCTCTGTCATATGGATGCTAGTGACACTATCATATATGTGAGCCAAAAGGCGCAAATGGTCCCGGGACATGGTAAGGCGACACCCGTGGGAAACCATGCGTGAGGCCGCAATGTGATATGAGGTGTTACCGGCTAGATCGATGTGACTTGGAATCGGGGTCCTGACATCGTTGGCATCAGAGCCGGACTGCCTGTAGGTTCGTTGAGCCAAACTGGTCGATGTCGAGTCTAGAAATGCTTTAGTTATATGTAGGGGAATTGATTGTGGGAGGGAACGTAAGGCTCTTTTACTCCTTTACCATATGCCCTTTGATCTGAGTTATTTTCTTGTCATTCAACGTGGGTTAAGGACTAGGCTCTCTTCTTCTATCAGGTTCACGTGTTACTAATCCGTAGTAGCTTATAGGATTGTTGTTACAGGCCTCAGTACAGTTCCTACTATTTTTAGTATGTTGCCAGTTGAATCAGAACCTTGATATGATGTTGTTGAGTGGTATTGCAAACTGTTGTGAATGTCTCAAATCTTTTTCTGAGCATTTACAGCCGTTATGCTGTCCAATTTTCCCTAGAAATTCTAATGTCTTTGCATTGTGATTGTTCTTTCAGATGGCAACTCGTGCTCAAAACCAAGTGGTTCGCCTGACCCGGTGCCTCGATGTGCCCGGTCATACTGCTATGTTAGTCCGGGTAATTATCGAGACGGGTTACCGTTGGTATCCCGAATACACTGTCGAAGAGCAGTTTCGAGACTTTAATCAAAGCCAATATTTCTGCACCGTCAGGATATTTCCTTCTTATCCTGGATCTACCGAGCCCCTCCACTGTTCCTATGGACTCGGGGTTACTGTTGAGATGGCTATGCAGGATGCTGCCTATTCCATGATGACCATCATGCGAGTCCAGACTGGCCTGCTTCGGAACACCGACTTCCGTTACATGCCAGCTTCACTTCCGGGAGTGCAAGGGTATCTTCAGGCTATCTATGCTGACTCCACTCAGGAGGACTCATTAACTTGTACCACTGCCGAGATGCTCGAAGATAAGGACCGAGAGAATCGGGCCTTGAGGCTGGAGCTTTTCAATACCCGTGCTGATCATTGGGCCACATTGACTTGGATTGCACCTGCGGTGCAAGCTGGATGTATGGATACAAGGGATTTGTATCCTGTGAGATCTGCTCTGCCAGACATGGTGGATTGGCGTGATGTGGGAGGCATCACCCCACCCCGTGGTCCCCGCAGGCCACCGTTTGTTGGTCCAAGACCTCACCCTAGCCCCTTTGGTCCACAAGCTCCTCAGGACCATCTGTTCCTGGATGATCACGTTGAACTTCCAGGCTATGGAGGTGACTTCTATGAGGACTACTACGGAGCCGTCTGAGTTAGCAGTAGTACTACTAATATTGTAATAGTTGTATCTTCACTGTCCTGCGCGACTTGTGGAATATGACTTTGTGTGTAATTGATTCCGGAGGTGTAGACCAATAATGTATAGGAGCTTGGAATGCCTCCGATGAGATGTAATGTCTTTCACCATAGTTGTACTCTAGCCTGGGCTTGTACTAAACTATGTACGGTGTGTATGACCAATGGTATATATATGGCAATTTCTATATTACCATGTCGTGCAATGAACATCTTAGCATTCCATGTTATCCATTACATTCTGCACTTCCTTGCTAAGTTGTGCCATCCTTATCTAAACGGTTGTCTTGTTTTCTCCTAGGATGGTCAACACCCGCAGCAACCCTGCTGCCCCGGCGCAGGGGGAAGCCAGTGCAGCTAGGGGTGAAAATCTGCCTCACCAGCCTTCCCTAGCCGAAGTGATGCTGGAGGCGGAAAGAAACAAGCGTGAGACTAACCGCCTGCTGGAGCGGATTGAGCAGAACACTGCACGCCATCCGCGAAATGACTTGGTGTCAATCAATGACTTTATCAAGTTGTACCCACCAAAGTTTAACCATTCCGTCAAGCCCCTCGACGCGGATGACTGGCTTCGCAGCATCACCCACAAGCTACATTCTGCCAACGTAGCCGAAGCCGACAAGGTTACTTATGCTGCCTATCACCTCGAAGGCCCTTCTAGCATTTGGTGGGAAAACTTTGAAGCTATGCGCCCGGTCGGCCAAATCACTACTTGGGCTGAATTCAGTGAGGCTTTCTGTGAGCATCACATTCCGGAAGGACTCATAGATCGTAAGAGGGAGGAGTTCTGCAATTTCACCCAAGGAAGACTGACTGTGGATGCATATAGCCGTGAATTTGGGAATCTGGCACGTTATGCTCCTGAAGAAGTATCTACCGACGCTAAGAAGCAGGCAAGGTTCCGATATTGGCCGTGTGGCGTACTCATCGTGACCGTGTGGCGCACAAGGCAAGGGCTCGAATCCATCGTAGATCAAGTCTCCGCGGATATTGGCCATGTAATTTAAGTTTCCAAACCTGACCTGGTGGCCAGGGGCGTAACTTTCGATCTGCTCCAGATGGCCAAGCGAGTTGGCCCGCAGTGCGAAGCCGCCGAACACAAAGATCTGTCCGGGGAGAAAAGTCTCACCCTGGACCGCATCGCTATCGATGATAGTAGGAGCCATCAAGCCTAACGGCGATGACACAGAGGAACTCTCAATGAAAGCACCAATGTCGGTGTCAAAACCGGCGGATCTCGGGTAGGGGGTCCGGAAATGCGCGTCTAAGGCGGATGGTAACAGGAGGCAGGGAACACGATGTATTACCCAGGTTCGGGCCGTCTTGATGGAGCTAAAACCCTACGTCCTGCTTGATTTATTTTTGATGATATGAGTATTACAAGAGTTGATCTACCACGAGATCAGAGAGGCTAAACCCTAGAAGCTAGCCTATGGTATGATTGTATGTTGTCCTACGGACTAAAACCCTCCGGTTTATATAGACACCGGAAGGGGCTAGGGTTACACAAGGTTGGTCACAAATGAGGAGATACACATATCCGTATTTCCTAGCTTGCCTTCCACGCCAAGTAGAGTCCCATCCGGACACAAGACGAAGTCTTCAATATTGTATCTTCATAGCCCAATAGTCCGGCCAAAGGATATAGTCCGGCTGTCCGGAGACCTCCTAATCCAGGACTCCCTCACTCCCTCATTGTCGGTGCAACAAACCCTGGGTCTGTTGCCTAGACTGTGCGCAGGCACGGGGCCGAGATTACGATACCAACCCAAGTCAGGGCACGAGAGACCAAGATCTTCGAAGGACGAACATGCAGATCAAGTGGACCAAGATCAAGCCAGAGAAGCAAGACACCACAAGGAGAAAAGCCTCCCTTGCCGGGCAGGCAAGCTCGGCGAGGGCGAGGTCACCCTGGAAAAGAACGTCCTAGATGTCCCGGCAGGGCCTGCCGGGACTCACGGAGGCAAAACCACCTCGCTGAACTACTCCACCACAACCCACATTCTTAATCGATGCGGTGTCAAGCCACAAAGTGACTAAGTGGCAGCCATTCGCCACATGGCAGCCTCTTTCTATAGGAGAAGCCTACAAGCGACACCCGTCCTGCGACGTGTCGAGTGAGCAGGTGTGAAGCTGGCAAGATAGCCTAACATGGCTTGCCGGGAAAACGATGATGTGATGTCAAGCGGTGCATTTAATGCGCCTTGTGAGCCTACAGAGTTAGGTATGATAGCACTGTTTGATATCTTATCAGTGCATAATGACTACTTTGACATTGTGGTGACCCCTTAACCTATAAAAGGAGGCCCGTGGCAACCAAAGAAAGGGTTAGAAGGTTGAATCTCCACGCATTCATACGCGCGTAGCCACTCTCGCCCCTAGGCAACCCTGCCGGGCAGGTGTACTACGTTCCACCACATTTCGTCCACAATCAATCCACCAAAGCAGGAGTAGGGTTTTACGCCTCACGGCGGCCCAAACCTGGGGAAAATCGCCCATGTGATCTCTGTCGTGCTGCCCCACGCTCTTCTGCTCTTTGTGCAATGTGACATCCCCCTGGTGAACTAGCAAGGGACCCCTGCTCCCATAGGTGGTCGTGGTTTCCCATGACATCTTGGGAGTGCCAGGTAGGGGGATCACTTGCATGAACTTGAAAGCGTGTGGTACGCGTCATCTTCATCACCGCTTTCATCTTCGACGGCGCCATCAACTATGGCGCCCAAGAACAAGTCTGGTGCTTTGGCTCATCCGTCCACCTCGAAGGCTCCACCGCCCGCGGCTGCCAATGTTGCATGAGATATGGAGGCACGCGAGGACGTGGTCGGATGTGGGATCGAAAGTATGTCTAGAGGGGGGTGATTAGACTACTTGACCAAATAAAAACTTAACCTTTTCCCAATTTTAGTTCTTGGCAGATTTTATCTATTTTAGGAAGAGTCAAGCAATCATCACACAATTCAAGCAAGCATGCAAAGAGTATATAGGCAGCGGAAAGTAAAGCATGCAACTTGCGAGAATGTAAAGGGAAGGGTTTGGAGAAATCAAACGCTATTGGAGAAACGGATGTTTTTCCCGTGGTTCGGATAGGTGGTGCTATCCTACATCCACGTTGATGGAGACTTCAATCCACGAAGGGTAACGGTTGCGCGAGTCCACACAGGGCTCCACCCAAGGGCAACGGTTGCGCGAGTCCACGGAGGGCTCCACCCACGAAGGGTCCACGAAGAAGCAACCACCCACAAAGGGTCCACGAAGTAGCAACCTTGTCTATCCCACCATGGCCATCGCCCACGAAGGACTTGCCTCACTAGCGGTAGATCTTCACGAAGTAGGCGATCTCCTTGCCCTTACAAACTCCTTGGTTCAACTCCACAATCTTGTCGGAGGCTCCCAAGTGACACCTAGCCAATCTAGGAGACACCACTCTCCAAGAAGTAACAAATGGTGTGTAGGTAATGAACTCCTTGCTCTTGTGCTTCAAATGATAGTCTGCCCAACACTCAACTCTCTCTCATAGGATTTGGATTTGGTGGAAAGAAGATTTGAGTGGAAAGCAACTTGGGAAGGCTAGAGATCAAGATTCATATGGTAGGAATGGAATGTCTTGGTCTCAACACATGAGTAGGTGGTTCTCTCTCAGAACATATGAGTAGGAATGATGTGTGTGTTCTGATGGCTCTCTCACTGAATGAGAAAGAGGTGGAGGGGTATATATAGCCTCCACACAAAATCCAACCGTTACACAGTTTTCCAATCTCGGTGGGACCGAATCAATAAACTCGGTCTGATCGAAATAGTAAACCTAGTGACCGTTAGGAATTTCGGTGGGACTGACATGCAATTTGGTAGGACCGATTCAGTTAGGGTTTGGGCATAACGTAATCTCGGTGAGACCGATTACACAAACTCGGTGAGACCGAATTTGGTAATTAGCTAACCAGAGAGTTGGTCAGGCAAACTCGGTGGGACCGATTTGCTCTTTCGGTGGGACCGAGTGGAACTCGGTGAGACCGAAAAGTTACAAAGGGGAAACACTGAGTTTGCATTGCAATCTCGGTGGGACCGATTCGCTCTTTCGGTGGGACCGAAAAGTTACGAAAGGGAAGCAGAGAGTTTGCAACCCCATCTCGGTGGGACCGAGATCCTTATCGGTAGGACCGAATTGCTAGGGTTTGGCAGTGGCTAATGACAAGTGAAACTCGGTGGCGCCGGATATGAAGAATCGGTAGGACCGAGTTTGGCTTAGAGTTTAGGTCATATGTGGATATGGGAAAGTAGTTGAGGGTTTTGGAGCATATCACTAAGCACATGAAGCAAGAGGCTCATTAAGCAACACCTCATCCCTCCTTAATAGTATTGGCTTTTCCTATGGACTCAATGTGATCTTGGATCACTAAAATATAAAATGAAGAGTCTTGAGCTTTTGAGCTTGAGCCAATCCATTGTCCTTAGCATTTTGAGGGTTCCACTTTCATATCCATGCCATGCCAATCATTGAGCTTTCCTGAAATAATCATCTTGGAATAGCATTAGCTCAATGAGCTATATGTTGTTATGAATTACCAAAACCACCTAGGGATAGTTGCACTTTCATCGGACCAAGCGGCGCCGATGCCACTTCCCCCGCGACCGGAGCCGGAGCGGGAGACACCGAAGGAGAGCTGCATCAACAACACCCTAACGGCCATGCCCCACTAGGTACGGGTGAAGGGGTTACTCCATCTATCCCCCTTCGTCTCACGGACAGGCACAGCCACAACAATGGCGCTCGGCCCGGGGCGAATCACCGCCCTTCGGCCGCTCCCACCATGGGAGCGGTCGTAGCGCGCGCACCTCCCCTGGTGCGGGTCGAACTAGTCGCTGCGCCCGACGGAGCCGCTGGCCATCAAGCACCTTTGCCACGCCACCATGCCATCCCGGTGGCCGCCCCGCAGCAACAAGGACGTGGTACTGTCACTGCTGGCACCGATAGGTGCCGAGCGACGGTGCGATTTTCATCGTCGTCACCCATGCCAAGTACCGGTACGGAGGCCATGCTGCGGGCTCAGCTCCTGCTGAGGTTTTTGCCAGCGGTCGAGAAGATGGACGAATGGCATGCTACCATCCAAAGTCTGCTCGGTTTCGCTGAGGCTGGGGGCTCGCAGCAAGCCGGCCCGCCATGACCTCCCTAAGCAACGACAATGGCTCATGCTACTGGCTGTACGAAAGGGGCCATCCCAACATGCAGTCCCCGCTGCGGCAGCCTATGCGAGCACAGCAAAATCAAGAACCCGACGATGTCTCTATGGCCTCTTCCGGCCCTCGAGCGTGTCCAGGCCGACGGCGAGCCCTAGAGGATCGGCGGAGGGGAGGCGCGCACGTCGTCATTGAGCGACGCCGCGATGATCACCGCCAGACCGATGGGTGTGATGGCCCCGACGTCGACGAGCCTCGCTCGGTATTGGCGGGTACCTACCTTTTGAGGTTGGGTGCCCTACCTTTACTTGTGAGCTGCGGCAAGTCCGTTGGCCGTCCGTTCGCACGTTCAAGCCAGAGATACCCGAGAAGTACGACAGAAGACTGAACCCGACAGAGTTCTTGAGCATCTAGACCATTGCTGTTTATGCTGCCGGAGGAAGAGATGAGAAGGTTTTTGCCAACTACTTCCCTTTAGCTCTCAAGTCCAATGTGATGTCTTGGCTAATGCACCTACCAGAGAACTCCATTTCGTTGTGGGCTGACCTGTGCCACGAGTTCATTAGCGCCTTCACCGGCGGCCATCAAGAGCCAGGCAGGCCCAACGACTCGCAACTTCTCCAATAGAAAGAAGTTGAGACCCTCCAGAAGTATTCATAGAGATTCAGCAAGGTCCATAGGAACATCCCAAATATCCATCCTGCAGCGGTGATAGCTGCCTTCCAGTCCGATGTGCGCAACCGCAGGATCCATTCCAAGATGAACGTGCAGTTGCCCAATACCATGAAGGAGCTTTACACCTTGGTGGATAAGTCTGCTCGGATGGAGGAGCGAAGGAAGCTGCCCGGGGAGGAGGATTGCATCAATGTTGATTCAGAGGATGATGACGAATCCACTAGTTAGAAGAAGGGCAAGAAGCGTAGTAAGAAGCGCAAGGATACGGCAGTGATGACTGTTGAAGGATCGGGTGCGCCTACTACCGGCAAGAAGGCTAAGCCCAAGGTTCTCAGCAAGGAAGCTACCGTGTGCGCTGACTGCCGGAAGGGCGTGGCTGCCGAGAAGGCCGAAAGGGCAATGGGCCATACTGCAAGATCCATTGGACCAAGGACCATGACCTTCAAGAGTGTTATTAGGTGGAGCAGCTCGTCAAGAGGCAGAGAGCAGAATATGAGAAGCATGACAAGGAAAAGGGTGAGAATGTCGTTGGCGGTAAGGGCCGATGTGGTGAAGCAAATTGCCCAAGCAAACCCTTCCGGAACAAAGGAAAACCCGCCATAGGTAGAGAGAAGGAAGCATGCGATGATGAGAGTAATGGAGAGGATTAAGACGAAATGAGAGAGCAGGAGTTTCAGAAGACTACCGACGCCCTATGCATTGACAGGGGTGCATCTCTGCACGCCTCTCACCGCCAACTGAAATGGTGGGCATGTGAGGTCAATGTCGTGGAACCAGCACCAGGAGCCCGGGCACCACTCAAATGGTCATGCACGCCCATCATCTTTGATGGAGAGGATCATCCTGACCGTACCACTGCGGTGGGATGTTGGCCAATATTGGTCTCTCGAACAATTCACAACCTAAAGGTCACAAAAATGTTGGTGGGCGGTGGGACCGGGTTGAATCGGATTTCCCCAGTAGTCATCGACAAACTTCAGGTAGCGGAGGAAGAATTGAAGGCCATCGGCACGTTTCAAGGAGTTAATGCCGGCAGGAGTCATCCTAAGGGAAAGATCGCATTGTCGGTGAGATTTGGGGGAGAGCTGAAATATCGGACTGAGAAGATTGTGTTTGATGTGGTTGACCTCCCTTTGCCGTACACTAGGATCCTTAGATTCCCTGCCCTGGCAATATTCATGGCAGCATCCCACTATGCCTACAATGTTGTCGGCATCCTGGGAACGGGGGTACCCAGACTTGCCTACCTGCGGCCCAGGGGGTGGCTCCACCCGCGGCCTGGTACGGCCCATCTTCATCAGCAACCATTCAGGACCCACGCGAGGGGCCAAGCCTTGCGAGGCGTGCGACGCAAGACCTCCTCAGGGGCTACCTCCCTAGGCTGGCTCCTAAGGAGCGGAGATATATATGCAAGGGGCACCTCATGAGGTCCGCGTGACGTGAGCCATGACAACCAAGGCCAAAGCGGGCGCCTGCGGGCATAGGGTGCCAGTTTCCTCTCTGTTGCTAAGGAAGCGAGCAAAGGCGAGGAGTCCCGAGGCATCAGGCAAAGGTTTCCATATCGGTCCAACAAGACCAAGACCAGTAGGATGGCAGGACGGAGGTCACCGTGGAGCCCACGACGACATCAGCACCAGAGCCTTTGGTAGGCGAAGACCACCTTTTGTTAGGATAACTTGTACTAGTTGTCCCCCTTCAAACTGGCCGTTGTGCGATCCCTTCCCGCCTATATTTGGGAAGAGGGCCAGGGCCTCTATAAATAGGACTAACTACCACCTTAGAGTGGCAGATAGAGACCATCCACGCACACGCAAGCTCATCGAGCTCAGGAACACCTCTCCTTGGGAGGCTGTTCATCCCTTGTACTTGTTCATCCTCAACCTACAAGGCAATCCACCACACCACACTGTAGTAGGGTATTACACCACAATGGTGGCCCAAACCAGTATAAATCCTTGTGTCCCTTGTTCTTCAGATTCGGCGAGGTAGGCTTAGAGATCGTTGCGAGAGTGGGCTCGTAGGGGAGAGAGATATTCATGCACACCCCAGTGTTTGAACCTCCATGGTTTGCTGAAACCCGTAATCCGACATTCGGCACGCCAGGTAGGGGTGTGCCGAAGTTCCGCTCCTCCACCGGCTCCACCTCCCCATTTGGTCCACATGGCTGGCATTGCTCCACCGACTCGATCGACGGGCGACCACGACGGTGCCAGGGGGCTCAGGGCCTTCACCCCTGCCTTACGGCTGGTGCGGTGGCCGCCCAAGTTCAGGCCGGAGATGCCGCCTCACTTCGATGACATGGCGGATCCGTCGACCTTCGTGCTGGCTTATGAGGAGGCCGTCCTGGATGCGGGAGGCGGCAACAAGTTCATGGCTAATTGGTTCCCCATGGCCCTCGCTGGCGCACCGTGCGCTTCATTGCTCAACCTGCCAGGATCCTCCGTCACTTCTTGGGAAGAGCTGTGCGGCCTTTTTGTCACGCGCTTCACAGTGTCGGCGCCTGTCACCGTTGCGGCCCTCTTCGGCGGCTCACAATCGCCACCCTCGGACCGCCATGTCAAGTAGTTCTTCCGCCAGATCGGTGCTGCATTGTATGGCAGGGAGCCCCTCCGGGATGGGCGGCACCCAAGGCCCACCTCACATTCGACTTAGGGGATCACCCCGCTACCACTGCCGGCTTGGGCGTGCTCCCAATGCTCTACGTGCCCACCATCTTCAACGTCGCCATGACCAAGACTCTCATCGATGGTGGAGCAGGCCTCAACGTGCTCTCCTTGGAAGCTTTCATCTTGCTTAATGTACCATACGGCCGGCTCCGCCCCACCAAGCCTTTCTCTGGAGTCAGCAGTGGGTCCACCAGCCCCCTGGGGCAGATACGCCTTCCGGTCACCTTCGGTACCTGGGACAACTACCGCACCGAGCTCATCGACTTTGACATCGCCCGCATCGGCCTCCCGTACAATGCCATCCTCGGGTACCCTGCCTTAGCCCAGTTCATGGCGGCGACTCATCCAGCCTACAACCACATGAAGATGCCGGGCAGCAGTGGCATCCTCACTGTGGCTGGAGACACCAAGGAAGCTCTGGCGGCTCTCAAGCTCACCTTCAGGGCTGCAGCGGTGGCACACCTGGCCTGCGAGGCCGCCCTAAGGGCTAAGGAGTCCGCGCTGGCGAAGAAGAAGCAGTTGTTCACTCAAGATCGGGCCGAAACAAAGCAAGTGCCAGTCGAGGAAGACGGATCCTCGGGGGCCACCTTCACCATAGGCGCCAGCCTCGACCCAGATCAAGAGGATGCGTTGGTAAAGTTCTTGCGCGTGAACAAGGAGGTATTCGCCTGGGAACCCAAGCACCTGGTAGGGGTCCGAAGGGGGGTAATCAAGCATCACTTAAGGGTGTGCCCCAATGTGCGCCCTGTGAAGCAGAAGGTGTCGGATCTGGGGTTTCGGCAGATCCTTGAGGTTCGAACACTGGGGTGCACGTGAAGGTTTTCCCCCTATCGATCCACGCCCTAGCTCTCTAGATCTCGCAGACGAACAAGACGAACTATCAACACAGAAAGACAAAAGATTTATACTGGTTCGGGCCACCATTGTGGTGTAATAACCTACTCCAGTGTGGTGGTGGATTGCCTCTTGGGCTAATGATGATCAGTACAGAGGGAAGAACAACCTCCTGAGGTCGAGGTGTTCTTGTGTTTGGTGAGCTTGTGTGTGCGAGGATCGGAATAAGCTGCCGAGTTGTGACGGTGTTGATCCGATGCCCCTCATGGTGGTGGCTAGTTCTACTTATATAGGCCCTGGTCCTCTCCCCAAATATTGAGCAGGAAGGGATGCCACAATGGCCAATTCGAAAGCAGACAACTAGTACAAGCTATCCTGACAAAAGGTGGTCTTCGCCTACAAAAGGCTCTGGTGATGATGTCGTCTTGGGCTCCATGGTGACCTCCATCTTGCCGTCCTTCTGGTCCTGGTCTCGTTGCACCAATATGGAAACCTTTGCTTGATGCCTCGGTACTCCGCGCCTGCGCTTGCCCCCTTAGCACCAAAGAGGAAACAAGGACGCTGCACGCGCTAGCGCCCACCTGGCGCCCGCCTGCCCTCGATCGTCATGGCTCACGTCAAGAGGACCTCGCGAGGTTTACCTTGCCTTGGTCTCTCCGCCCCTCGTGAGCCTGCCTAGTGAGGCCGCTCTTGAGGAGGTCTTGCGTCGTCCGCCCCGCGAGCCTTGGCCCTTCGCGAGGGTCTTGAATGTCTTATCGATGAAGATGGGTTGTATGAACCTGCCAGCCTAGCCACGCCGTGGGCGGCAGGCAGGCAAGTCTGGGGACCCCCGTTCCCAGAACACCGACAGTAGCCCCCGGGCCCAAGGCGCGCTCGGGCTTGGCTTCGAGGCGAAGCCAAAGGGTCAAGTGCGTAGCGCCGTGGGCCCCAAAAGCCTGCGGCCTTGGTTGACGCGTGGCGGTTGATTGGACGTGGGCGTCTTCGCTTCCCCACGCTGCCTTGGCAACTGCCCGACTTGATAAGTCCCTATCGCGTGGAAGGAAAACCATCATTACCTGTGATCCTGGGGTGCTGGTTGGCCTTCCTCTGCTATAAATGGGGAGGGGGCAGAGCCCCCATCGTCCTTCTCTTCCATTCTGCCTGCTTCTTCCTCCTCTGCTCCTCTGCTAGCAGCCACTTCAATGGTGTCGATCCGCAGGTTTTCGGCTGAGGAAAAGGGGAAGGTTCCCCTTGACGTGCCGACACTGCTTCTACTGAAGAAGAGATCGGTCCACCACCGCGACGCCGCGGAGATGCAGGTGGTGACGAGGCCTTGGTGCGGGCGGCCTCCTCCTGGGTATCCATTGCCCTTGTACGCCAAAACCGGGGGCTCTGGAGGAAGGAACGACGAGCATTGGCGTGCGCGCCACGGCCAAGGTCAACGCGCCGCAACGTCGAGTGCCGCCGCTCCTGGAGTTCATGCCTTGGACTCTTCACGCGAGTTCGTGCTATGGGCGGCGATGCCCCCAAGTTCCTGGATCCGCTTCCCGCGCTTCTTCTCCGATGTGATGCCACCGAGGGGACCTCTCAAGCTCTGCTTGCAGCATGCCGACTACAATGCCCCGGCGACCGGAGCCGAGGTTGAAGCAGTCTGCACCGGCAAGATCTTCATGACCTATGGCTGGGGTGAGGTCGCGCGGGTTTCCCGTGCGAAGGGCGCCCTCACGATCCACCTCGAGTATGACGGCGCCTCCATGCTGTTCTTCATGGTCTTCGACATGGAGGGTCGTCACTTGGAGTGTTCCCCTGAAGGGGAGCGCCAGGGTGAGGCGCGGCCCGCTCGGGGCTGCTCCAACAGCAGCGACTCTTGGGAGTTCAGCGGCTCTCTTGAGCTCTACGAGACTCCGGAGATGAGCGACGACAGCTACGTGCCCCGAGCTCCCGCCGTGCTTGGAGCAGGGCCGCCACGTCCGGCCGCCGCCATCGCTGATCTGGATGGGGTTGGCGCCGGCCTCCTGTTGATGATGGCGTCGGCCGTGGGGGTGTGTAGATAGGATTCTCCTAAGTTTTTGTCTTTTGTTCCCTACGAGGAATCAAGAAGTTTCTCGCGGGGGCGTCTAAAGAATCTGCAATTCCTTTAGTTGTCATTATCTTAATTATGCAAGCCTTGTTAGCGCTAGTCCTGTTTAGGCTCAGTCTTCCCTTTCCAACCTCGCGACAGCTTGTTGCTCTATGCTGACAGGTCCTGGTCCCCAGGCAGGCTTTATCCATCACTTGTATGCGAGGTCACGTGCCGTGGTCAAGGCCAGGAGGTGAGCGGCCCGAGGTCTAGTAAGAGCCCCTGAGGCGCGATGCTCAGGAGGTCCCCTTTAGAGCTCAAGAAGCTGTGGTAAGATAAGAAAGGGAGGCGACATAGCCACAACAGGGCTGCGGCATGCGTGTCTGATTAGGTTCCAATGACTGGTTGATCCGAGCTCATGACTTATCTTGGCGGTCCGGGGTCGATTCTTCGTGATGCGCCAGACCTGTGCGCGAACATCCAGAGCGTGGCTAGGCCAGGCCCATACGAGTCCTCCCCTTTCAATGCTCTCCTTCGTGCTCTACGACCTCAGGTCCCGGCCCTCGAGCGAGCTTAGCCGCCGCTGGTATGCCAGGTCGCGTGCCGTGGTCAAGGCCAGGGGTGAGGGCTCGAGAGCTAGTAAGATCTCATGAGTCGCGATGCTCAGGGCCCCCCTTTTAACGTGCAAGTGGATTGCTCGGATGAGGTGGGAGCTCGCGTGCCGCCTAGTCTTATCCTCATGAGGTTCCTGCGAGCCAGCACAAGGAAGAACATGATCTGCCATTATGGTTGCCAGCCTGCCACTAGTTGCTTCATGAGGAGGTGAAGGCACTGAGGGCCTGGTGAGGTGACGTGCGCGGGCCTGGTGAGGTTTTTCAACGTGGCAGGGACGAACCCATGCACCAGCGCTGTGGTGCATGAGGAGGCCCCGTGGGAGGCGATGATTGAGCAGGTATCAATCACAGGTAGATCAATCATAAGAGCAGCAGGCTTAAGTAATGCATGGGGGATACGTGCCACTGGGTCAGGCCCGAGCAGCCTGGGAATGATGCAGCCCGTGGGGCGCTCCCAACAAGGTAAGCTGAAGACATAAATAAAAGGGGTACATGCCATAGGGATGAACCCACGCGGCCTGGGAATGATGCATCCCGAGGGGCACTCCCAGCTGAATGAGCTTGAAAAGATGTCACTTGGTTATGTTGATGAAGGAGAGTTGAGGCAGCTGAAGGCGCACGGTGAAAGGGTTGCTCCTCATGAGGCACCGGGGCCCTGAGCCTCAGGAGGCTCTGGGGACTCACGTGGTTCCTTGAGGACCATCTCCATCTCCCTCCGGATGGCGTGGTGCCTGGCCTCCTGAGACGCCAGGAGGTGCCGCAGGTTGCACTGGTAGGCGGCCGATACGCTTGGTAGGCCAAAGGGCATGCAAACGTAGCTGTGCGGTGGGCCCTCGCAGTGTCCCACACGCGAAGGCCAGAAAAGCTCTTGAGAAGCGACCCTGTTGAGCCTTGGGATGTCGACGTTGACGCAGACGTGCAGCCCGGCATCCTCGCCTGGATGAAAAGCTGCCTTGTGAGCGGTGGTCGCCACGCATGGCCCTTGGGTCTTGCAGCTCCTAGTTGATCTTGGTGATGAACTCCTAAACGGTGGGCGGTCCTTGCCCTATGTCCTCCTGAGGGAAACATGCTGTGAAGCATGCCTCCAAGTGGTGCCCGAGCGCCTCCCTCGTGATGTGGGCAAGGTCTGAGGCCTTCTAGAAGAAAGCCCCCGAGCCCTGCCCGAGAAGGGCGCAGGGCGCGCCTTCCTATGCGATGGAAGGAGGCGCCCCTGGAACGGGCGCCGATCCTGACGAGGCTCTGGCTGCGACGCCACCCTCCTGAAGTCCGGCACGGCGCAAGTGCTTCTTCTTCTTGGGGATGGCCTCATGAGGGCCCTCGCTCCTGCTATCGGTGTCGTCGATTGCTGCAGCTTGGAAGGCACGCTCGAGGGAGCACACCGCATCTCTTTCTTCACATGGGACTGTGATGATCCTGCTGCTTCCCGACATCTTGAGGACATTGTAGCCGTGATGGGTCACCGCCATGAACTTGGCCAGGGCTGGGTACCCGAGGATGGCATTGTATGGCAGACGAATGTGCGCGACATCGAAGTCGATGAGCTCGGTGCGGTAGTTGTTGCGCGTGCCGAAGGTGACAGGGAGGCGGACCTGCCCTATCGATGTAGTGGAACCATTGGTCACTCCTGAGAAAGGCTTGGTAGGCTGGAGCTGGTCATAAGGCACTTGGAGGCTATCGAACGTTTCAACGGATAGGACACTGAGCCCTGCGCTGCCATCGATGAGGGTCTTGGTAACTTGCACGTTGCTGATGACTGGGGAGCAAAGCATCGGGAGGACGCCAGCGGTAGCCGCGCACTTGAGCTGATCTGCCGAGCTGAACATGATGGGGCACTGGGACCACCTGAGCGGGCATGTGGCTTCGAGCTTGGGAAGGACTGAATTCACTTCACAAGCAAACTGCTTGAAGATACGCTGCGAGGCTGGGGCCTGGGTGTCGGTGTCAAAACCGGCGGATCTCGGGTAGGGGGTCCCGAACTATGCGTCTAAGGTGGATGGTAACAGGAGGCAGGGGACACGATGTTTACCCAGGTTCGGGCCCTCTTGATGGAGGTAATACCCTACATCCTGCTTGATTGTTCTTGATGATATGAGTATTAAAAGAGTTGATCTACCACGAGATCGTAGAGGCTAAACCCTAGAAGCTAGCCTATGGTATGATTGTTTGTTGTCCTACGGACTAAACCCTCCAGTTTATATAGACACCGGAGGGGGCTAGGGTTACACAGAGTCGGTTACAGGGGAGGAGATCTACATAATATTGCCTAGCTTGCCCTCCATGCCAAGGAGAGTCCCATCCGGACATGGGACGAAGTCTTCAATATTATATCTTCATAGTCCAACAGTCCGGCCAAAGGATATAGTCCGGCTGTCCGGAGACCCCCTAATCCAGGACTCCCTCACTGGGCTACACCCAAGATGCAGGCGATGGCATGCGGTTCCTGGAAGCCCCCATCCCCCTCGTCCTAATGGTGTTCGTCATTCCTTCTTGGTGGCGGTGGTAGCGGAGGGAGTCCAGCGTTGCCTTGAGGGCGATCCTCACGAGTCTGATCTCTCCAGGCGCCCTCGCGAGGCTGATCCTGCCAGCGATCCTCACGAGGCCGGTCGCGCCACTCCTGACATGGGCCACGGTCGTCCCATCGTCCACCACCGCGTCCTCCTCCTCGGCCATAGCCCCGGTTGCCGCGCTTGGGGCATCGGTTGAAGCGTCCTTCGCAAATGGCTCGGAGCTCTTAACAGTCGCTGGTGTTGTGGGTGCTCAGGTTATGGAAGGCACAGAACGGACGGCTGCTCTTGGATGACTTTGGTTGGTCTCTGCCACGCTTGGTGTCGGGTTCCGCCGCGAGTACGGCTGCTCCCTTGCGCTTCACGTCCTTGGCCTTGGCTTTCTTCTCCTCCGGGTCTGCAACAGGGAGCTCGAGGAGGGAGAGGCACCCCCGCCTTAGCTCTTGCAAACTTGGTCACAATGTTGAACAGCTCCAGGGTTGTGCACAACTCTTCATGGATAGCGAGCTCTTCCTTCATCTTGACGTCGCGGATGCCATCAGAGAATGTAGAGATGATGGCCTCGTCGGTCACCTTGGGGATCTTGATCCATGCGGTCTTGAAGCGCTGAATGTACTTCTGCAGGGTGTCTCCCGGTTGCTACTTGATGCGGCGTAGGTTGCCCGCGACCAGGGGGCGGTCGTGCGTGCCCTGGAAGTTGGCGATGAAGCGGGTGCGCATTTTGTCCCTGGAGGAGATCGAGCCCGGCGGTAGGTTCAGGAGCCATGAACGAGCGCCTTCCTTGAGAACCATGGGAAACCAGTTTGCCATGACCTTCTCGTCGCTGTTGGCCACTTCGATGCTCAGCTCATAGAGCTGCAGGCACTCCTCGGGGACGGGGGTGCCGTCGTAGCGAGGAGGCAGATCCGGCTTGAACTTGCCCGCCCAGGCGACATTGCCCGGCTGGGGGGGGGGAGGCGCGATAGCTAGCCGTGGTCACTGGGACCCGCCTTGGGGGTGGAGCTTGGTCTTGATGGGGTTCGGGCCCTGCCGCAGCAGCCGGTCCTAGTGCGGCGGCGCGAGGAGCGGCGGAGCGTTTTGTTGCAGTCAAGGGACTTCTCGACAACTTCTCTCTTCACGCGCAGGTGCGGGAGGCAGCGGGTCACGTCGCGGAGCCGCGCGTCTTGGCGCTAGGGCGCCCTCTTGGGGCTGTGGTGGTGGAGGCGCTCCGTGAGCTACGTCGCCCATGGCTGGCGGAGGGCGAGGCGGTGAGAGGGACGGCGCAGAAGAGCCCCCTGCAGCGCGGACAAGCTCGGCAATGCGGTCGAACTAGTCCAGGTAGAGGTCGTCGATTGGGCGGTAGCGCAGGAGCTCGTGCGCCATGAGGAGCGTGACCCGTGCATCCTTGGGAGCGTGACGTGCATGGGAAGAAGAGTCGGCCGCGGTCAACGAGGGAGTGGCGGTGCGGCCGTCCCGCCGCACCGACGGGTGTAGCGAGGATGCTTGCTGCTCGTTCCCCGCAGGGCCGGCGGCGGCGTTGGCAGCGGGCGACGGGGAGCGGTGAGGTGGCCCGCCGACGGGAGCCGTCTGAGCGACGTGGGCGGCGAGTGCAGCCCGGCGCTCAGCACGAGCGCGGCGCGCGTATGCCATGGAGACGATGGAGCAACGGAGCGCGAAGCGATGGACAGAGGCTCCGGCGCACCCTTACCTGGCGCGCCAAATGTCAGATCTAGGGTTCCGGCAGACCCTTGAGGTTCGAACACTGGGGTGTGTGTGAAGTTTTTTCCCTATCGATCCACGCCCTAGCTCTCTAGATCTCGTATATGAACACGACGAACTCTCAACACAGAAAGACATAAGATTTATACTAGTTCGGGCCACCATTGTGGTATAATACCTTACTCTAGTGTGGTGGTGGATTTGCTCTTGGGCTAATGATGAACAGTATAGAGGGAAGAACGGCCTCCTGAGGTCGGGGTGTTCTTGTGTTTGGTGAGCTTGTGTGTGCAAGGATCGAATCAGCTGCCGACTTGTGATGGTGTCGATACGATTCCCCTCATGGTGGTGGCTAGTTCTACTTATATAGGCCCTGGTCCTCTCCCCAAATATTGAGCGGGAAGGGATGCCACAACGGCCAATTTGAAAGGGGACAGCTAGTACAAGCTATCCTGACAAAAGGTGGTCTTTGCCTGCAAAAGGCTCTGGTGATGACGCTGTCTTGGGATCCATGGTGACCTCCGTCTTGCTGTCCTTCTGGTCCTGGTCATGTTGCACCAACATGGAAACCTTTGCTTGATGCCTCGGTACTCTGCGCCTGCGCTTGCCCCCTTAGCACCAAAGAGGAAACAAGGACGATGTGCGCGCTGGCGCACGCCTGGCGCCCGCCCGGCCTCGATCTTCATGGCTCATGTCACGAGGACCTCATGAGGTTTACCTTGCCTTGATCTCTCCGCCCCTCGTGAGCCTCCCTGGCGAGGCCGCTTTTGAGGAGGTCTTGCGTCGTCTGCCCTGCGAGGCTTGGCCCCTCGCGAGGGTCTTGAATGTCTTGTCGATGAAGATGGGCCATACGAACCTGCCAGCCCAGCCATGCCGTGGGCCGCAGGTGGCAAGTCTTGGGACCCCCGTTCCTAGAACGCCGACAGAAGGCATGACGGCAGTCCACAAAGAACTAGTCCTTCATTGTCCAGGAAACTCTCAAGCTAGAGGCGGCAGTTGTCATTCACGAGGTTCGATACCCGGTGTGGCTGGCGAACCCCGTCGTTGTGCCCAAGAAGGGTGGGAAGGAACGCATATGTATCGACTTCATCAAACTCAACAAAGCCTGCCCCCAAGACCCTTTCCCGCTCCCGTGCATCGACCAGATCGTCGACTCCACCGCCGAGTGCAACCTGCTATGCTTCCTGGATGCATTCTCGGGCTACCACCAGATCAAGATGGCGGTGGAGTACATGGAGAAGACGGCCTTCTCGGCCCCCTGCGGTGTATAGTGCTGCACATACATGCCGTTCAGACTACGCAACACAGGGGCAACCTTCCAGCGGCTGATGAACATCGCCCTGGGCTAGCAACTAGGGAGGAACGCAGAAGCCTATGTTGATGATATCGTGGTAAAATCAAGGGAAGGAAGAACCCTCATTCAGGACTTAGAGGAGACTTTCACCAGCCTGTGCCAGGTGGACCTGCGGCTCAACCCGGAGAAGTGCGTGTTTGGTGTCCCTTCCGGCAAGCTGCTAGGCTTACTCGTGTCACACCGCGGGATTGAGGCCAATCCGGAGAAGGTCAAGGCAATAGAAGACATGAGCCCGCCGCAAACCCTAAAGGAAATGTCGAAGCTCGCGGGCTGCGTGACCTCGTTGGGGCGCTTCATTTCCATGTTGGGGGAGCGCGCCCTGCCATTTTCCAAGCCGATAAGAGGAAGGGACCATTTGAATGGACCCTAGAGGCTGACCTGGTGTTTCAAGACCTCAAGAGATACTTGACCAGCCCACGAGTGATGGTCGCGCCTCATCCCCTCGAGCCCCTCTTGCTCTACCTGTCTGCCATGCCCCACTCCACCAGCGTGGCGCTTGTGGCTGTCTGGGAGGAGCGCCAGTCCAAGAGCTCGCCGAGCAACGCTGCACCTTCGGCGGGTACGATGCGGCACCGAGGCGGCGCCACTGAGGCCACGACGGCATCAGCTGATGGTCAGGCCTTGCAAGACAGCGCTCCCGGGCCTAAGGAGGCCCTGATGGGCGGCCAGGCTCCTGAGGTCCCCCCACCTCAGGAGGCACCACAACCTCAGGAGGACACAGGCTATATTGACGCTCCAGCCCTCGTCGAGCACCCAGTATATTTCATCAGCACTATGCTACGGGACGCGAGAGCACAGTATGCTATGCCACAGTAGATCTTACTCACGCTCTTGGTTGCCTCGCGCAAGCTACGCCATTATTTCCAATGCCACCCAATCAATGTAGTCTTAGCCTACCCCCTGGAGAGGGTGCTCCAGAGCCCCAATGCCGCGGGGAGAGTTGCCGAATGGAACATTGAACTACCTGCGTTTCAGTTGGAGTTCACCACGACTAGGCTCATCAAGGGATCCGCACTCGCTGACTTCGTTGCGGAATGGACTGACGCTCCGGGGTCCGAAGCGGGCGAGAGCCGATCCCTCTCATTGGGAATGAAGCACCAGACGGCTGAGTCATGGACTTTGATGGCGCTTTCGCAAGGCAAGGTGCGGGAGCTGGCGCCGGGGTCATCTCGCCAGGCCAACACAAGATATACTATGCCGTGCAACTTTGCTAACAGCGGGGTGAGAAGGTCTCCAACAACATCATGGAATACGAGGGATTGATCGCCGGCCTCAAGGCCGCCGCAGCCTTGGGGGTGAGGCATCTCACCTTCAAGGGTGACTCGCAGCGTCTCGTCAACTTCTCCAACAAGGTGTACGAACCAAGGGACGAGCACATGGAGGCGTACCTCGCAGAGGTGTGCAAGATGGAGAAGCAATTCTCGGGCCTAGAGATACAGCATGTGCCATGCGGCACCAACAAGGAGGCTGACGAGATCACCAAGAGGGCATCAAGGCGTCTACCCCAAGAACCTGGTGTCTTCAAAGAGCAACTCTTCAAGCCTTCGACGACCCCCGCGGCCATGGAGACTACATCATCTCGAGAGGAACTCCCCCAACCACCAGCCTCGGGAGCCCCCGCTTGTGGTCCGACCTTAGGAGCACGTATGCTCCTGGCACTCGACCTCGGGAGGGGTGTTGGACCGAGGAGTTCAAGGCGTACTTGGTGCACGCGATGCTGCCAGAGAAGGAGGAGGACGCGGAGCGTGTGGCCCGGCAGGCTACGACATACTGCATACAGGATGGTGTGCTATACAGAAAGCGACCAAATGGTGTTTCCTTGCGATGTATCTCTAGGGAGCAGGGAACGAGCTACTAGCTAACATACATGGCAGAGATTGTGGCCACCACTCATCATCATCACATACCCTGGTCGGCAATGTGTTCCGCAGCGGGTTCTACTGGCCCACGGCACTTAACTACACGACCGAGCTAGTGAGGTCCTGCGAGGCCTGCCAATTCCATGCCAGGCAAATCCACCAGCCGGCCCAGGGCCTCTAGACTATCCCGCTCTCGTGGCCGTTCACGGTCTGGGGGCTGGGTATCCTAGGTCCATTCCCGCGAGCGCCTGAGGGCTACCGCTACCTCTACGTTGCCATCGACAAGTTCAATAAATGGGCAGAGGTGGAGGCCGTCCGCACCATCCCAGCCGGGTCGGCAGTTAAGTTCATCAAGGGCCTCGTGAGCCAGTTCGGGGTCCCTAAGCGCATCATCATGGACAACGGCTCGCAGTTCACTAGCAATCACTTCAGGACCTATTGTGCTAACCTTGGAACATAGATTTGCTACGCTTCGGTGGCACACCCCAGGAGCAATGGCCAAGCTGAGCGTGCCAACGCTCAGGTCTTGAAAGGCCTCAAGACCTGGACCTTCAAGAATAAGATCGAAACCTATGACAGGGGCTGGCATGACAAGCTCCAGTCCGTGCTGTGGTCCATCCTCACCACCGCCACCAAGCCAACAGGCGACACCCCGTTCTTCCTCGTCTACGGAGCAGAAGCGGTTCTCCCTCACAAGGTTAGGCATCGCTCCACGTGCGTCTTGGTGTTTGATGAGATGCAGCAGGACACAATGCGGGGATGTACCTCGTGTTGTGGGAGGAATGCCGCCGTGAAGCCTCGCTCCGAGCGGCAAGATATCGGCAGGCACTGCGATGGTACCACTGTCGCAGCGTCCACTCTAGGACGCTCGAGGTGGGCGATCTCGTCTTGAGGCGGATGCTCTCCAGGGAAGGGCTGCACAAGCTCTCGCCCATGTGGGAGGGCCTGCTTAGGATCGCCTGCTTCTCCAGGCCTGGCACCGCGCGCCTGGAGACGCAGGACGAGGTCCCCATCCAGAACGCCTGGAACATCCAACACCTCCTGAAGTTCTACCCAAGAAGCAAGGCCCAGTGCCTGTGAAGGTCTCTGCTCGTGAAACTCTCACGTAATAATGAGTGGGGCTGTACATGCCTTGATATCGCCGGAGTGCCGCCCTCAGGCCTCGGGTGCTCCCTCCCACGTCCTAGTCGCAACACTTAGTTCCGCGCTGGTGAGAAGACTACACTAGGTGCCGGACGCGGCTGTTCATTTGCTTTCTGTAGTTGGCTTGTCCCTTTTCCTTTAATGAAATTTGGAGTTATGGCGTTTCTTGATGGATTGGTTTTGTGCCCTCTTCTCTCTGATTCTTCCCTCTATTCTTTGTTTTGCGACTGGGAGGGCAGCAGTCGCCCGACGCTCTCCCTCACGCGCCTCGCACTGAGGCTACAGGATAGGCACACGTGCGTACGCACTCCCCTTATCTCTTCAAGGCACCCTCGTTTGAGCTCATAATGGGCGCATCCATTTTTTAGTCTGTGCCCCACGGGTATCGCGATGCGGTGCATTTGGCCATGACCAACCCATGCACCAGGCCTCTCGCGGGAAGGGATAAGGATTTCTTAACGAATTTTTGCAGCTTCACGATATCGCTCAACCAGGCAGTGGGGAAGCATGACTAGGTGCCCACAGGTGCGCGCCTTCACGAGGTCAAGTCGACCCCGGATACATCAAGCTAAGTTACCCCTCTACACCCACATAACGCACAGATTTCACAACACGACCCGGAAACAATAAACGCACCACAAAAGCAACATAAGTACCATGGTTCATTATGCACCCTCACAGGGCCCCATATTAGTTTCTGACGATGCAGGGGGGAAGGGAAGGAGAGGACAAGCAAAAGCAGCTCCTACGACGTGGCTGCTCACGAGGACTGGCCCCTCGGACTCAGACAGAGCCCTCCTCGCTCTTCACCAGGGCGCGACGACTGGATGACACGCCACCGTCCTCAAATCGAGCCTGACGGCATGGCGGCTTGTTGTAGCCGCCGCCGCTGGAGCTCTCGCCGGAGTAGGAGCTGCTGTAGCTGGGCGATCCGCGACCGCCACCAAGGGCGAGTTCACCCTCATGCTCGTCACGGCCATCGCCAAGGCCAAGCACCTCGCCACCATTGTCGTCGTCTTCAGGGCAGCATCCGGCACGGCGACCGTCTTCCCCGAACACCCTCATGAAGAGGGTCGCTGCCCCATCGAACTTGAACTGGAGGGTGCAACCTACCCAGGTCGCGCGTGTGGGCGAACGTCTGCCAGCCGCGGGCCAGAGCTACATTGCCTGCAACAGAGATCTCAACCGTGACCCATGAAGCCTTGCCGCAGCAGCCGTCGGCCTGTAGCCAGAGGCCGCTGGGACCTAGGGCCGGTAGTTCGCCGGCTAAGGAGCGCGGAAGTTGAAGCCAAGTGCCGGCCGGGTTCTCCGACCACACGACAAACTCCGGTAGCACCTCCGCCGAGTGGAAGCATGGCAGTCGAGGCCGGGCGACCATGGGGTGCCTCCCTTCATCAACGGCGATGCCGCACCCTAGGAGGCTCCCGCCGCGTGAAGAGGCGCGGCTGCGGCCGCCATCAATGGCGCCGGACCCTGTGGAAATTCGTCCACGTCCACAAGCAACCACAGTAGGGGTTGCGGGGTGCTTGTGGGGGTGACCACGCCCCCTCTTAGGCGGTGGTGAGCCAGGCCCCTCCTGGCGAGCTTTCCCCTTCTCGGCGGCCGAGAACCTCTTCACCGGCGCCATGAGTGTCGCTGGCAGGCGGCGGAGAAAGAAGGAAGAAGAAGAAGAACCGGGCGGAATGAAGGAAGAGATGAGCAATGGGGGCTCTGCCCCTCCCCTCATTTATAGCCAGAGGGAGGCCAACCGCCGGCCTCCACGATTTAAGGTAATGACGACTTTCTTTCGCATGCGATAGGGTCCCCTCAAGTCGGGGGCAGTTGCCGAGGCAGCATGGGGAAGCCGAGATGCCCACGTCTAGTCAGTCACCACGCGTCAATCAAGGCCGCAGGCTATTGCGGCCCGCGGCGCTCCACACTTGATCCTTGGCTTCACCGTGAGCCAAGTACGAGCGCGCCTTGGGACCAAGGGCTGCTACCGGCGTCCTGGGAATGGAGGTACCCAGACTTTCCTGCCTGCGGCCCAAGGCGTGGCTCCACCAGCGGCCTGGTATGTCCCATCTTCATCAGCAACCATTCAAGACCATCGTGAGGGGCCAAGCCTCACGAGGTGGATGATGCAATACCTCCTCATGGGCAGCCTCCCTAGGCTGGTTCCTGCGGAGCGGAGAGGCTAGACGACCAAGGCCAGGCGGGCGGCAGCGGGCGCAGGGTGCCAGTTTCCTCTTAAGTGCTAAGGAGGCAAGCACATGCGAGGAGTCCCAAGGCATCAGGCAAAGGATTCCACAGCTGGATGGCAGGATGGAGTTCACCGCGGAGCCCACGACGGCGTCATGCCGTCACCACGAGAGCCTTTGGCAGGCAAAGACCACCTTTTGTCAGGATAACTTGTACTAGTTGTCCCCCTTCAAACTGGCCATTGTGCGATCCCTTCCCGCCTATATTTGGGAAGAGGACCAGGGCCTCTATAAATAGGACTAGCCACCACCTTAGAGGGGCGGATAGAGACCATCCACGCAGACACAAGCTCATCGAGCTGAGGAACACCTCTCCTTAGGAGGCTGTTCATCCCTTGTACTTGTTCATCCTCAGCCTACAAGGCAATCCACCACACCACACTGGAGTAGGGTATTACACCACAACAGTGGACCGAACTAGTATAAATCCTTGTGTCCCTTGTTCTTCGGGTTCGGTGAGGTAGGCTTAGAGATCGTTGCGATCGTGGGCTCGTGGGGGAGAGAGATCTTCGTGCGCACCCCAGTGTTCGAACCTCCAGGGTTTGCCGGAACCCGTAATCTGACAAATGTCTTGAAGATGCCTGGGACGATAGGAGTCATTTCCATCTCATCAGATGAGAAGGACGCAATCATTTGTGTGGACAAGATGTAGCAGGACGTAGTCGCGGTAGAGGCAGCGGTAGTAGCAGTTCCCGCCAAGGAGGACAGAGGAAACAAGAAGGATAGCAAGGACACTGGCAAGGAATCCAGGAAGCGTATCTCTTAGGAGTACGCCGCGCCCGTTGATGACTTGTCGGAGAGTTCCAACAGCAAAGGATCTAAGGTCACTACACCCTAAGTGAAGAAGGTCCCGGCAGGGCTGGCTGGCATTGATGGTACTTTCACTATCAGCGCCACCCTCGATGAAAAAATAGGAAAGCACGCTCGTTTCCTTCCTGCGGGCGAATATTGATGTGTTTGCCTGGAAACCATCTGATAACCCCGGTGTTCCCAGGAAGGTAATCGAGCACCACCTTGCTGTCTACCCACATGCCCGACCCGTTAAGCAGAAAGTCGAGAAGCAGGCCTTGGAATGGTAGCAGTTTATTGCAGAGGAGATCAAGAAGCTTGAAGTAGCTGGTTTGGTGAGAGGAGTGCTACATCCCACATGGTTAGCAAATCCAGTGGTTGTTCGGAAGGCTAATGGGAAATGGAGGCGGTGCATAGATTTCACGGATCTCAACAAGGCTTGCTCGAAGGAACCATTTCCCTTGCCGCACATAGATCAGATTATGGATTCGACTTCAGGCCGCGATTTCCTTTCCTTTCTGATGCGTATTCCGGGTATCAACAAATCTTCATGTCCAAGCAAAATGAAGAAAAGACATCGTTCATCACCCCATGTGGTACGTACTATTTTATCTGCATGCCATTCGGATTAAAGAGTGTCGGGTTTACTTTTGCAAGGGCTGTCCAGGTAGGTTACGAACCATAGCTACACCGAAACATTAAAGCTTATATGGATGATATTGTGGTCAAGACCAAGCATAGAGCAACCCTTTTCCAGGATTTAGAGGAGACATTTGCCAATATGCCCAAGATCAACTTGAAGCTCAACCCGGAGAAGTGTGTGTTTGGCGTTCCCTCCGGCAAGCTGCCTGGGTTCTTTGTGTCCCATCGGGGAATCGAAGCCAACCCTGACAAGATTAAAGCCATCGAGCAGATCCAAGCGCTAAGGATAGTCAAAGATGTGAGGTGTCTGACAGGGTGCGTTGCCGCACTAGGCAGATTCATCTCCAAGTCTGCCAAGCGCGCCCTCTCATTCTTCAAAATCCTGAAGAAGGCAGGGCCCATGAAGTGGACCCCGGATGCTGATGCAGCTTTGCAACAATTAAAGACCTACTTGTCCACTGTGCCCACCTTGGTTGCTCCCAAACCACAGGAACCGTTGCTGCTATACCTTGTCGCAACCAACCAAGTGGTCAGTGCAGCCTTGGTGGCACAAAAGGAAGTGGACGAGGCAGAGAGTGAGCAAGGACCGGTAGAGCTAGGGAAGGATATGGACAAAAATGAGCATGGCAGCGAAAGAAGCCCCAAGGACACGGCAATGAAGAAAGTGGTGCAGCACCCGGTGTACTAGTCAGTTCCTTGTTACGAGGAGCTAGATCGAGTTACTCTAGCGTGCAAAAGTTAATATTTGGTCTTATCATGGCCTCAAGGAAACTGCGCCACTACTTCCAAGCCCATGAGATCATGGTTGTCCCTCGCTTCCCGTTGCAAAGGATACTCCAAACCCCTGAGGCTACCAGCAGAATAGTGGAGTGGGCTTCGAAGTTATCCAGTTTTGGTATAAAGTTTGAAAGCACAGCAACAATTCAAAGCAGTGCATTGGCAGAGTTTATTGCAGAATGGACGCCAACCCCTGATGAAGAAGTACCAGAAACAATTGTCTCCGGCAAGGAAGCGCCCCAAGAATTTATTATGTATTTCGATGGTACCTTTTCCTTGCAAGGTGTTGGGGCTGGTGTGCTTCTCGTCACCCCCTCCGGGGAGAACATGAAGTACGTCGTCCAGATGCACTTTGCCCAAGAAGCGGCAACCAACAATATAGCAGAGTATGAAGGGATCCTTGTCGGGCTCAGGATTGCCGCAGAACTGGGAGTTAGGAAGCCGGTCATTCAAGGAAACTCACAAATTGTGGTGAGACAAGTCATAAAGGATTATCAAAGCCCATTGATGGAGGCATACATTAAGGAAGTGAGAAGATTGGAGGAGCGCTTTGACGGATTACAAATAGAGCACGTACCCCATTCGGAAAACAGCATAGGTAATCATCTGTCAAAATGTGCTGTGTAGAAGCTCCCTATGGAACCATTGACTTTTGTTCTCCATCTTGATCAACCCTCTGTATCCCCGGAAACAATGGCGCGAAAAAGGAGAAAGATGGACTCCGGTAATCATCTCCTGGTAGGGCCTTCCTCTCCAGGCAGAGACACTGCCAGAAACAACTCCTCACCACCTGCCGGACCGCACCCTTCAGCCGGGCCTATGGTCCCCACGAACGAGGAATGTGCCCCCATAGTTGAGGAGGTGCCGCTAGTCCTCGTTGCCGAGCTCCAGGCTCCAACTTGGGCAAGACACATAGTCCACTTTCTCCAAACCGGAGAACTTCCCGACGACCAACATGAAGCTGAAAGAGTAGCCCGGAAGGCTAGTATGTATCTGTTTGTCGATGACACTCTGTACAGAAGGAGGGCCAACGGTGTGAAATTACTGTGCACCTGCCGGGAAGAAGGAAAGGAACTGCGGGCTAAGAAACACAAAGGCATGTGCGGCTCCCACATTGGATCAAGGGCATTGGTTGGGAAAGCACTGCGATAAGGATTCTATTGGCCCACAACCCTGAATGATGTGGTTGAGCTAATCACCAGATGTGAAGCCTGCTAGTTCCATTCCAACAATATACACCTGCTTGCCCAAGCTCTTTAGACAACCCCTTTATCATGGCCATTTTCGGTTGGGGGCACGATATCCTCGTCCTCTCCCCCCTCCCCCCAAACAATCGGGGGCTTTGAATTCGTGTTCATTGCTATCAACAAGTTTACAAAGTGGCTGGAAGTGACTGCCGTGAGAAAGGTGACTGCTCAGTCAGCTATGAACTTCTTGAAAGAATTGGTGTATCGTTTTGGTGTTCCGGCAAGGATCATTAGCGACAATGATACCCAGTTCGCGAGCCACACCTTCATGCAACATGTTCATAACCTCAGAAGCAAGATATCATTTGCCTCTATTGCACATCCCCGAAGCAATGGGCAAGAAGAGAGGGCGAATGTTGAAGTGTTGCGGGGACTCAAGACAAGAACCTTTGATACGCTGCGGAAGCACGGCGGACCGTGGATCGATGACCTGCCGGTAGTTCTATGGTTCCTCAGAACGACACCGAATCGAGCTACTGGGCAGACTCCCTTCTCCCTAGTTTATGGGGCAGAAGCAGTTATCCCCACGGAACTCATTTACGGGTCGCCTCTAGTGCTTTCCTACGATGAAGCAGCGCAAGATCTGCACCGGCATGATGACGTTGTGCAACTAGAGTAGAACCATCTCCGGGCTGCTACGCATACTGCACGCTATCAGCAAGCCTTGCGTCGCTAACATAGCCGCAGGGTTCATGCCCTGTGTTTTGAGGAAGGCGATCTTGTCCTTAGGTGCGCTTAGTCCGCCAAGGGTACAAACAATTTGATGCCGAAGTGGGAAGGCCCTTACAGGATAGTATGAGTCACCAGACATGCCGCAGTCCATCTAGAGACCGGAGATGGCATTAAATGGCAAAACTCATGGAATATTGAGCATCTGCGCAAGTTCTACCCATAACATGTGGTTGTTGGGCTCTGCCCGGCAGCCACCCTTTTGTACATGCCTTGCCTCAGTTGCATGTAACCCCTTGTACAAAGCCATGTAATGACCCTGAGCACCAGAGAAATAAACGAAGCGCTGCGGGGCCGCAACCAAGTTGCATGAATCCAAGAGCATTCCGAGAGCATTGCATAAGCATTTGCATATGCATATAGATAGGATCGCATCTTGCATCATTCCCATCTGCATGAACTAACATGTTCCTGCCGTGGACTTGACCTCGACAAGGAATTGGGAAGATGGACCAGCACTGCGATCCCCGGCAAACCAAATGTCGGGGTTGGGTACGACATATGCCAATGGATGGCTTATCATGGTGGGAGCGAGTAAAACATCGCTGGTGCCTGAAAGCGGGATGAGGCATAGACACGAACGCCGCTGGAATTTACCCAGGTTCGGGGCTCTCCTAGGAGATAACACCCCTAGTCCTGCTCTGCGGGGTCTCCGGATGATCACTAAGGCACAAGTGAGTACAATGGTGATCCTCGAGCTGTATGCTAGAGGTAGAAGAAGGCAGGCACGCTCTCTCCTTCCTCTAGGTATGAGTCTAGTTCTAACCGGTTGGGAACCCTTTGCATGGGTGCCCTGGGGGGTTTATATAGGCCTACCCCCCAGAGGTACAATGCTAATCTGGCTGGGTGTAGGTCCTGGCTGTCAGTGTCTCTGGTCGCCGGCTTCTCCGCCGGCTGCTCGGGCCCGCCGCCTGGTCTGGTACGGAGCCGACAGGACGCTCCCGCCGCTTGCGGGTCTTGCCGGCTGCTGGTTACTGTAGCCGTAATGCTAATGACACGCTCTTTTTGTCAGGATAGCGTGGCTACAGTCCCGCCGACTGGTGGGAGATCACTGTAGCCACTTCATGTCTCATCTGGTTAATGGTGCACGAGCATCGAGGAAGGAACAGGCCGCCTGCTGGGAGTCGCCCCCCCTCAGGTCCGACTGGTCAGGCTTCCGCCATATTCCGGGCTCTCGCTGCCTAGGAGGGCCCGCCGCCTGCACGCCGTACTGACAGGTCGTCATGGGAGCAGGGCTCCACCTACTAGTAGCGACGACAGGGATGGAGTGGCAACAGTGCCACACCGGGCAGAGATCTCCGCATGTACGTAGCACTGTGGCCACGCCCGGCCTTGGATACGGGGGTGATGGGCTACACTATAGCCTTACCCCGTCTTGTCTTCTAAATGGCAGCGCAGACTCTGAGGGCCCCGTGGGCTGGTGGCTAGGAGCCGGCCTCTCTGGAGGCCTCCCGCAAGAAGTCGGCCCGTCTGGAGCCGCCTTCTTGCAGCCGGCCGCTTGGGACAGCCGGCCACCAGAAGGCGGAGCTTTTCTTGATGTTTTGAGGGGCGCTGCCAGCCCCGATGTCTTGAAAGGCTCAGGGACCCTGGTTAGGCTACCCGTGGCCCAATACTCCAACAGTAGTCCCTGAAGCTGGTTAGGCGTCGCAGCTGACAAGCCGAGAAGCCTCGATAGTTTCCTTCTCCGAGTTCTGTGGTATGAATCTTCATCCGACTCCTAGCGTGCCACATGGAAGGAGTCAGCCACAGCCAGACGGACTTGTTCGAAAACTTCGAACGCAACGGCGGGAACCAAGTGGCGTACCAGCGAAGCCTCCAGGCCCGCCGCCCGCTGTGGGCATGCCACTTGGCGTCAACCAACCGGGCCAACCTGCTAGCCCACGCACGCGATGGGACTCGACAGTAGGCTGGGCCCGCCACTACCGGGCGTCGGCACGCCAGCGGATCCGCCGCGGTCGGGGCGGCCGGTTAAGCTTCTCCACGGAGTTACCGCGTGCGGTAACTCGCGTGATAAACATGGGGACATGGGGTTGTGGAAACAGTTAATCCCATGATCCCACGCTCGCCCCCTCGGCTTCATAGCCCGTCGGCTATAAGTAGGGGGAGGAGGGGAAGCGGCGGAGCACGCACGCCCTCCTGCCCCATTCTCATCTACTTCTTCCTCCTCTCGCCGCAGCGCCCCCGAGCTCCGCCAGAGTGCTCCTGCCGCTCGTTTCGGTCGAGCTCTTCCGCCCCGAGCCCTCTTGACCCTGCTTCGATCCTCAGCTCCCCGGCCGCGCCATTTGCCTCGTCGAGCTCTTCATGGCGCGTGAGCGGGAAGGAGATTGGGACGGGTCGAACGTCAATGACGACCACATCGCCTTCCTCCACGACATGTGGCGCCTTCCCAACACGGGCTATGTGAAGGTGCGCGCGCCTCCTGAGGGGGAGATTTCACCGGCGCCAGGGAGGGCGAGCGGGTCGTCTTCCGCTCACACTTCATCTGCGGATTCGGCCTGTCGACGAGCGGCTTCCTCCGCTTGTTCCTCGAGTTCTACCATCTCCAATCTCATCACATCATGCCCAACACCGTGATGCTTCTATCCGCCTTCATCACGATGTGCGAAGGCTACCTCGGCATCCTCCCCACCATCGAGTTGTGGGGGGGGCGCTCTTTTACGCCAAGTTGGGCACCTCCGCCAAGGAGAAGGCGGCCCAGTGTGGTGCCTTCATCGCGGTGCGCTGGCCGTCACCGCGGAATGTCTTCCCCGTCATCAAGCTGCCATAATCGGTCAAGATGTGGCAGCAATCTTACTTCTACATGGAGAACATCGACCCGGCTGTCGCCTTCATCAACCTGCCGGCCTACGAAGCCGGCCCATCGGCTGAGCCTGGGGCCAACTGGGGCTACAAGCCGAAGCCGGTGTCAGCAGACGGCGCCGCCACCATCAACTGACTCCGGGTGTTGACCGAGGCCGAAGGCCTCAAAGCGTTCGACTTGCTGGTCGCCTTTGTCGCGCGCCAGGTTCTCCCGCTCCAAGGCCAGCCTCACTTGATTAGCCAGATGAGCTGGCACCGTGACCCGTGTCGGCTGAGTACCAAGGAGATGCTGGCTGCCGAGGTGGCGAACTTGGTGAACGAGATCTCCGACCTCAAGCTAGAGGGGCCCTGGCAGTTCGGCAAGCAGTCGTACTGCCGCGCGGACCCACCGCCTGCCGTAAGCTCTTCAACCTTTTCCCTCTTTCGTCCTTTTTCTTGATTCCGTCTTGTTGTATCGACCAATCGGCCTCTTACTTTTGAAACGGATCTACATGTCTGAGGGGACGACCGCCATCGTGGGGGCGGGCGGCCCTACTTACCGTGCCGAATTTTGAGCGACGTGGATGACCCCGACTTGGGGGCGGCTGCCTTGGAAGATGACACCACAGGCGGCATCTATGGAGCAGGCGGCTCCGAAGAGGGGTTTGGCGTCGAGACGTGGCCGGACGACTTCGAGGAGGAGGAGGAGCCGTGCCCTTCACGAGGCGTTGGCAAGGCGGACTCGGGCCCCTCCGCCGAGCCGACCGCCCGAGGCAGTACGCGAAAGCGTAAACAGGGCACCGCCTTGTTCGGCAGCGTGCCGAAGAAGGCCAAGAACCCGACCGCTGCGATCAGGCGGAAGGAAGCCGCCGCGAAGGCGGCCAAATTCAAAAACTCCCGAAGGCACCTCCCATGGTGTCGGTGTAAGTATCTTTTTCTCGTGCCTTCCTTTCTTGTTGATTCTATCTGAGCTTCCTATCCTTGTCTTCTAGACTTAGGGCTCTTCTCTCAGTCGAGAAGTCGGCCGCCGCCTCCGTTATCGGGTCGGTGGAGGCTTCCACCACTAGCCTGCGAATCGATCCTATGGCCGACCTCCGGGAGGCGCAGGAACGAAATGCGCGTGAGGTGTGTGAGGAGCAGGAGGCCGCCCGCCTAGAGAAGGCGGAGGCAGAAAAGTGGAGGCCATC
Organism: Triticum urartu; assembly: GCF_003073215.2. NCBI lineage: Eukaryota > Viridiplantae > Streptophyta > Magnoliopsida > Poales > Poaceae > Triticum > Triticum urartu. The sequence goes on along the minus strand of NC_053026.1, from coordinate 146,978,360 downwards.
GCGCTGAAGAAACTGGCGGAGGCCGAGGCCGATGCCGCCGTGAAGAAGCGTCTTGAAGCAGCCGCACGCCGCTAGGAGCCGCTATTCGTCATCCCCCTGAACTACGTGCCGCCACCGCTAGAGTTTGTGGCGCCGACTAGTGGTCCTCGGGTGCAGAGGAGGGGGAGGGGGTCCTGGGAGAGAGCGAGGGGGGTCAAGAGGTGTCGAGGGGGGTGCGTGGCGCCCTCGGGTGCTTCCAGTGGCGAGCAGGTAAGCAGGAGGTGGCCGGCGTGCCGTGGGCACATGCCCTCGTGCCCACTGTCACGAGGAAAAAGACGCCCCTGTCCCTGGGTTGGGCCAGGAACAGTGCCGGACCGCTACTGTGTAGACATGGTAATTTTCTGCCTCTCCCTAGTTTTCTAATTTTGTTTCTATTTTCTATTTTTCTGATGCTGTTTTGGCTTTAGTAAAAATACTAAAGCATTTTGTAAAATGCTGGAATAATTTGTGGACACTCTCTGGCTTATTCTAGTGGCCCACATTTAATTTCAGCATTATCTAAGCATTTAAATTATTTATAGTGTTTAAATGCCCAAAGTCAAATACAATATGAATTAATTCAAAAATCCAGGAATGACCAAGAAATATGTTCATCATTTTTGGTAGAGGTTTTCACCTTTATCAGAAATCATGAAAATTTTCAAATGGCATTTTGGGTTCATTGAAAATGACTTTAGTTGAGCCTATTTGAATTCCATGTGGTGCTAGGGTTTGAACATCCCCATTTCAAATTTCAAACAATATAGACATCATCCATGGATGCTTATGAAACTAATTGCAATCAAATTCTAGGGTTGTGACAGTTTTGAGGGGCGCTGCCAGCCCCGATGTCTTGAAAGGCTCAGGGACTCGGGTTAGGCTACCCGTGGCCCAATACTCCAACACCAAACAGATAAGTTCTACCTCTTGTCCATAAAGTGTTCTGTAAGCTGAAACTTGTGCATGAGAAAACCTCGTCGCCCCTTTGAAACTTAGGTGCTCCTATCCATCACTTGAACGTTGCTTCAATTCAGATGGTCGCAGTGGCCTCTGTCAACAAGATGTTTGCGGGGGGCTGGTCCCTCTAATTTTTTCCCGGTAGGCTTGGTCCTCCTACAAGCACGATAAGAAGGATACTGACAACATAGCCTGCCGGGGAAGACTCGTTTATTTAAAACTAAAGAGGCATCCCACCTCTGCATGGACATATAAATGCACGAGTTCTCGGCATGGTTCATCTTTTTCATTAATATGCTGATATTACAAGTGTGAATCTTACATAACACAAACATGGACTCGAGAGATTACATTATTTGAATTAAAATTTGGGAAGTGTCGACAAGTTTAAGATTGAAAAAAGATAAGTGCCTCGTAATGCCTTTGCCCTTATCCATCTCCTTTAGGAAGGGGTCAAGAAGGCAGGAAGTGGACCCAACTGGGGCGTCTCCCTAGGATCAGGACGGCGCCGCTCCTCGGCAGGGAGTGTCGTCGTTCTGGGAACGCGGGTCCCTAGGCTTGCCTGCCTGCGGCCCACGGCGTGGCTCTGCGAGCGGGCCCGTACGGTCCAACTTCATCAACAAGACATTCAACACCCTCGCGAGGTTCCAAGCCTCGCGAGGCAGACGACACAAGACCACCTCAGGAGCGGCCTCACTAGGCTGGCTCGCGAGGGGACGGTAGTCGACGCAGAGTCGTTCTGTTCCATCCTTCTTCTTGACAAAAAGAACACCACAACCCCATGGAGACGAACTCGGTCTGATCAGACCCATACGCTATTGTTCATCGAGTTGTTTCTTCAACTCCTTCAACTCTTCTAGTCCAATCATGTAAGGACGTTTGCAAACAGGTTCCGCGCCAGGCTCAAGATCGATAACGAATTCAACTGGCCGGTGAGGAGGCATTCCCGGAAGCTCTTCTGGAAATACATCTTGATATTCACAAACGACTGGAATCTGAGAGATGGCATTAAACTCACCCTTCTCATTGAGAGAAAACAGTCGAATGGTATCATCACGAGCAGCATAGATGATCACATCCTCAGACGAGTGTGTCAATTGAATCTGCCTGGCAGCACAATCAAGCTGAGCCTTGTGCTTAGAAAGCCAGTCCATGCCGAGAATTAGATCAATATCCGAGTCACCAAGAACCATTGGAGAAGACAGAAATTTATAGTCTCCCATCTTGATGGAATCATCCGGGATCATCGTGGTAGCCCTCAAAGACTTTCCCGGAGAAACCACTCCCATGGGTTTACCCAAGATTTCCGAAACGAAGTCATGCTTTGAAACAAATGATCTTGACATGAAACAATGCGATGCCCCAGTGTCAAAAAGAACTTTTGCAGGAATAGAGTTAACTGGAAAGTTACCCATGATCACTTCTGAAGAATCCTCTGCCTGAGCTGCGTTCATCATGTTGACCTTAGCATGCTTGGGATTATGCTTGACCACTTCACTGCTGGCAGATCTCACAGGAGGAGGCGGAAGGCGCCTTTGGTTGAAGCATTTGTTTGCATAGTGCCCTTTCTGCTGACACTTGTTGCAAGTAACCTCTGAGAGCGGACGGTGATAAGGAGCACTTAACCTTGGAGTATGAGATTGAGCTTTGTTCTGATAGCCTGGGTTGTGTGGGTCGGAAGATCCACTACCACCTTTACTCTTCTGCTGTTGAGGAGGCAACCAGAACTTCTGTTGCTTAGCTGCCACTTGAGTTGAAGAAGAAGATTGAACTGCATCCCTGACTCTCTTCTTAGATGCATCACACTTAATTTGAGCGGCTTCTTGCTTTAGTGCCATGTTGTAGAATTCATCATACTTAATCGAATCAAGAAGCACGAGAGCTAATTGCAGATCTTCTCTGAGGCCACCTCTGAATTGATAAATCATGCTCTTTTCATCAGGGATGTCTTGTTTAGTGAAGCGAGCGAGTTTCTGAAACTGGATATTGTATTGATACACGGACATGTTGCCTTGCTTGAGATTGCGGAACTCCTCACGCTTACTCTCAGCAACACTTTGTGGAATGTGATGAGCTTTGAAGTCTCGACAGAAATCATCTCAGGTAATCACATGACCTCCTCTGGAGTCTCTGTATTGTTGATACCACTCAGCAGCTTGATCCTTTAGTTGAAACGAAGCAAACTTGACAAAGACCTCAGGCCTGACATTGCTACACTCAAAATGTTTGCAGATATCCACAAGCCAGTCGTCGGCGTCTGTGGCCTCGACACAATTGCTGAAGGACTTCGGCTGGTTTGTGTGGAACTTGTTGAGGGTAGCAAACTGAGGTTGATAGTTTCCTTGGCCTTGATTTCCTTGGTTGCCTTGCCCTTGTTTGCGCTCTTGCAAGAGTTGCAGAAGCATATGAGTGTTGGCCTTGGTGGCTGCCATGAAAGCTTGCCATGCCTCCGGAGGTGGAGGTGGTGGCGGAGGGTTCGACTGATCCCCATCATTGTGGTCCGAATTCTGATGCGTTGGAGGAGCCGTCCAGAAGAGGTTGACATCCGTTAGCATCTTGAAAGTCATATATTCAAGTTGAATAAATGGATCAAAATTGCAACATATAGCCTTAACATTCAAACAAGAATGAACGAATGAATTCCAAAGTAAATCATCACACTTCCATAAATTTAGAAGCCACTTAGATAAAGGTAGATGCAATAAAGCAACAAGGTACGGATATGAACAAATAAGTGGTAAGGATTACCCAATCACAAACCAAATATCTGCGGGAAGAAATACTAGAGCTACTTGAATTCCCACCTATGAAACTCCTGAAACTTTCTGGTTATGCAATCAGGTGTTGGGGATACAGGGGAAGCATAACATCTCACCCAAAACTAGCAAATCCTACATCCAGCTGTATCCATCCTTCAACACATAACCAAGAAACCTTCGGAAATCATTTACCTCAACCTTTGAAAAGCATCTATTATACGAGTTATGGCAATACTCCCGAACTCCCGCCCCAGTACTGGGTGGCGTTGAGGTTATCTCACCAACAACTGCATAAAAGAGATTTTCGATGTCGGCGAACTCAGGTATTCCAGAACTGCAACGATAAAATTGTGACGACAACACCTCGGAGCTCAACTCCCCGGGACACTGCCACAACCCTGAAATGTCAGGAGGCACCAAGAACAATGTTCTCGTCACAAAACCATCAGAATGATTCCAAGATACCCGCGTGATCCTAATTTTTTTTCGTGAAATTTGAGGCGAGAAGAGTCAAAACTCTACGTCATGAGACCTCACCAGAGCGACGAAGGGACCGAGGAGTAAAAAGAGTCCTACTCTCCGATATATATATATAATCCTAAGACTCAAAACATTTTCTTCTAGACTCAACAACGTCAGCTATTTGATCAAGCAGGGGGCTCCTAAGTCGGGGAAGGCTATGATTACCAACTTGTAACACCCACAAGGCGGCTATATCTCCCACGTGTCGGATTGCAAAACGGACAACGGGGAAAATGCTCAGATGCATGAGACGAACACGTATGCAAATGAGATGCACATGATGACATGATAAGAAATGCATGACATGAACGAAATGCAAAACAAAGACAAAACCCAACCACGAAGGGAATCTCATAACTTAAAGTCGGAAATGGCAATAGTTAGAGTTACAAATATGGTAAGTTACATCCGGGGTGTTACATCAAGGAAGGATTCTTCCAAGTCCTCGCAGCTGCCGATGTAATTTTCAGGCAGACTATTTAGCTAGTGTCGAGCTGGTCCTTTGAGCTTTAATGGGAGGTATTTGATAGCATGGAGGTCATCTCCTCGGGCCATGAGGATGTGGAGAATAAAATCTTCGATCCACACTGCGGGATCGGTTGTTCCGTCGTATGATTCAATATTGACGGGTTTGAACCCCTCGGGGAATTCGTGATCCATCACCTCATCTGTGAAGCAGAGAGGGTGTGCCGCACCTCTATAGCGGGCCGCGTCATGGCGTACCTCTGATGAAGTCCATCTGTGGTTATCGGCCCAGGTGTGATTAAGTTTGTCGCGTCCGAGTAGGTGGCTGTCATCCTTAGTGGGGAAGCGTCTTCGCGATCCGTAGATTGATCTCGTGTGTCCTGCTCTACTGTCCCTATTTTTGCGAGGCAGTAGGGCCACTTGTTATTTGGCCTGAGTTGCCATTTTATCCCGACCACAGGGTGGTCGGTCTACCGTACTATCCCGGCCGCATGGTGGTCGTTCCGCATTACACGAGGGAAGTATGGGATTTGGTGCCTCCTCATCGAACCGGTGTAGCAGTCTGCGATTTGGGTAACTCTTGGCTGGGAGCTTGAGGCCGTTTTCTTCGGTTGACAGGACATCAGTACATCCGTCAATAAGTAGGTCTTGATCGTCTTGGAGCTACTGCTGCTTTTTCTTTAGGCTTCTTGTAGTAGCTATTAGCTGGCTCTTGGAATGCTCCTGCTCTAGTGGTGCCTCAGGCACGATGAAATCCTCGCTGCTGAGGCTCTCCTCATCTTCGGAGGGTGGACGATAACTATTGTCATCTGGGTCACTCGGCGTGTCTTGTTTATCAGGGTTAGCTAGCTCATTGTCTTGTTCCTCCTGTTCAGATGCTGCCCCAACAGGGTCTTCATTGTTTTCGGCGTCGTCCGGAGTGCTATTTTCTCCGGTGCCAGTGTTGCCATATTTTGAGCGGCGTGGCTTAGAGCAGTGTTTAGGGTGCCGGCGCTTGGACTGTGTCTCAGAAGGTTTATTCACATCTGGGTCTTCTTTGTCATCACCGCTAGATTCTTTAGGTGTATCAACTATATACAAATCGTATGAAGAGGTGGCCATCCAACATCCAGTAAACGGCGGGTCTTGGCCTTGCTCCATGTCGGCATCGTCGTCCATACCATCGAAGTCTTCAGAGCCGTAATCAAGCACGTCGATTAAGTCATCGACAGTGGCTATGAAGTTGGTGGCTGGTGGGAAGCGAAATTTCCCATCATCAGCCTCTCGCTCGAATCGAACATAGTTCGGCTGTGAGTCCTTCTCCAAGGACAAGTTCTTTAAAGAGTTTAGCACTTCACCCAAAGGTGAGTGCTGGAAGATGTCTGCATCGCTAAATTCGAGAATTGATAACCGATCCAGCTCGGTGTCCGCAGGCGTACCCGGTCCGGGACTTATAGCCGGAGACGAGTCTGGAGTTCCATTGATGCAAATATTGTGGGGTGCCGGGTCCGTGTGTGGCTCCAATGCCGCGGACTATGAGGCCTCGGATGGCACGATCTGCTCCGGTCCTAAGGCCGTTGCAACAACAGGGACCATCTCCTGGATGTGATCCGATGACAGATTTAAGTCATGTTCATCGGGGTGAGGGGGAGCGATCGCTGCGGTTTCAAATCCATTGAAGATCAAGTGTCCATGGATATCCATGACGTAGTTCAAGCTTCCAAATATGACCTGGTGGCCAAGGGCGTAACTATCGATCTGCTCCAGATGGACAAGCGAATTGGCCTGTAGTACGAAGCCGTCGAACACGAAAATCTGTCCGGGGAGGAAGGTTTCTCCTTGGACAGCATCACTATAGACGATCGAAGGGGCCATCGAACCTTTCGTTGACGGCATAGTGGAACTCTCAATGAAAGCACCAATGTCGGTGTCAAAACTGGTGGATCTCGGGTAGGGGGTCTCGAACTGTGCGTCTAGGATCGATGGTTACAGGAGATAGGGGAAACGATGTTTACCCAGGTTCGGGCCCTCTCTATGGAGGTAATATCCTACGTCCTACTTGTTTGATCTTGATGAATATGGGTGTTACAAGAGTTGATCTACCACGAGATCGTAATGGCTAAACCCTGGAAGTCTAACCTGAATGACTATGGTCATGAACGTGTGTCCTTTCCGGACTAACCCCTCCGGTTTATATAGACACCGGGGAGAATCTAGGGCTTACATAGAGTCGGTTACATGAGAAGGAATCTTCATAGTCGGTCGCCAAGCTTGCCTTCCATGCCAAGGAGAGTCCAATCCGGACACAGGTACAGTCTTCGGTCTTCATGTCTTCACAGCCCATTAGTCTGGCCCATGGATAACAGGCCGGGCGCCCGAGGACCCCTTAGTCCAGGACTCCCTAAGTGGGCGGGTTAGATGCGGCCACAGCAGCAGATCTGGCGAGGTGGACGCCACTGGCAGTGAATGGGATCTGGTACGACGGTGGATGAGCAGTCTAGGGTTTCGAGAGGGGAGGGGAGAAAGGCCGATGAAGTACGAATGACGTGATGTGAGATGATCTGGTGCTGTGTAGTTAGTCGTTTTTGCGGGAGGGGAGAGGAAATGGGGGTGCCGTGTAGTGGGGGGAACCAGAAGTTACGAAAGCATCCCCAGCCTATTATGTAGATGAGGGCGGTATTGTAACTGTTGGTTTCCATGCACCAAGGACAAAATGGGAATTTCGCATGGTAAAGACTAAGGTGGCAGAAATTTTAGATGTAGGCGGGATATTTTGCCGCCCACGGGATCGTTCGTATCCTGTGTCAACTAATTTTGGACCGTGCTAGCGGGAAGGTCATGCGACACTGTGTACACGGGACACGCGTCAGCAATTAATAATTGGTGTGAATTCCACCCCAGAAAAAAGACAATAACTCGGGATGATGCGCCGATAACTTGGATGTTCACACGGGGGCGACCAATCGTATGGGTGTAGTGGCGCGTTCACCAAAAAAGGGATCAAACGCTCAGCCTATGTATTTCTCATGTAAATAGATAATTTAGTGCAATTGGTTATTTACTTTAAACATAATGCATTGACGTGTTAGTGTAGAGGCGCACAAAAAGAAATGGATATTGTAGTCCGCTACTTAAAAGTGTTACCTCGTATGATTACATAGCCTCCATTTCATAAATTGCACACCCGTTGAATTCATATATGAATATTACATATATTACTTAATAATAGAACCTTAAATCATCCAAGACTAATGATTTTGAATGCAAGAGTAACAATGGTGCATGTACATGATAGCTACATTGGTTGTTTG